>NC_138823.1:103245224-103380224 GCF_965183815.1 Platalea leucorodia
TGACCTCAGAGCAGGACTGTTGCCATTACAGTGTAACCAATACATTACTGTAGTGCTGTGCATCACACACAGCTTCGGCACAGTTCTATATTTATTTTTCTGCTCTTCCATTTACTGTTTGCCAAAACTTTCTGAATTGGTGCTTTGAGTCTTTGTATTGCAGATTCAGGACCTAGAAAATTTTGATAGTGTACGTACAGACACTTCCCACACACCCAGTAGCAGCAGTACTGTCAGCACGCTGCAGATGAAGATTTTCAAAACTATTATTATTATCTCATATCATGTTTCATCTATCATAATATTATCATGCAAGTGGATTTGTCATACACACATACTGTTGCAAAAATAAAGACTTGAGTAACTTTCATGTGGGGATGCATTGCTTTCATGCGAATAGGGAAGCTCCTTCCTTTCCCAAAGAAATGTTAGAGCAAAAGCTGCAAAATTCATTAACAGAAGTCAGAACATCAATGTTACTTAAGTACTACTGTGCATACAAGAAGTCTGGTTGCCCAGCAATGTTGCCTTTTTAGAAAGAGGAATGAATTCATGGGTCAGAAGTTTTCTTGTTCATTCAGTTGTCAAATCTGACTTTACTCATGGGGTAATTAAAACTTAGGAAGATGTAAGGGAGGTAGAAACAGAATAGGCAAAAAAAGCCCAATGGAGAAATCTCTGCATTTTAAGGGAATGTGAGTGTTGGCAATGTTATGACCGGGGTAGGGCTGTGTTCCCACAGTCACAGCTGTAGAAACCCTTTTCTGCCCATTGCATGGTGTTTTCAAGGGGATGACTGGCAGTGTAAACAACTTTCTTTTCTCTTTCCCTGTTGTACAACTGCAAATCCGTGATTGAATGTTGTTGAATCCATGCAAATGGAGTAGTGCAAATGATAATTTTGCTGCACTGTTTGTTTACCTGCTTTGGGTATACTTATAGGCTGAAGAATATAGGTGTCCTACAATCTTTGATATATTATCCCCACAAAAAAACAGTGAGATAATAAAATGCTATCTCTATTTTTCACAAGAAGGATAAAAGAGGGAGGAAAAGCAGAAACATTGCATCCTGAGATGAGAAATGCTTGAGAGAGAAACAAAGCAAGCTTCTGAACTTAAGGTAGCTATAGCATACCAGGTAGCCATATTAGCTTGGCATTACAGTCAAGCAAATAATCCCTAAAGAAATAACGTGGCAGTACTGCCCTCAGGATTAAGATCTGTACACTCTGTACAGTGTTACTTTCTGTATATGCTCTAATGAAAATAAAGTGTGCCTAATGAAATAAAATGTGCATTTGGAACAGTGAGGAATCAAGGGAAATAAACCTGTGTAGGAGATTTGGGCTTAAAAATTAGTTCCTCCACTAAAATAAGCAACTCAGTGCTTGAAAAATAAAATTAAAGAAGGTAGATGCATCACCACTTTTTTGTGTCTTATTCCTTTATTGTTTTCATGTCTTCTTCCAAACAGCTGGTATCTCTTGTGTCAGAATCTGGCATAATTTTTTATGTTCTCCTGTCTCCCTTTGAGGAGAAAAAAAAAAATAAAAACATTGTTATTCTGTGGCAGATCATATATTTTCATGTATCTTCTGCCCTTTCCCTCCTTTCCCCCAGCCTGCACTGCCACACTGGGTCATAGCACTGGCTGGGGAGAGGGAGATACACTAGGAGAGGAAGAAACACAAGTATTTGAACAAGTAATATTTGAGCTTTTTCATCTCCCACCTTGATTTGAATTACTACGTTGTCTTCTAAACCCAGAGAACACTTTACTTGCATGAAGGTTATGATTCGTACTCCCTGCTCATTTAGAAGTATCATTACCCTTTGATAAAACAAACCCAGAGCACCACCCCAAAGCACTGTCAAGGTCACAGCACTGCTGGAGAAAAGACATAGCCTGCCAGATACTCTGCTTCACCCCTGGTCAACGGTGCAGTCGTTCAGGTGTTCATTTGGTGCCACTGTAGGTGGGAAAGAAAACAAACACGGGGAAACCCATGCCTCAGTGTGAAGAGCGCTGCATAAATGAAGTAGCTCTGAAGTTGCCATGCCTTCAGTGGCTGAATACCTGTTTTGTGGTCTTTCTATTTAGCTCTGTGTCATGTGAGCTAACAGACACAGGTTAACTATGCTGTAAAAGGAAAAGAGTGAAGTCCTCAAATACCTGTTTTTTTCTCACCCGGATAAAGAAATATCTTGCATATCCCTGTGTCTTACTAATAGACTGGAAACTTGCTAATAGGTTGCAAACTGTGCCTCATAATATGTACCTTCTTTGACTGTTGACTAACAGAAACAACCAGCCGTGCCTTACGTGTACTATAATATAACTCTTTGGGGAGTCAGTAATGATGAAGCAGTAATTCGGTGCCCTTCTCACTCTGGGTCCAATTTAATCAAGTGTCAAGCCTTTTTGACTTCCAGATGACTTCAGTTGGACAGGAGGGTTCTCATTGCAGAGCATCAGGACTATGTTACCATCCTCCTTCTCATTTCTATTACTTAAATGCAAAAGAGGTCAATAAGTCAGTGCTGCAGTGACTTAAGATTTATCTTCTAATACCTGTTGTCTTAGAAAGTTTTAAGAAAGTAAGTGACATTTATGGATAGTCTGTCACTTTATGTGCATCAAAGGGCTCAATAGTACAATTTTCAGCAGAACTCCATTTGAGATATATATCACTGCTTGTAACACACAAGTTCACTGGACCAGGTTCTTTGTACTGGACTTAATAACTGCATAATCTAGCACTGCATGCATTCATCCAGGGAAGAAACTGTAGGGTTCTCCTGTGAGACTTAGAGTTTGAATACCATAGGCTGGCACAGTTTTTCAAAATGAAACAATTACAGAAAGGGTAAAGAAGAGAAACGTTAAAATGAAAATATGTTTCTAACTTTATCCCTCTGAGAATTTAATGAGCTGAAGTACTTAGCAGATAAAGAGAAATCTACATTTTAAAGTCACTATAAATTTTTTTTCCTTTACCACCAGCAGAAAAGAACAGACGGATGACAGATAAAAAACAAGATGTTTGTATTAGGGTTGAATGAAGAAATGTTTTCCCTCAAATAACTTAATGCAAGACATTTACTGAAAATTTTCATAGGAGATTTTTTAATTAAATACATCTTTGATTCAGTTCTTAATCTTCAAAATAGCTATTCATAGCACCTTCAGGAAGAGAATTATGTAACCTACCCACAAATTAGTCTTTGATGAAACTCTCATCTTTTCTGAAATGGAAACAGACCACTGTAAAATATATCAACCAGTTCTAATAAAGGTAAATATAAGACAATATAAGAAAGGTAAATATAAGAAAATATAAGAAAGGTAAATGTGTTGAGACAGGGAAAATGAGGAAGCTTTGCTGTATCTAAACACAAGTCAGTTCATTAGTTATACTCATCCATGTATGTATAATAAGGTTTGGGCCTCTTCCCTTGTTGGTATCTCATGGCCACGGGTTTCCACCATGCTGAGCTGTCTTCTTCCTGTGGCAGCACGTCCTTGCAGTGCTTGGCAGAGAGGTACTGCTTGCTTGGTGAACTGGACCAGTCAGCCAGACCAAGAAGAGCAGCAGAAGCTCAGGCAGTACCGGCTGAGCAGCTGGAAAGAGTATGGCATGAGGAGAGAAGAGGAAGCGGATTAATGTATGTACTTACAAAACCGTAAAGGTAAGGATAGCTGAACAGCATTTGATAAATCAGAACCATTGTGCCTGAATCAGAACAGATGCTTCCCTTTAGAATAAGCATATTTAAGTGTTATATAAGTAAGTAGCCACTTCTTTTAAGTGAAAAAAATTGATTATTGCGGCTCAGTGAGAGGATGCCAGAACACAAATCAAACACAGCAGCAGATAGCTGGAGCCATGGTTAGCAAAAAGGAGAAAGAGAGAAGTAAAGACAACAGCAGAATAAAAGTGGTGTGCTCATAAGCATAGTTGTCTCTTCTAGAGTGGCCAGAAGCCTTCATAAGATGCTGCAAGTGGCACTGTTGGATACACCTGAAAACTCAGTAGGAAATTAAAAGGCAATTAAGTGTGTGTTAACTTGTGGAGCACGTCATGTGCGTCCTTATATGACTCAGTGTTCATGTTCTGTGCTGTTATGCTGGGCAGTTGTTTTGTTCTGTCACTTGTGCTGTCCAAACATTTAGCTCTAACCTAGCAGGGACTGAGGAGGAAATAACATCCTGATTTTCACACCAGCAACAGCTGCTTTGGTTAGGCAGTACACTAAATATAGTAATTTGCCATGTAGCCAACAACAGTGATAGCACATCAAAAAGAGATTCTGTGACATAGCAGGGATCCCTAATGTGCTACGAATGATGGATGGGCTGTTCATGCACCTCACAGAATGATGCTGCTTTTCAAAATGGAAAGCGGCGTGTGTGACCATCAATATCTTACATTGAATTATTGGCTTCTGTCATGATGCCTGTATTTTAGCCAACTCATGTGGTGGAAAATTATTTTATTCTAGTGACATTTCTGATAAAAGAGCCATCAGTAAATATTTTCCCCAAGAAATGTGTTCTAGAGGTTTACAGGTAATAGCAACAGTCCTTTGAAGAGCCATCTGTGACTCTTAATAAGTAAGATAAAACCATTATTGAATGAAGATTGAAACATGAATATGCTTGTGTTTAGTGGGTCTCTTTTTTTCCATGAGCATTCTCTATGCCAAACATAAAGATGGATGGCTGTTGTACCTGTGTAGTATGCTGCCTGACTAAATGTTAGTGTTGCCTTCTGTACCTTTATTATTGGTTGGAATAAAGTGCCTCCAGTTGCCAAAGGTGATATAATAAAACACTGCCACTCCTGCCTTTCACGCCAAGTTGCCAAGAGGATTTCGGCATCATTGCTGATATACCTCAGCCTGTGTGGATTGCAATGAAACACCATCTGACAGGACAGCAGCCACAGCAGTAGGTGGGGTTTCCTCTCCTTAAGCCAATGAGGAAATTAAAAATGCATTGTGGTCAGGACTTGCTGTGCTCTGCTTCTCATCTTATACTATAAAGTGCTATATAATACCTGAAATACTTTCCAAAATTAATTATACTGAATTCAGTTATTCAATCATATACAACATAGCATGAAGGTTTCAGCCCAGTCCAACAAACCACATGAGTGTTCACCATGATGCCCTCTGGGTATTGTCTGTAACTGTCTATGCACATCTTATGAAAGGAAGATGATTTGGTTGAAATCAAAGCATATAGGACAGCAGTATGGGATAAAATTTACTCAGAGGCAGTTGCAACCTCTTCTTCCTTCCGTTATACTTCAGGATTGGGTTAGACTAGCACATTTGTTTCAGATTAATTGCATCACGATCTTTTCATCTGCTGTTCTGCAGTGGCTCTGTACCTTCTCCATAGGGAACAGTTCCTACTGCTTCTTTTCCCTCTTGTGTCCCCCACTGGTAGGTGCTCTTCAGCAAGCCCCGGGAACTTTCCAAAGCAATCCTTAGCACTGGGCCTTTCTGCAAAGTGACCACGATTGAAAAAGAAATTTTGGTGTGGCATTTTGTCTTCTACTGTCTCTTCTTCACTTCCAGTACTCTTGACTTAACCCCAGGTCACAGGGTTTCCCATCTTCCCGAAACTTGTGACTTTCCCAAATGATCGGCATCCCTACCACATACCTGCATTGCAAGTAAACAAGCTATATGTCATATATAGCAGGAAACTGAAGAAAGCAGACTTGCCTGCTACCCAGAAGACAATAGCATCTATGGAATGCCATGGAATATACAGTAATATGAAATAATATGGAATATAGTTGGCATTCTGTCTCAGATTTAATCTAACAAACCCTATTTTGAATTAATTGGTACTTAAATGCTAGGACTTTTAAATCATAGCATTAGCTGTTAAAATATTTGGACTTTAAATGAACTTTTGTATTTTAGAACACCAAGTATCTCGCACTGCAAAGTGTCCATCTGCAACAGTACTGGCACTTGTCACTGTCACTGAGCTTGTTTCTACTTGGGTTTTGGTATTAATTTTGAAGGTTAAAAGGTAAATGACATTTTGTCACTTGTGAAATAAGACCATTTTCATAAAATTGAAATGGGATTCAAAGTGCTTGCGTTTTTCAGGATTTTTAATTTCACTGTAAATATTTTGGCAAGCCCTATTCAAGAGCTACAACTACTACAATCAATAGCAAGAGACAAGGTATCTATCAGCACAGCAGGGATGGACCAATTTAACAGAGCGCATTTCCTCCCTTTTTGAAAAATTTTCCATTTTCACAAGTACTAGACAAACAGTAAGTTAAATACTTCCTAAAGTACTTCTTAAAGTGTACTACCAGTAATTCTGTATCATATGTTTCTGGGGTTTTATGTTTCCATGAACAGTTATTTACATGAGAAATAAAACCTCAAGTTTTGCCTGCAATTTTTTCACTGTAAGCCTCCTTTCCAGAGGAGAGATTCTAGAGGATGACGGATAGTGACAGTAAAGTGCAGACCTGCCTGGCCATGTATTCTCTAATGGTAGCAAAAGCTTACACTTATCAGCCTTCTTTGAACCAGAGATAGATGATGATTCTAGAGATTTCTAAAACTAGTGACTCTGGAGATTTCTGTCCTCTCATCCTAAAACAGATTTTATCCTTTCCTCCTTCAGCTTTGCCATTACCAGTCCATGTTTTCCAGCTGTGGATCTTTGAAAATAACACCACTTCAGAAATTATATTCCCCATTTAACACAGGTCCTTTTTGAACCTGTTTCTCAGATGTTGCTACTTTTTTAAGAAAAACTCAGCAGAATGCAAAAACCCTATGCTTCCTCATCAGAAAATCCTCTTAAGAGAGAAGGAAATTGATCTTCAGCCTTGCAAACTGAATATGCCTGTTCCCACTGAGAGGCAGAATAGGGCAGCCTAGTGAATTGGACAGGGGCTGCTGGCTAAAACCATGCCACTGGATCCAAATATTGGAAAAGAAACTCAGGTTCATCCTGAGGCACCTAAACAAGATGATATCTCCTCTCTGGTGCTGTCCTCACTTGCCCTTGGGGTATGCTGTATGCCCTAAAGCTCTCTGTGATTAGGGAACTGATATGGGCAAATAACAGAGGCAATACTAGGTGTTTCAAGAGGGCAACTGTAGACCAACTAGTAAAGGCATGAAACAGCCAGTGCCTGTCTGCCACCAAGTGAAAACTGAATCATGTTGAGAATCATCAGAAATCTATATTGAATTTTACCCTATCAAATGACTCATAAAAAAAATGAAAATTTGTGGATTTTAGACTAGTTTAGAAAAAGAAAGCCTTAATCCATTATGTAAGTAACACGCTGTTCTTTGTTACTTCTGATTATTAGGTATAGGTGCATGTTGAGGGCACCACTGGGCATGCACAGTCCTCGCTTCTCTAAATTAGCTTCCGAAGAAGGGCTCAGCTCAGTGTGAACTAGAGGTATGAAAATCCATTATATATTTTAGATATACCCGTGTTTGTTTCCCCTAAAGTACGGCTAGTATTGCAGTTTTTTATTGAATAATCCGACAGGAGCTAGGAAAGAGGGACTGTGTTAAAAACATAGCTGATGTAACTCAGCATAAAATGCCAACACCCTAAGAATTAAGTGCCTGTCATGCTAGACCATAGTTGCTTATGCTGTCCATAACTACCTTAGTATTACTTTGAGCTTCTCCTCCCATCATTTTGGTTTACATCAACCTATTAGGTACTTGATATACAGTTAGATGGTGAACTTCTTGAGGCAATGGTGTTTTTCCCGTGAAAATATAGTGTTTGGTACAGTGGATAGCAAATACATGACCAGGGTCTCCAGGCCTAACGCATATCTCCCATGCTTTGTCATAGTCAAAAATCATTTTTGAGTGGTGTTTACATCTACTTGTGTCTTTTCTTTATCTACAGAATGTCTGCCCACACCCAAACACTCACAAGGCCTTTCAAAATTCTGAGACTGAAGTAAAAATATTAAAATTTGGAAAATGAATACATTTCCTTGTTTCCTTCTGCAGAGCTCATATTTTCCAAGTGCATTTCCATAATAAATCTGCAAAGCTGCTACAGATGAGACAAAATAGAACTTCTGCTGTGTTTTTGCATTACTTCTATAACTGAGGCTACTGAAGGAATGTCAAGTATTGCAAAATTTATGATTTTTACCATAAAGATTGGCAATAGATCAGCTCTCTTCTTTCTTCTGAAATTCAAAACACCATTATTATTTCCATGTATTTATGTTGCCCTTTCCATATCTTATAGTTAACTGAATGAGTCATGATTGTCTTCTTTCAATTATGCTGAAATAAAAATTGCATTGATAGCACTGGTGGGTGCACTTGACAATGCTGCCCCCCACAGCTCCTCTGCCTTTTTCTGCAGACTGAGGAAACAACTGAGCTGCAGAAGTCCCAAATGTGCTCTTCCTTTAGCTAAATTAAGGCTCTTGTCTCCCTCCGAAATTCAAGGCTGCATAAGAGAAGCAAATAAATCAAGAGTGGTGCTATGGCATTTATAAACCAGCACTATAAACCGTTGCTTGCCACGCTGCTTAAAAAAGTTAACTACTTATATTCCTACCACTCTCCAGTCCAGGTTGCCCTCCTCTGAATCCTTAGTAAACGTCAGACTAAAACATTACAACCTGTGGTAAATAGAGTTCAGCATGGTACAAGGCACATATAGTATTACTGCTGAGGATCTTGGACCACACCTCAGCACTGCAGTGCTGAGTAACCAGCAGTGTCACTTGCCGCATGTATGCACTCCAGATATTGCACTACCTGCATTCCCACCATCAACAGGTGATGTGTCCTACAAAATAGGAGATGTCTGCTCCACCTCTGAACAGGAATTTCCATGTTGTCTGTTGTATTTGTGTTGATTTTCATTTTCTCAGCAAAGGACAGATATGAGATACAAAAGCAGTTTAAGAACAATTTTTAGAGTAATTAAGTGCCTTATTAGGAAAAGTCATTTGCTTCTCTGTCTCAGGTACACTCATGATTTTACTCCAGGTTATTTAGTATTATTTGACAGAGCAAGTATTTTGCTGGTGCCTGAAAATTCAGTGATACATGCTGTATTACAAGGGTGGCCTGTCTCCCAGAGAAAGTGTGTCTTAGGTAATGAAGAGTAAATTTATTCTGAAGTATGATTTCGTTCCAGGAGGAAGACACTCCATGCCAACCTTTTCAGTCACTGGTGATCCTATAATCTAATGACTGGTATTTTGCTGCTATCCCAGCTCTTATAATCATGTATTTTGGTGAACATGGGAAGAGCAGTGCTGACTTCACAATGACTTCTGCTGCAAGGGAGTACATTCATAGAGAGACAGTGGACTGATGCAGTGAAGACTACCTTTGCATTCTGTTTGACCTCTGCAAAATCTCCAGCTACATGGCAAAAGTATAGAACAAATTGCTTGCACCTGTATGTTTCAGAAGAAAGAAGTTTACTAGTGATCCTTTATTTTCCTTAAGGAAATTGTTAGTCTACATACATGCACTGAGTAAGATTTCATTCATTTTGTGCAGGTCTTTAAAAAAAAAATCTCTGCTAATATCCACCACATGACTTCAGAAAACTTACAAAGGAGCTAATAATTATCTTGATTCCATAAAAGAAATAATTTGCCCGAACAACAATCTGAAAGCTAACTTTATATAGGGAGAAGGATACCAAGTATGTGCTAGCCTGCAATAGCACTCTCTCTTTGTCTCTCCCCCCTTTCCCTCTCCATCTTCTCTCCCCCCTCCCCTTTTTTAAAGCTTGTTAATTCAGATCAATCCTTCAGTGGTAATATTGCCTTTGGGTTACATGCCAGCCTATGGAATTATATGTTTGAACACAGGGCCAAACTAGCAGTTATTCCCCTGCCACTAAAGGTGAAAAGGTTTCCAGTAAATCAGGTTACTTTTCCACAGGGTAAGCGATGTTAAATACAGTCTCTCTGGGTACTTCATCAATATGATTAACCTATTGGCATTATAGTTATCAAATTACAGTATAAGAAGTCATAAAGTTAAAAATAAATCTGTTTTCCATTGAGAAAATCTATTTAGGTGGAGACTGCTATATTAAAAGCTTACAGAGTATATATAATAGCATCATAGTTCACGGGGAATCATTACCACAATGGAGATTTTCAAAATTAAACTTGCAGAAATGTCTAACAGATAAGTAAAAAGCTCTCAAGGGAGTCAAGGTACGTACCATATAGGGCCATCACCTTATTAGAGTTTTACTACTAACCCTATTAGAAGTCTCCAAGCTGAGAAAGATTACAGCATGTGGATTGTAGAGATATTTTGTAGACACTTTGCAACTCACCACAAAATGTTCACCTTGGGATTTTGGTCCCTGTAGCTGAGCTAAATGGCTGCCCTAATTCCACCACCATGGCTGCAGCAGTCTCTTAATGTTCCATAAATCCAGTCAAGTACTTTGACCTCTTTATTCATTGTCACTATAGCTCCTGAAATTGTCCATTCTAGCAAAGGGCCCGCAGGAGTTTGGTTCTTTTGACAAACGTGGGAGGAAAGCAAGTTGATTTCCTGCAAAATGTGGCTGTGCTGTTACTGCAGAGAAAATAGAGGCAGTGAGGAGAAACTGGAACACTAATGCACATCGAATGGGATGGTCATTACTTCCTACTACATGCAAATTACTCATAGGGTTTAATCAAATACATTACAATTCATTAAGTGGCTGATGCTTCTGTATCACATTCAGTGGTGCTTATGGATTCCATGTTTCATTAATGGGAAGTGTTAGAAAAAAAAAGTGATGCAAAAAAGTTACTCTGGATGAAGAAAACTGATGCTTGTATAAATGTTTGTAAGCAAAAGATACATATTTATTTCAGTTCCCTTCAGATTCTACTCAGTAGGTTCTTTAACTCTGCTTTAAAGATAGCTCATGCTTTTTCAAGGAAACATGGCTTTTGGCTGTGGTATATACAATCTTCCAATAAAATGCTTCTCAGACAATGGAGAAGCCTCAAATAACCTTGGCAATCAGAGTACTCTTATTAAATTAATCATACTGTCTTAAAAAATAGGGGAAGATGAGGGTTCCTAGCAGGCCCTGATTTCATACAATGAGTTATTACACAGAATCACAGAACGGCTGCTGTTGGAAGGGACCTCTGGAGATCATCTAGTCCACCCCCCTGCTAAAGCAGGGTCACTTAGAGCAGGTTGCACAGGACCACATCCAGGTGGGTTTTGAATATATCCAGAGAAGGAGACGCAAGACTTATTGCTTACGCGGGTGTGAAAACTTGTATATCCAGTCCTCCAATTTTTATTGCTATTAAATAGGCCAAATTTGGCAATAAACCTAAATGTACTGAAAGATTAGACAGTTCCAGTCCCTTCATGCGGTTGCACTGCATAATGACAATTCATATGTAGAAGATGTAAAATTAATATGTTCTCTGTTACATTTAGTAGATTCAAATTATTCATTTGAAATCTAGTAGAGTTTCCTGCCTGTATATGAAAGAAGAACGTTATTGATTTCTTACCTTAAATTATGAGAAGTTTCTGTTAGTAGCGTGAAACTAATATATAGGACTTTTCACAGCTCCATTTGAATTGCTATACGTGTCATTGACTTACTGTTGCTAGATTTTTTTTACAGTATTACATGCAAAAAGTAAAATGTTATATTCTTGATTTCAATGTGCATAATGTTTAAGGTATGGTGTCCCCCTTTTTTCCCAGCATTTTGGGGAACATTTAGCCATTGATGAGACAGAAGTCCAAAAGTGGATGTGAGAATGGTTAATGGAAAATCAAAGTTAATAAATGTGTTTCTAGAAACATTATTAAAAGTTGTTATTATTGTATAGCAAGACTTCGCCAAGAATACTGTGTTCAGTTATGGTCATCCCTGTCTGAAACAAACGAGCTCAGCGAACAACAGAGATGCACAGGGAAGGATCATCATGTCACTGGGAGAATGGAGATTCACACTTCTGGAAAGAAACTAAAAGAGCCAACTATGTTTAGCCAGGCAAAACAAAGCTGAGCAGGGAAGACTGTCTCTGTAAATGGATCAGAAAGGTAAACACTAGCGGGGGAACAGTTCTTTAAGCTTAAGGACAATGTTGACACAGAACCAGTGGGCATATCCTGCCTATGAATACATTTACAACAGAAATCAGCAGGTGGCATAGCCATCAGAGCAGTGAGACTGTGAAACAGATTTCTGTCAGAGTAATGGGTACAAAGAGTCAAACTTTTTTTTGGTATCAACCTTCATGGTTGCATGGCAACATGGAGACTGGATGATGGCATCGCCTGAAAGGCAGGTGCTGTGGGTAGTCACCTGCAGTATCATACAGTTCTGGAACAGAGGTACCTCCTCAGCTCTGCACGATCCTGAACAGTAACTTGTAAAGAGAAAATACTAGACAAAATCCATCTGCCTCCTAACACTGAGCGTACTGCTGAGACCCTTTTGTTGTCGCAGGACTGGTGTGAGGAAGGCTGATTTGCCTGGTGTTTATACTGAACCTAGGGTTTGACCCTTGTTTTGTGGCTTGTTTCCCACCAATTGCATTGATGCTGTTAGTCCTTCCTGAGGTATTGCATTCTGGAAGTGAACCCTAATCTGAATTGTGCAGTGCTATTGCATTCTGCTACTAGTAAAACGGGATAATTTGGCATTTGGGTGGACTCAGTAAGAGTTGTGAGAAAAATGTTGTTGTTAACTATTACATATCAAATTTTATCACATGTGAATAGCTTTTTGTTGTGTTATATACACCAGAGAGAAGAAATAATTATGGGCAGGAGAAATTTGAAAAGGCTGAGTTATGAATATATAACACACAAGATTAATAAATATTACCTGAAATTGATTATCCTACCCCCTACTTGGGGTAACAAGAGAATAATTCTCAATGTCTTTATAAGCTACTGGCAAAATACTGTATTTTATATTTTATGGCACAAATTATATATATTAGTACAGAGGGTTCCAACAAATATTACTGCTACCCAGTCTGTAGTTTTTATCCATGATTATGCTTTTAGGTGCTATAGTATTTTATGGAATAACAAAATACAGATGGAAAAAGTCAATAACACCATGGAGTTTTAACTCTGCAGAAAGGTTGGTCCTGCCTCTATTTACATAGTCAGGTTGAGGAGCCTAGCCTTCACATAGCAAGCAGAGCCAGAGCCACAGGATGCATCTGAGCTCTTCAGAAAGAATTCTCAGCACATCAGCGTGCTTTGTCACTCATCCGCAGAACTGCCAGGGAGTGGTCCATCTGGGTCTGCACGATGCTCTGCTTTCATAAAACGTGTGTTCTCGGATATGGCAAAACAGGTGGATGTGCTCCAGCTATTCAGCAGCTGTCCAGTGCTCTCCTGGTGGCCTGGGCTGGGAAATGGCCAAAATGACCTGGTCCTTTCTCAGCAGTGAGATCCAACTGAAAAATCAGGATCAAGAATAATAACAATAATGCCTTTTCCTTTTTAATAGGGTTTTTTTATATAGAAGTAAAATTCCTGAATAATTTTGTAATTAATCATATAATCTCATTTGTGTTATATAAATTTTGGGGAGTAAAATTATTTTTAATAACCTTCAACACAAACAAATTGCTAGTCTGTGCATGCATCTGACAGTATAAAAAATGTAGTTTGTAAAGCTGTGGAACTCCTTGTTGCAGGATGCTGTGTAAGCTGCGTGGATATGTTCAACAACAGAGCAAAGAGTCAGGCATGGAAGAGAAATCCACCAAAGATTTCCAAACTAGGAGAAGTTTCTGGTATTTAGCACGCCTCAAACCTTCATTTGGGAGGGCAAACTAGGAAATGTGTAAGAGAGGAATGGATGAGTACCACACATATTAGCCGTACTTTTGCATTCTTCCCCAGCAAGGTGAATGCAAAGGTTAGTGAAGTGAGTTCAGACCTAAGCATGACAAAGTTTTTGACTTGGACCCCACCCTTTAAAGGATTAAAAATTTTATATCTAAATAAAAGATTATGTAGTAAAAACAACAGATGAGAATTACACATGTTGCTTTCTCTGACACCGAGATACACGTTGTGTGAAAGTGGGGAAAAGGGGCTCATTTAAAAAAAAAGGAGGGGGAGGAGAAGGAATGTGTGGGGAAAAGGATGGGAAGGGTTACAATTTCTTTCCGGCACACTATGGAAGTCTTGGTAGATAAGCTACAAATGTCCTACAAACAAGTTGTACTGGTAACAATACATATAGCAGCATTAGTTTATATGCACTAAGGACTCGTTCAGCTCTGCCTTGCACCCTTAGGCTTTATGGGGGTTGGCTGGATTTTGGGGGTAGTTGACTGACAACTATATCAGCAGATTTTTTTTTTTTTAGTTCTCTCTTAACTAGACAAAGAGTGGGTAGGTTGGTGTGCCTCCACTTCTTAATTGTGCAAGGCTAGAAAACCTTGAAGCTCAACGTCATTGGAATGACACACCCAGATATACAGGAACTTTACTGGTGTATCTGCATTCTCCAAGACTCTTGAATTAGCTTGAACTAACATAGCAGATTTTTTTTTCCTCAAACCATTTTAATGACATGTTTGCAGTGGCATGAGGGTCTATGGAGGACTCTTGAAATGGGGATAAAATGACAAGTAGCTTAAAGAAACTTAAATTAGGTTTGATTTGGGCTCTGAGTGACAGCTGAGGTCAACAGTTTCCTAATTTTTTTGCCAATGGCTGTTAATCATGTGAGAAAAACAAAACAAAACAAAACAAAAAAAAACAGAAACAATATATTCAAATTGCTAAATTTCACATTATAACTATCCCTCCCTTTAGAAATAGCCAGGTGAGGTCAAATGGTGGTTGAGTAATGTCTTCTTGCTCACCTATGTGGCCTACTAGATCCATTTTTTCCTTATCTTACCTTAGGTCAGAGCAGAGAGCAGAGAGCAGAGCCCAAAGAAAAAGATTTCCATCCAAAATCCATGCCGCCTCCAGAAAGTCATTTGTGGAAAGTAGACGGCAAACCAATCAAAATGTCTCATCAGCAAAATTAGTATTTATGAAATTAGTGATGGAGCAGAACTGGCAGAGTGATTGCATTATAAACACTCAAAATGTAGGGGGAGGGAACATAGATTTTGCTCATTTTCCCTCCCACTGCTAAAGCACTGTATTTAATTGACTTACAATTTTTCCCCTAATATATTTCTTTATGAAACCTGCCTTGAGCAACGGATACATGATTGTTCACCGAGGGTTGTGCCTCATTTGTTCCTGTAGATTGTGCCTAATTAACGCTAACTTGTCTGTACATAAAAAGTACAATAGGCTGTCCTTTCCAATTTAATTCCGACAGTTTAATCGAATCTGTATTCTTTCAAAAATAATTAGATCATTTACACTTCATTAACATGTAATGTAATGTTGAGGCATTCATCATAATGATTTCTTATTTTTCTTGTGCAATATTATCTCCTCTAATGAAACTGTTAACACCATGCATGTCTTAATTAGCTTTATCATATCACTGACAATTTCAGGGAGAGCTACATTTTTACAAATGAAATTAAATTAGTTCAATAGGTATATTTGAAGAAGAATATGCTCTATTAATGCAAAAATATTAGAAACAGGCTTACCTTTATAGACCATCTAACAGTTTCTATAGTAATTTTTTTTCCATCTCTATCTCTCAGCAATGGGATGTCTAATGTGCATGGATTACTTTTTCTTTCCTCATCCTAAACAAAGTGATGATAGGCTTCTCTCATATCTATTAAGCCATCATAGCAAACACTGATAATAAGAAAACAGAGACCATAGCACACCCTCCCACCTCATAACCAAATCGCTTTGATTTTGGAAGGAGTTCCTGTGCAGATCTTGGCGTCCCATCTCCAAATGCCTCCAAAAGCGTTGTTTGTGGATTAAAACTGTGAAGGAATTCTCTGATCCGCTTCATGGAGGACATATTCACTCTATCCGTGTTTGTAAACCTTGGCTGAATATGAGTGGTGCTAAGGTCTAATCCTGCATATTGCTAAGAAGCCACTACTCCCGTGGGCCTGGAAACCTCCATGTTAGCATATGTCTTTCAACAAGTATTTACAAGCCATTCACATTCTGACAACATTCTTGCAACCGAGGATGTGTTTGTAAATGTTAATAGAAAACAAATTGCCATGAAGCATCATCTCCTGCAAGGTACTGAGTACCCACAGCTTCAAAGGAAAGCCAGTGACAGTGTTGTGCTCAGTATTTCGCAGGAAGCATTGTACACCTGCCTGGATTGAGCTTTAAACTAGCTGAAGGTCCTAAAACATTTTAGAGACAGATAAGCTTCTTTCCCTCAACTCTTGCAGTCTTGCCCACACGAGGAGTGTGCCATATTCCTGCCTACTGCAGCTGAATGAATGTGGTGAAGCAACATAAAAATTGCAGGCAATTGTTAGAATAAAATAAACAGATTTGTTGCTATCAATATTAATGACCTCTTCAATTTTGTTTTGTATAAACACTTGTACAAACAATTATTTCTTCAGATAATTTCTCCTGAGTGTGAAAATTCTGGAAAGTACATGAGTAAAGATTGTGCAGACTTGGGAGAAAGCTTTCTGAAATCCATGTGACCAATCTCATATTACATCCAAAAGTAGAAAGTGGCAAGTAGCAACCAAGACAGAGTTGATACATACGGTTCACAAAAAACCCATAGGTGGGAACATCAGAGAACACTTTTTGTTAAACAATTTTAAAGAAGAAACAATTCTGTAAATATGAGAGTCCATCTGAGAACAATTTATAAGCAAGCTAGAAGGCTAAATTAATCAAACTATTTGCTATAAATAGATTCACTAGCACTAACTACTTCTACTCACTTTGCAAAACTGAAGCAGAGATAATTGTATTCATTTCTCTTTATTTATGTCCTGTCAAAGGTTGTTGTACAAAGTCTGTTGGACCATTACTGATAAAATTGATAATGATAGTATCTTTGAGTCCCCGAGGTCTCATCAGCCTTTTAAAAGAAAATGCTACAGATCACTTTTAATAAATTTTAATACACCTTACTAAAATCCATGGACATAATATAGATCAAAAGTCAAATTCTGACCCTTTCATGCTAACCTGCAATAGCTTTTAATTTCCCTAGTCCTATTTTACGTTTTAAGGAATTATAGTATGTACTGAACCCTTATATAGTATCATTGATTTTTTGATCCTTTTTCACTAACATTTTGACTGTTGATTTTCAGTTTTCTTGATGCTTCTTTTTTAAAAATAGAAGTGTAACTTATCCAAGGCTTATTAATACAACAGCAGAATGTCAGGGAAACTGTTTTTAGTCTACTTTTTCAATGTTAAACATGTAAATAAAATTTAAAAAAAAAAAAAACCAGTCATTACAAAATGGTAAATACTAGGTTTAGGGTTTTGTTCATGAGTTAGATATTTTTTCCTTTCTCTGAGAAGCTTGCAAATGTAGAGTTTTAAGAGGACTGAGGAAAAAGCTAAGTCAAGTGAGCTATTTGCTGGTGTCCTCAGTAGAACCATAACGTTACCAGAAGTGCTCCAGTGTTTCCTGATGTTTTCTTTAAAAAAGTTGTTGCCATCTTCTTTGATTTATCACTTTAAAGTAGCTTGAACTGTTAACACCAAATGTTATTTCTTTGGGTAGTTTTGCATGATAAGCCGTCTTTATAATGTTTGGTTTAATTTGGTTCGTTTTATCATATTGTTAGAGAAGGATTGATCAAAATCAGCAATTCTAAGAATTTGCAGAGAACTAAGCATGCACCATGAGAGGAAGGAAAGGGATATGTAGATATTCATTTTGAAGTAGAGAGAGAAAAATTCCAGCTTGTCCCAGTGCATCACAGACAGGAAACTTCAGCTGCCCTGGTGATGGTGTCACCACCTCTTTCAGTACTGTGGGATCATATTCTTTATGTCTTTCCACATTCCCCAAAGATGTCATATCTTGGGTCAGCAAATAACTGAATCTGAAAGCTTTTGAAGACCCTTTTTGATAAATTTTGGCAAATGTGACACAAAAAATGTCCTTCCCTAACCCATTCCTAAGCATGGATTGATTTGTAGACAAATCTGTTTAAATGAAAATCTTATTAATTTGCTATGTGCATTAGGGAACAAAGCATATATATTTGTACAATGGCTTTATGTTGGTTAATCACAGGGTATACATGCAGACATGCAAACAATTGAGGCAGGTAGATAAGAGATCTATATGGTTCTTATAGCCCTTTTCAGATACTGAGTAAACCCTTTGGTTGTTTTTTTTTTCTTTTTCTTTTAGATCCTGATTTGCAGGTTAGATGAGTGTTTGCTAACTTCTAATGGCTTTGGTTTCGTATACTCACCATTTGTTTGCATGTATTCTGCTGGCATACTTACCATTAAAAGTGTAAGTGCATGACAGGCAACAGGCTTACACCTGTAGTTATGTGCTGGCAGATTTATAGAGGCAACACTAATGTGGCTGCTTACACACTTTACCAACCTTTCTGCTTGCTGTCATGCTACTCAGTAGGCAGAGCCTAGGAAACTCCCATTCTCCCAAAACATCCTGGACTGCTGACCAAGATGAAAGAATTTCTAATATTTATTTTGTATTATATTCTGATAACATCCACTGGAGCCATCGTTCACTACTCACAATTCCCATTTCAAAACACTTCACATTTTAACAAAGCATCAAATCCAACGTGCATTAGTTTGCAGAAGTGGAGCTCACATGCATGGTACCTTTTCTCTTTAAAGTTCTCACACCATCCCATTATAAGCATTATAAACCCCTTATTTTACAGCAGTGAAAACTGAAACAGATATTAAAAGCCATTTTAAGACAGAACGTAGGCTAAATGTAAAAAAAGGTTCCTAACAGGCTCAGTCCAGGCTGCCATTTTTCAGTAGGAAATGGTGAAGTTGGAGAAATGGAGGAAATTTAGGCCAGCATCATGAATGTACTCTCAGAGCATGATATGCAAAATGTGGAGCATCTACAAGTGAACTGATTTCAAAAGGAATTACAGATTTGCCCGATGTCTTATAAGCTTTACCCTTACAATTGACTTGACATTAGAACTGCCATTTGGTATTGTTGGTTTTGTACTAATGGGTATTCTTTCTCAGCATAAATAATATGATATTTGAGAAAGCTAGAATAATGGTAAAAATATTTTTTGAAGTAAAAATTAATACATACAATTTAATGATATAATACTATAGCCTTAACGGTAAGAGTTCCTAGTGAAACACATTGCCAGATTATTCCATGAATAAATAAATGTAGATTTTTACCAACAATGTAAGAGTAAATTTCTTCAAAGTATTAAGGCCAAATTATTATTTTATTTACTACTATTTTCTTCCATCTGCTTCAGCTGAGGGAAAACAGAGTCTACACCTCCTGCGCTGAGAGGAAATGTTTATGTTGACTTCTTCAGAGGCATTTCTCACATAACATAATTAAGCACTGGAAATCAGATTACAGCAGTTTTCGAAACCATAGAAAGAATCACCAGTGGAAGACAAACAGCTAATATCATTTTATGTACACTTTTCAATAAATATGTTAATTAATCCCATGAACAGATTCATTTGAGAATGTAGTGTTATTTTTGGTGCTGTATTTGTGTAGTTAAGGTTTGTTCCTTCCTTATCAAGGGGGTTATAAATGATTAGCACATCTGAAAAATAAAAATATGCCTATGTATGGATTTAGAGCTCTATATTTAGGTAATCAAGCCTGGCCTTCATCGTATTATGTCAGTTTACAGGTATTTGGTATATTTGTGTTTGGATTAAAATTTGGGTTTTAGTGTCATTATTCTCTTCCAATAGTTATCTTTCAGATTCTCCATTACTTGGGTATGCGCCATGTCAGGTATTCTTGCATAATGATTTCCATGGGCAAGCTAAATCAAGTTCAGTTGTTTATACCATACGTATTTGATTTATGTCTATATTTGTTTGTGATTGTCTTTATGGTTGTTAGTGTTAATTAGAGAATCAATAAAAAAGATTTTTTAATGAAATGAATATATAGAAAAACACTCTGTTATAATATACAGTGTTATTTCTATAACTCAGTATCAATATCCTGTATTACTTCCTTTTCACAGTCTTACTGTGAAAATCTGCTGGAAGATATTTCAAAGATACACAAAGGATCCTTTTGCTTCTTTTCTAAAGTAATTCATGGGAACATCTTTAAGTTTTCCAACATAACCATTATTTGTTATGGAACTACAAGTCCAGGGAAAAGAACCTGTTGCTCTACTCTTAAATTTTTTTCCAGATTTTTTTATTCTTCTTTTTCCCCCCCTCTTACTCAATTCATTTTTCAGGCTTCTGGCACCATGAAGCTTCTCTGAAGGTCACCTGATAATAGCAATGTCCTTATTCTGCATCTCCCTAATACTTATGCCTTTGGGCACCAATTTACCAAAGCACTGTGAGACCTTCTCAGTTACCTGCTTAATGCTAGTCTTTCATTGATACACTCAGAGTTCAGCACATACTAACTAGTAAACATTTTTCTGAATGATGCCCTTAAAGCTCTGCAACAAAGTGCAGCTTTGTTTCCCTGTAGCTGATACTGCATCATCCTTCCAGCAGGCAGAGTCCTCCTTTTTTGAGTGAACATTTTTGCTGGGAAAAATCATAGAATCATAAAACAATTGGAGTTAGGAGGGAACTCTACAATGTCTCCAGTCCCATCTCCTGCCCAAAGCAGATGTAAATTCAAAGTTAGACCATGTTGCTTAGGGCCTTGTCCAGTTCAGTTTGGAAATAAATTTGGTGATGGGAGGGATCTGAGACATATCCCAGACCATTCATGGCTAGCTTGCTAAAAATGTAGTAGACCACCATATTAAAATCTGTCTCCCCTCCCCCAAAAAAAAGAGCTTAAGAAGATACAAATTATTTGTTTTCAGGTGTTCTTTTTTTTTTTTTTTTGTTACAGCCCAACTAAAATTATTTTTGCTTTTCAATATCTGTGTCTCCACAGCCATTCTGAGACATTTGCTAAATGCAGGGGGTCTGGGATTTTTTTTTCAGTCTTTTGTGTCTTTTTGAGTGGTCAGTTCAGTTTTCTCCACAGCACTTGCTCACCTCTCCACTACATCGTTTACTGATGTTAATCTATTTGTACAATCATACTGTGAAAGAACCTGCTCACCACCATAACGCTAGGAGCTCCACTAACAAAGAAGGCAAAGATCCCAATTGCTTCTGAGCTTAGTCTTTTGGGCCACCTTCAATCATACAGACTCCTCTCCCATCCTGTAAATCCCCCACTTGCCTCTCTCCTTTCCTTCGCTGCCTCTGAGGTGCCTCCCTGCTGGGACCCAGGTCTAGAAGCCGCAACTTCTCTGTTCATGCCATCACTCACAGCAAAGAGGGACAATCCTGCTATTGCTGCTTCTCAGCTCCTCTTTAGTTGAAACAGTTCAGTGTTGGACAGCTTGGTTTCCTCTCCTACCCTGTTCTGGAGCATTGGTTTAGTTGAAGCAGCCTTGACTGCGGAGAAAAGCCATGTGGCTTGAGGGAAAGTGCAGGGAGGAAACTTTGATTTCACCCCTGCTTTAAACTCTACCCACTGGCTAGTGCTTTCCAGCTAAAAAATCTGAACCCTCAAATCAGTTTCAGCAATCAGAGCCCACAGAGGTTTAAAGCAGCTCAATATAGTAGCAGTCTGTCTGAAGGGCATTACTCTTTAAGTGCTAAACGGTCTATAAACTTGACCCACTTTGGAGCTTGTAAGACAGGCTTTGATGAGATAGCTTAAACATGATTTATCCCAATATACTTTTGTTATGTACAGATACTTCCAGTCTCTGCCTTCCCAGGCAGGCTCTTAGGTATTCAATCAAATGTTTTGTTGCTGTATTCTTTTTTTTTTTTTTTAGGAGTGATTTTTACATCATGTGTTACTGGAAACTTATTACATGAAAATACAAAGGCAGGTGAGCTTTTATGTGGTCCTAAGTGGCAGCTGTGTCTCCCTGAGTCATAGCTGAGCCAGTTTGAATCCAAGTGGACCACTGACAGCTGAAGCTCCGGATCTCTTAGTTTCCGTGACAGGAGTGCTTTGAGCTAGCCATAATAAAGCATAGAGATGTCAACATCTCCTGCAGCAGCAAGCCTGGTGGGTAAGAGGGCAGGCACAGCCTGTGGGCAGCAGGATGGCACGGCCTAACACAGTAGAGAGGCTGACATAGTGGATCGCTACTCATCAGATCCACATAACAGGGCCATCCACGTTTCTCTCGGCAAGGACACAGGGTAGCAGTGGCATAAAATTTAGGGAAAGTCCTTTTCTTTATTTAGGTCAGGCTGACAGAGGAGCTGTCTTCACACTATTTGCCCTGCTATGTGCAGAATAAAATTTCAAAATCTTTAAGAATAGACAGTGATGCTATAAAATGCCCTCTTTACAAACAAAAAGCACACTTTGTAAATAGCCCAGAGCAGGACAGGGGCTGAATGAATCAGTTTGCTGAACTTCATTTTAATCCTCTCTGGAATGTCACTAGGCTTTCCCAGCCAACATTTGCTCTATACTCTTCGCACCAGATTGTCACCTGTTATGCCAGTGTAATTCTAAAGTAAACTACAGCGATGTTACCGCAGTTTTGTATTTGTCTGAGTGAAAGCAGCATCCAGCCATTTGATGGTGAGGTATGAAGGGGAGACAGACTGTAGCACCATTTGCCTGTAGGAATTGTTAAAGCCGAGACAGGATTGCTAAACCGATTAGAAAAGAAGCCTGAAAATACTTTTTCCAGTGTTCCTACAAGAGTCAGGTCCCCAGGTTTTACACTGCCAGTGGAAGGTGTCTGACAAGAGTGAGCTCGTCTTGCCATCCATGAGGAGGGAGCCAGCAGCAATGTGATGGGAGCAGTTACCTGGAACTAAAGGGGGATTCGCTGAAATAAATATGCCAGGGGGCTTGGAAGGCTGAATTGGCTGCCATCTGAAGAGATGGCTTCACGGCCTGTTTACACACATTGTTGAATCCAGAGCATTGATTCTATGTTTGATGTGAAAAGAAATTAAAGCCCTGGTCTCATTAGATAACCGGTTATGGTTAAAGATCACAGGGAGACTCTCTCTTCTTTTGTATGACACTGAATGGGTCTCAGCAGGCAGCTCCTTGTGCACAATTGATTTCAAGCAGAGTTTTGTCTGAAAGATGCTTCTAGATTATGGCAAGAAAGCATTCTATAATCCTTCTGCCAATGTAGTTATGTTTAACAGACATTCAACTCTTATCACTGATTGATAACACTTAACTCAAAACATATTTAAGCTTTAGGAATGTCAATATTTTGCCGCCAAGTGAAGGTGACCCTTGCTCTTCTTGTTTGCTAAGTGTGTGCAGTGGTTTGCTGGTAAATTTGTAAGGGTGGTTATGTGGGCAGGCTGTTATGGATTTGCTATCTTAGCCTGAAGTGTTTGCTGCTGATTATGTGATTAAATCAATAATAATTTCTGTTTGGATCCTGTGCTTCTGGATTCATCTTCTTTTCCATGCTGTGGAGCAGAACAATGGGCTCGCGCACTTGAGCCTGAAGTGCTTTGTTGTTAAAGAAATGCCAAAGGTATGGCAGGTGGCTTCCAAATCTCTTTAGAAAGCAAAATATTATAACAGCTCTACAGGTAAATAAACCAGTGAGGCCTTTGTGGCAAAGGAGGTGAACATGACAGGTGCAGAATAGGGGGCTGCTTTTAATCAATGTTACTGTTTATTCTGGCTTACCTGAAGTAGTGCATATCCTGCCAAACTGCCTTCATTCCATATTAAACAGATATTCTTTTATTCTGATACAGAGGGAATTTACATTTAAACAGGCACAGCACTCACATTCACAGCATATGGTCATTCTAGCCACCCTGGCGGTTTTACATTACAACACAGGAGGTCTGTGTGATGCACTTCACAGGACAAAGAGGATTTCCTCTCTCTTTCTTTTTCTCCCTCTCTCTCTTTTTCCTTCCCCTTTGCCCTCCTCCCTTACCCCTTATACACACACAGACTCAGAAACCACCACAGAGCGAAGTATATTAAGAATTCCTCGGCGTTCTGCACATACTATGAGCAATAGATCTACAGCAGGGAAAAGCAGCCTGTTTTCCTTAAGTTGCTCTAGACTGCAGAGCTGGTTTTTTTTCCTTTTTTTCTTTTTTTTTTTTTTTTCCTGTAGCTTCTCTCCAGCAAAGGACGCCACCACAGTGATTTATAATAACTCATATATTAATCTGAGCCACATTGGATGAATCTTCAACTCTCGGAGGGGGATCCTCCCTTAATCCTTCTTTCCAAACTCCTTAGTGGCTAAAGGGGTTTTACCTTGCAAGCAACTTTTGTGCTGCTCAAGCTCTCAGCAGGAAAATCTGGGACAATTCAATGTCCCAGCGGAAATCACTGGGACACCAACAGATCTTTTAAAATCAGAACATCTGGTCAGTCACCTTATCCCATTTGGGTAAACAGAACTTTCTTAATCAGGCTGTGTTAGAAAACTGATTGAAACTGAAGGTAGCTTAATGGTTATAGGATAGCACTTGGCTAATGTTTTAACACTGGGAGCACAGTGTACTGTGATGGACAAAAACTGTGCTAATCAGTTCTTTTAAACAACAAACTGCTTGTAGCAATGTTAAATATCACTTTTTAAAAATGGTGAAGCAACCTCAGGGAATGCGTTCTTCTCTATTTGTAAAAGAGGAGTTTCCTAAGGTGATCATTCATCTGTTAACAGCAAAAGGCACTGTTCCTTCAATATATTTAATTAATACTAGAACTGAGGCTGGACAAATTCATTTTGACTCATCTCAAAACTTTTTCACAATTCCTACCAAGCTCTCACGTTAGGGCCACACTGATGGCACTCTTGCAATGCAGGGAAAAGGAGTTAGGGATAAAGAAGAGATGAAAAAAATCTAAAGGTAAAAAAATATTTATTTAAATAAAGGTCAGAGAAAATGAAATATCCTAGGCTTTTGAGGAAGAAGAAATTTTGTCTTCAGCAGCATCAGATACTACGATGAAACTCACTGTAGCAATATATACACACAAAAACAATACTGTGGAGCAAAGGTTTGAGTAAGTGTGTAAAAAAATTCACCCCTGGGTAAGTGGAAGACTGAAAGAAAATGGATGTTCAATAGTCACATGCAAGTTTTATAAACCCCAACAACATAGCTTTTTTTTCCCTGTTTCTAAACATATTTTCAACCTAATTCCATGTGTAGGATGCTGTTTTTGAAAATGTTGGTAGGCAGGAAGTTTTGTACTACAGACGTCTACACTAAGGAAGACCACAGCTGACCTGCAATACAGAGAACTGTCCCTGTTTATCTGTTGCACTTCAGCATCTGAACTGAATATGTCCCGCAGCAGCCATCGGTGTGTGACCTTTGTTAAGGAAGAGGTACTTCAGGTGTACCTGGAGTGCAGGGTTACGTCTGCAGCTGGGGAGGAGGGGGAATGAGTCTTCCACTACCAAGCCTACTTTGTGGGTTTCTATCAAATTATGTGCTACTCATAGTGAAAATGAAAGGCGGGTTACTGCAGGAAGAGACACTATTCATAACTTTAAGAGCTACTTTGTTGTGAAAATAGTAAGATCAACCAAGCCTGGGGCAGATAGAGGAAAATTCATGGTTCCACACTCTGGGTGAGATCAATGTTTACAGCAGAAAAAAAAAGTATGAAAGAAAGAAAAAGGAAGAAAGGAATGCTTGTCCTGGCTCTCCTCACTGTAAATCAGGACCAACTCCACTCGAGTCAATGGATTTACACCAGTGTATGATCGAAATTGATCCTACTGAATTCACAGTTACACAAATATTTTCAGAGAACCTTATTCACAAATTTTAAGGGGACTGACAATAATTGCCAGCCTTGAAGAGGAATGATCATGACTTGGTAGTTTCCTACTGCTCCAGGTGAGATGTTTTTCAGCGGCTTTGTTTTTCAAATAAGATAGCAGCAAGAAGGCTTTGGTGCAGGCTCCAAGGGAAAATTCACAGAGCCAAATGGGTAGAATCTGGCCCCAGTGATGAAACCAGCTGTATTATACCAATATATTATACTAATACGTTGTTAGTACTGTGTTCTTGAGGAAATGTGGAATACGAAAAGCAAGCTGGCAAAAAGTAAGTGAGAGCAAAAAAGTTTCAGACTGTAGAGGCAGTGGGTAGGATCCTTATGCGGGCAGCCAGTCTGTGTGAAAGGGGCACTGTTCCTTTTCCATCCCTGTTGCTGTGCTGGTGGTTGACATCTGCCTATCTGAAACCCACACAGCCCCAGAAAAAGAAATGGCTGGAAGGCATCACACACAGAATCATTTTGTTGTCCTCATTTGTTGGCCAAGAAATCTCATCATGCTAGTTATTTTCATTCTTCCATCTAAGTGCAAGACATACTGCCCAGAGGAGGATACTGCAACAGACAAGGTTGCATTTGATCTGCCATTGTATGCCCCATGCTGTATTTTCCACTCATATTCATTAGTTCTTTGGCATCAATCAGCAGAGAAGAATGACAGGAACAAAGAGATTTCAAATCCTCCTAAATCTGCTGATATTTTTGATCCTGACATACACATTTTATAGTTGCTGGCAGGATATCCACAACTTCCCATTGTGAGATTGCCATGAAGGGAACAGCGTAGTTTGAAGCCATGTGGTTTTGAATAGCCCTCTAGGTACGCATTCTCAGGGTGAGAGTGTAAAGTGAGGTGACAGGCTAATTTTTATACTTCTTTGAAAAAAATTTCTCTGTTAAAATTATTTTGTGACTAGACATATGCACCTAAAGGTTACCTTCCTTTTTTTCCCCAGGTTATTCTGATGCTGAGTTGCTATCTCTTGCCACTGCCAGTCTAGCACAAATATAGATGGGAAGACCCATGCAGCATTAGGGGCATGGTACTTCATAACCTGCTTCATGCCTAATCGGGACTGGCTGGGTTTAGGTTAAGGGCAAGGTGTGCTTCTTCTTTCCCTGTCCTTCTGTTCTTGGAAGTACCATGTCACAACGGTGACTTTTTGTAAAGTGGATATGATCACTCGCTGCAGTCTTGATTTAATTAGCTGATTTTAGAAACCATGGGGATGTTTGGTTGTTGTTGGACCAGGTACTGCTGTCCCCTGTTATCTGTGTACATTTGGCATCAAGCTCCTGGAAGACTGCAGTTCCAGCTAGACGGATGTTGGCTTTCCAGAGCAGAATTGTCCTTTCACTAACACGGTAAGTCAGAGAAAAGAGTTCTGGGCTTTGCTTGTTGATAGCCAGATGATTTAATACATGGGAATTACTCACGCAGGTGCGTGTGTATTCCATGAATCTCTTTTTTGCAGCTATCTCCCCTCTCCTGCTTTTTTAAGAGAAAATCATTCATCATCCCCAAACAAACCTTCTGGCCCTGAAGAGTGGATCGCCTAAATCTTTGCTGATCTTAGAGGTTTTGTGTCAGGCAGTTCCTAGTTTCTGTGGCATCTTTGGGTGGTTTGAAGCTGGCTTCCCACAGGAGACTCTCCCTCTCAGGTAAGTAGAAAAAAGGATAACTTTAGCAGTCCAGCAGCCCCATTCTCTTTTAGTAGGAGAATTTGCCTAGCCACTTAGGATGCAGGTGCAGAGCCTGTACCGTTGAAACACACTGTCTGAGTATTGCCTCATCTGACTGTTTCTGAGGGCACAAAGTGACAGTAAAATGTTCTGCTTCATCCTTTGCTGCATTTAGGCGGGTTGTAATGTATATCTCTACACACATATATGTGCAGATGTCTCTACACACATATATGTGCAGATGTTTGCATATGCTTGTGTGCCTACTTTTCACAGTTCACACACTCCTAAGAAGATTTTGCCTTACATTTTTGTTTGTTCGGATACAGGCTCGCCACTCTAAATAATTCCACCCCCCAACCCGCCTTTTGCTTTTCGTTGATGTTATACTCATTTTACTCTGAGCAAGCTACTTTGTTCCTGTCCTCTGAGGAAGTTCAAGGTATAATGAGCAAAGCATCCGGATTAATTAAGCAACCTGGTGCAATTCCTCCTCCCCCACCCCCACTCCTCCTTCTATGGCCTAGATTGGATCTAATCCAAACCAAAGCAGTCCTCAAAGTCAGTCTTCAGCCGACAGTCAGTCCCTTCTGCTGACATCCAAAGAAAGAATGGTTTTACTATATAAATGATAAGAAATACCCTTGCTAAGACAAGAAACCCTTTAAAGACATTACTGTCACCTTCTCAAATGTTTGCAGGGACTCCAGGCTCTTTCCAAATACTGTACAACATTTGCAAAGTTTTCTGTTGCCAAGCATCCCAGTGAAATGTGATGCTTCAGAGCATATGAACTAGATGCCCACAGCATCTGACTCTTCCGAATGCCTCGGCACCACACACGCAGCAGCGTAGACAAACTCTTTCCCTTTTATTTATAGTAACTTAAACTTGGGCAGCACCAGGTATGTCAAATTACCTTGCTCATGAATCTTCAGGAAATTATTGCTCTCTCTACATCGTGCCGTGTCCTTTAAAATGTGCAAGGGGGAAGGCACTGCTTTCCCAATTGGGGAGCTGGTGTTTTAATGCATGCAACTGATACTGATTTATGCTCTGGAGAGAATTTATAGCAAGACAGAAAAGGTTATGTTTTCATTGAAAATTTACTTCCATCATTTTCTTTAACCATCTATCTTTATGCAATCTCAGCAACTATCTCAGTCAACCAAGTGAGTCATAGGGCTCTAAATGAGGGGACTGCTGTAGAGTGTGTATCTCCCTTTTGGAAGATTGTTGCTGTTTACTGCAGAGAAGTAATTTAAAATAGGGGACATCATAAATATATTTCTGTATCATGCATGTTTTGTGCCTAATTTAGATTAGGGTATTAGTATATCATGCTTGCAGGTTTCCTGCCTCTTCCACAAACTTCTCTATATTGTCTCCTACAGGCAGTAGATGTGATACACAGACGGCTCAGACGGATAAAGTATTAATGCTTTGGTCACCTGAGGTTACTAACTTTACTGATGTGACAGGATAGTTCTGGGTTGAGTGAGTATGTCCTGGACACAGGAGGGCAGATAATGCATAATGTTCTTGTTTTGCATAGTGGAACCATATCATTTTATGTCATGGGGAGGCAGAAAAGCCCTAAAGATAAGTTTGAACAGAGGGAAAGCATAAGATTTATTTATTGCTATTTTCTAAAAGAAGAGTCTGCAGAATTAAGGGACCTGGGGATCCATTCTCCAGCTAAAATCATTAGAATCTTCAATAAGCATCTGCTATTTGGCACTCTATCCGTGCCTCCTACACAGCAGTGACTCTCTGGTCAGATGACTTTTGCACATACTTTTGAGGCTATTGATTGGTAGGAGAACATCAAGCCATATTGTCCTGTATCATCCCACTTCATCTTATACGACAGTTATAGGGAGGGAGGATGTTAAAAATCTCCAGCAATGGTGACTGCCTAAGGGTGAAATGGCAAAATGACCTGTTCTTATAACTGTCTACATAAACAAGCTGGGCTGAATGCTGGACTTAGCTTTGAGTGGCAAAGATTCACTCTGCCCTCTCCTCAGACTAGTCAGTGTGCTGAGACAAACTGGTTCGAGAGGAGTGGGCAGCATGTGAACATCTTTTAGCAAAATGCCATCACCTGGGAAATTATAATGGGAGGGGAATGTTTTACAGCAGTAACTACAACACTAAGGCTGATGAAGTGTAAAATTTCAGTGGTCCACAGCGTGCTGACTTATTCTGAATAAATGTTTTTAAAATACATGTTTCTCCAAGTGAAAATCCTTTAACAGGTGTTGAGTTTTATACAGGACTCAGTAGCAGAAAGCTCAGCAGCTACATCTTGCCAGATGGGGAGGTACACATGACTGTAGCAAAAGAGCACGTCTGGCAGGACTGAGGATTTTAGAGTTGCAGCTCTAAAATCCTTCTCTTGATTTAGACATTGATATTCCACTGACAGTGGAGAAAGCTGCATTTTTCAAAAGGGATGTACAAAGCAGATGATTGCAACACAAGAGATGTTTGTAGGACTTGCCATTCCTCCGCAGTTTAGTGGGAGCTCAGAGCACTGCAGGAATCACTGGCCACATGGCCAGTAATTACACGTTCCAGAGTTTAGGGTATTCTCCTTGAAAGCTTTTACCACAAATACTTTACAAATGTACTGCAGAATAATGAATTGCATTATTATATAACAAATGTACTGGTTCTCATAAGTTTATTGAAAAGAATAACTTTTTCTTAATCACCAGTGTAGACCAGCTTGAGTGTGCATCTGTTCTCCTCATGGTTCTGTTTTTTTAAATCTCACACCTGGACAAGGTCTTCAACAGTGCAGCAGGCAGTGCAAAGGTGAGCTCACAGTGATGCTCAAAGAGAACTGGATTTGGAGGATCGTTAGTGATCCTGACCAGGGTGGAACTGAACTCTGCATCTTGAGGTTAAAGGTTGGAGTATAAAACCCTCTATTTTTCTTTTACCAGTGCATGCTCGTACCAGGGTGAGCTTCCTTTGAAAGCCACAGCACAGATGTCACTCTCTTCTCTGGTTCCCTTTTGTAGAATGGTCCCTGATTTTAAAGGCTTTATGTGAGATTGCAGTTAATGAAGTCTCATTGTATTCTCAGTTCTCCTGTATAACATTTTAAATGATTGGTACATGCAAGATCGTAAAAACAAGGTTCCCATGTGAGGATCCGTTAGTTCTTCCCTGGTCAGGGTCCACCAAGCAGTGCAGGAACACCTCACCAACCAGAATCTTTTCAGCACTGACACTTGTTATTTGCAGTTTTCTGTACCTTTTAATATAAGCCATTTTTCAACACTTCTGTACTATAGCATCACTCTCTTAAGCTTCAATAAATGCTAAATCATACTGGGTAAAATCCTAATGTTTTTTATTGCTTGAAATCATCAGGACTTTTTTTGTAATAAAAATAAGTATCAAAACAGCCTCTGCAAAAATATTTGCAGGTAGGCAATGAAACAAATGGAAAGAAGGAAGATTATTTCGTGAAAATTCAGTCTTCACATGCTTTGTTTTGTGCTTCAGCTTATTCTGTTCAAAATCAATACAGCCAGCTCTGCAATAGCTAACTAACAGGCTAGAATTAGTGCAATCAAATGGTTAAAAGTTAATTGAAACCAATGTGTGTTGAGATCATAGTGTGTTTTGTTTAGGGTTTTTTTTTTTTTCCCCAAGCAAAGTGCTATGTGTTATTCAGTCACAGAGCATAAAACAGGTCAAAGTCAGCAAGTCGTACAGAGAACAGGATTAATGCACTATGGTGCTAGTGGGCTAACGCACTGCAGCAGCACACCGGTGGCTAAATATTTAAATTATATGTATGTCAGTGTGCAGAACAACTTGAAAGAAACCTGCTTTTTCCTTCGTATAGTCCGGCTGTGAATTCTGAATAACATTCAAGTTCAGAGCAGCCACCCCCTCTGACTATCACAGAGCTAACTGGCCTATTGTGGTGCTGCTGCCATTTTCCCCCTTCATTTTTTCTCTCAGCATACTGGGGGTATTTTCAATTAAGAAGAATTCAATTTTGAATCACAGTTTTGCAAAGGGTTCAATGCTAATGAGTAAACATAGGACTCAGTAATAATAATTCATAAGCAGCAGGAAGAAAAGTGCGTGCTTTGTTGTTGGACTGGTTGGAGCCAGTTCATTTTATAGAATTTCATGCCAGCTACACTCCATAAATTTTTCACAATGATCATAAAATACCTTTTTATTTTATTTTTTTCCTTTTGTTGCTCTCCAGAGTTTATTCATTACACATGAAGCATATCTGTGCTGTGAAATCCGTTACTAAATACCTCAGGACCTGTCATGCCACTGTAATTTAAATTGAATGTAACAATAATCCAGCCTGATTGCCCAGCTCACTAGTTAATGTGAGGATATTTGACTCTGTTAATCACCACAATAGCCAGGTCACATTTCCACCATTGCATAAGTAAACAGATTAACCGGCATGCAGTGCAGCCCTAACAAACGGCTCGCTGGTGACATTTGCAGCACAGCAAGCTGCAGCCTCACCACGAGAACAAGAAATTGGCTCTGGCATTACAAACCACAATTTTAATAATATACATGAAAACCAAAAACTTTTAAAAATGGGTTTAGGTAAAATATATGCGCATTAGAGAATTAGCCATTCTGAGCATGGCACCTGAGGCAGGCAGGTTATTCGTCACATGCGTATATGCACACAGAGAGCGCATTCGGTGTATCCCACGCTAAAGCTTTGTTGCCCATCTCAGAAATAGCTCACGCTACAAAGAGATTTAGGTGGATTGATTTTATATTATGTGAGATCTGCCTCTTACTGTGCAACATGTTACAATAATCAGATTTTCTGTGTTTTGTTTTTTTCCTTGATCTTACGTTAAGCGTAACTCTGAGCAACTTCTACATTCCAGCGTTAGCTGCCTCTCAGGTCACAACTTTTGAACCTGCATGTTGTGATGGGTAAAAAGATTACAATAAGTGCTGTGGTAAGATTTTTTTTTTGTTGGTTTAGTGTATGTTAAAAAAGAGAGAGAAAGGAAGAAAGAAAAAACAAAGAAAGAACAGCAGTGATGTTAAGAGTTGATAAGATTCAATCAGGTGAGATCACAGGCTTGCTATTGTACCACAATTTTTCAAAATTGCCCTCCCCCCTCTTAATCCACCTTATGTACCCAGCAGCCGGGATAAGAGCCGGAGTGGATAATATCATTTTTGTTTGTCCCAGCAATATGATGCTATCAGGGATTGGCTGTGCTTTTAATTAAGGGAGAGCACCCTAACATGTTGGGCAAATATATGTAATAAATCTATTTCTGTACTATCTGTAGAGGAGTATTGTAAGAGCTAAGATCTTGAAGCTAAATCTAGGCCTTCGTGATCTGTTTTGCACCCAGGTGTCTCGCCTGCTGAGGAAATGCTCTCTTTTAACAATGAAAAGGTTATGTATCCACCATGACTTCTGTTTTGTGCATTTTATAGGGGGTCCAAAGTCATCACAGTCACATCACATTAAACCTGCCACCACTCAGCCTTAGTGGCTGATATGTATTTTTGATGCAGAGTAATCCAAGTAGGGTTACAGCCCAGCAACAGCAGCTCCCATTGTATTTTTGCCTCCTGCTGTCTACTTTTTCCCCTCCTGTTGTTTATTTTGAGGGACAACAAAACAGGAAGAAAAAAAAAAAAAAGACATTACTGCTCAGCCAGTAGTAAAACTTCTTTTATGGGCTGGCCTTGTAGCCTAGCGCTACTGACACCAAGGATTTGAGAGAGGATCCCGGTGAAGCAATACACACAGCACTCCCTTGGCTGTTCTGGCTCGTGACCTGAGAGAAGCACCGAAGGAGCTCTCTTCATCTCTTTGCTGCCAGAAAAATGATTGGCTCAACACAGGTTCAAGGATGAGAGACACCAAGCCAGGGAAGGGGAGGGACTTCGCTTACTGAGTGGGGCTAGGAGGACAAAACAATTTCTCTTGCAGAGGAAGAGGGGCAAAAAAATTGAAAGCAAACATTATAACAGACAAGAAAATATATCATCAGCATGCAGGCAGGTGCCCAAACAGAAAGTTATGACATATTTTTCCCCCAAGAAAATATTCACAGTTCATTCCACATCTAAACCACTGCCACTATTGCATGAGGCTGAAAAACAAAGCTGACTTAGTGGTTTCCCATGCTTTTATATAACCCTATAATTTTTTTAAATCGCTTTGTTTCATAAAATGAAATTATGTAGGCAATTAGTCTATACTGTGCACTAACCCCTGTTATGCCTTGGCTAGGAAAGGGAATTTAAAAGAACAGTTATTTCATTTTAGAAGCAGGTTATTGTGTATGCCCTGTAAGTTTTTCATTAAGAAGTGTTACATTTGTTATACAAATGAATTATTTCATTGGTCTTCCCCGTTAATGCTTTGAAAAAACATGAAATGATGGCATATAGTTGGGTGTATCTCAATCCAGAGCAGAAAACTGTATCTGTCACTTGGCAAAGAAGGCAAAATAGAAGAAGATGGACAACTGGAGCCTTTTACATGGACACCGAGGGCAGCTGTGGGCTGGAAACTCACTGAGAAGCAGCTGGTCTAGTATTGCTTCACCACGACTCTCTGAGAACCTGCCTCCCATGTGGTATGAACTATCACCCATGTTGGCAGTCCACGGAAAGAAGGTAAGAACAGAACTAGAATGGACATAGAGGCATCCTTGCAGTCCGAAATAACAGTCACTACCTGCCATAACCTGCTTCTTGCTCAGAGAGAGAGATGCCAGGTAGAAGAGGACTGCCTGCATCTGACAGACCTGGGGGAGGGAAGAGGAAATGAGGTTGAAGTGTTTGATCTTAAAGCACTCCGAAATGTTCCAGCATCACAGTGGGATGTTTCGTTTTTCTTGTTATTGTTAACTGGTCTTGTCATTTGCCAGTCTGATCTACCAGCTCCAATAGATCTGAGCATGGATTGCTTAAAGGGCAAGGAAAACATGCCAGCTGGCTCTGGGTTTCAGGCTTTCTCCTGGACTATGCAAAAGGAGTGGGAAAGACCTGCTTCATCAGTGAAAGCAGTGCCCTCAAAGTTGCCTGGAATTCTGTGGTTTGCATGGTTTGATACAACATTTAAAAGTGTCCCAATACATTTCTGCTCTTTTTCAGAACTAGGGAAGGACTTGCAGAGGATCCTGTGAGATGTTTAAAGAAGTTTCGGTTCCTGGTGTAAATTCTGCTACAACACATTAGAGAGAAACCCAGTGTATCACAATGTCAGAAGGCATAGAAGTGAGACAACAAAGATGTATTTGATATTTCACTACTAACAATACACCACACTAAGAAGACACCAAAGGTAGAGTTTTCTGGAGCAAAATATGAGGATAAGAAGGATAGAGGAATAGGAATCTGAGAGCATTGTTGGTCTCTTGGCAAATCTTAGTCAAACTTTAGGTTCATGTAAAAGCTTGATACCAGCAAATTACATGTATTTTGGAGAATGTTTTTTTTCCATTGCTTCTGGACTAAGGTATACTGGCCAGATTATAGGCGACACTTTGCACTACTGCAAATTCTGCAAATGTGTAAGCTCCCCATAACCAATATTCACACTGCAGCATTAGAGGTATTCAGACTAATTCTACTTGGGCTGAGATGCTGTCACAGTCTCTTGCAGATGCCAGGTCATTAAACATGTGCTGATGTATGTCTTAGCATGGTACAACATTTGGGCTAATCGGCCCACCCACTCTGTACTCTGCTGGAGCAGCTATATGCTTCCATTTCTGGCTGGTTCACTGGCTATGTCTGTTGTGCGTAGAATAGCAATACCACAAGCATGCCTCTCCTAGGACAAGAAAATGAAAACAGAAAATAAAAGAATAGCTAAATGGTATCCTCTTGCTGACCATGAATTGATAATCAAGAACTCAGATGACTTTGACTTCTAGGAAGAGGACTGCAATCACTCTGACTTACATTACATTACAATCATTTCCTCCAACATTTTGAGTTACTTTCATCACAGGCTCCATTCTGTTGCCCAGCACAGTTTATCCTCATCAGAGAAGAGCTAAATGAAGTTCCCCTTGTATCACCCAATGTACTGAAACTCTCTATATTTCCTACATGCTTTCACTTTAACCAGGATAAGGTATATTAAACAAGCATTCTCTGAAAATGTTAATACTCCTCACACTTCAAATCAAGCATTAAATGATACACTTTTGCAGAGCTACACAAGGTTTAACTTGCTCCGTGTGTTTTTCTAAGTACTGAAGAAGAACAGAATCCGTGAAATAATAACACAGCAGAGTAGATCAGGTGGAAGGAATCAAAATGCATGGAGAGCTCTTCAGTCTATTCACAGGTTCAGGTTCTGCCAATGACACCTGACATTCCAGTAGCAAAATACGCCCTGATAATTATAGGTGTCAGTGAAGGGCAGAGCTCCGGAGAGCTGCTCACTGAAACATTACCCACTGGTTTTCCTCTTCAGCTTATAACTACTTGCCTGCTTTCTTTAAACTTTCCCAACAAGGAGCCAGTTGGTTTCCAATTTGAACAGAAATCACTGATACTGATGAAATGCTGTGTGTTGCTAGCCAATTTCTGTTTATCCCAGACATCTTTCTCTGCTAGCCTTTCAGATATAGAGAACTTCTGGAAGAGAGGGTAGGCAGGTGGGGTAGTGCCACTGCTGCCCAAGTCACGCCAATGGTGGCAGGCCTGAGCACACTGAGAGTTCTTGCTTGCCCTTGTATTCTTGACAGCATTAGCAAAACTAACTGAATCACTGGGGTGATTACAAGGTAGTGGCCTCATGCCGAAAACATGGAAATTGACCTGCTGCTATTCTCTTAACTTTCCCCAAAGTTGGTTTTCATGGTCCCTGTTGCAATCACAGGCAACCTTCTAGGCTGCTGTTTTCCAAGATTTGACAGAAGCCAGATGTACTTGGTAAACGTTATGATGTGGTCAGCAAGAAAATATGCAGTATGTATATTCCTTTATCACAGTCCCCTAATGCTGGGCAATGTTACATACCACCAGGGGGTATGTTTGTTTTGCCAAGATGGCCTATAAGCATATTTTGCGATTACAATATAATCTCTTTGTAAAGATAAAACATTGTGCAGGGTTGTGAGACATTCTGGTGGAGGGCCATATGCACCACAGAGCTCAGCTGAGATAGGACTGCATTTGGAATGCACTTGCTTTGTGTCAAAACGTGCACATAAATTTACTTTTGTATTTTATATTTTTACTGAAAAAAGCAAGTTTCTGTATTTTAATGGTAATGGCTTTGCCTAAATCTCCTTTGTTTCCAAAGTTACAGATTGTATACAATATTATTTTAAAGTGACTGTGTATACACAGGCTTATGATGGGATTTTCAAAGGAGTTTACAGAGCCCTGTTTGCTGTTCCATTAGAAATCTTTGCCTTTGTGTTCTCAACTCTTAGATCACTGATCATCCAAAAGGAAAAGGACAGAAATGAATTTATAATCATGCCATTCTTTCCACTACAGATAGGTGTGAGCAACACAAAGAGATGCCTAGTTGATAACGTGAAAAGTTGTCACAGCAGTGACATAAACAGTCAGCACTATTCAGGGCTTCTGGCTAACCCTTCTAATGCTCACCAGCCCACAGAAAACAATCTTCACCGTTCATGTGGCTCTATCGGTCATCTTCTTCCCCAAGCTGTCCTCAGAGATAAACTCCTAATGTGTACTTCCCTGCAGTTCCCCAAAATCAAGCCTGAGCTAATAAGGCACAGTTCAGCCCGTTTAGTAAAAAAATGTTCCAAAGGAAAAGGATGTGTAATTCAATGCACTTGGCAAAACCCATTGTTTAAAAATGCTCCTGTTTTAGTTATATGATTTAGGCCACATAAAACAGGCACTGTAGATATTTAAGGCAGAAGTCCTTACTGATTTCATTTTTGGTCAGATCTCATGGAATGACTATAAACAACAGGAGCATGCCCCAAGTCTCACCTGAAGTCTTCAAGCACAAAGATCAAAAATCTACCTAAGGAGTTTGGTGAGTTTTATAACTCTCTGGGAATGGGCCAAGCTTGTCTTCAGCCACCATATTCTGTGCAAGACTGTATTACCTAGAGAAGACATCATGCCAAATTCAGATAGCTTGGCTTCATGTTTTTTTGGTTTTCATTCAGAACTTGAGGCTGTCTTCAAGAATTCAGCTGATCTAAGGTCTTGTTGTTGATTGAACCTGGACAGCAGCTAAGCCCCCACCCAGCTGCTTGTTCACTCAGAAAGGCAAAAGCAAAAAAACTTCAACACTGTTCAAGCACTGCTTGGCAATAGCCAAAACACTGTTTTAGTCCTAAATCCAAAACACAGCAGCTTATGGGCACAGAATGTGAGGATAAGGAGAGCCGGTGTGGCTCTGTAATACCATTATGCACCCTAACATTATGCATCTTGGAATAACTAGTATCTGCTCAACCTTAGGGCTGTTCTGACTTGTGCCTGACTATCCATAGCAGTCCCCAGTGAACTATTTCAGGAGCTAAGTACTGCCAGAGTGTGAAGACAATTTGCCCATGTCCTGTTTTTCCAGGTAGTAAACTTCCAGTGAGGAGCTGTTAACCCAGCACAGTCTGGCACTGCAGTTCTGGGTTGCTGAGGCAGTGTTGTGTCTGCTTGGAGCCAGTAGGCATCATGGAGCAGTTGCAGTGAGGATGTTGTTTTGACCTCAAATCTAAACAAAAAATTACCTTCAGTGTGCCAGTTTTCACTCCCATGAAGAAGCATCAAGCTTATTTAGCTTTATCAAAAAAACACTAACAGGACTTTCTTGGACACAAAGTTTCCAGAAGGCTAAGTGCAATATTTGGATAACACAGATATGGGAACTGAATTCCAGAGACTGCGTTAAGAAGATGACTCTATTATCTTGTATCTGGGTATGTCTTAGACTGCCATAATTGGTATCTGCTACTGTCTTTTTGAATGCTACCAGACATTCCCAGTCTTACTGAATCTGCTGCAGGGGATGCAGACCATACACAGCTCTCGTTATTGTGTTGAAATAATTAAATACCAGAAAAATTATTTTCATTTACCACCTCCTCAACATAAGGGCAAAAATGTTGGGGTTCAGCTATCCTAGCTGATGTTGTTGATGTTTCCTTGCTTCTCTTGTGTTGCTGTTTTCTAATGCATTTTGAAGATATGACAACTAATGTGTAAGAGAGAAACAACATCCTTCTCTAAAGTCATCATATCCATGACTTGCTACAATGTAGGCTACTAAAAATACCTTTATCTCACTCAGTGCCACTCATACATATTTGTTTTTATCAACTGCAAAATCTATCTGAAGGCTGTTCACAGCTTGTTGGAATTGATCAAATTTGTTGAAAGGGAGAATTCTCCTGACCTGGCAGACAGTGAATATTTGGATAGAATCTGCTTACTAAGTAAGCGCTTAGTTCTTGATAGTTTCTATATATAACTGCATACAAGGTATCTACAAACAATCCAATATGTTGGTTCTGAGGCCAAAAAAATAGGTGCTCTTTATTCCTTAGTCTCAACAATTTCACAGACAAAACAGAGACAGATAATCCAAACAGGAACCGTGAAATGCCACAGCCATGAAAGGGAACATTTTTATTCCCAGTCACATTACTTGCACACGCAATCATCACCAACAAACCCTATAACTACCCACTCCACAGTAGCAGGACTGAAAAGAGTTACTGCTATCAATGCTTGATTTTAATGTAGCAGAGAGTTTGAGTTTTGTTTTTTCCTTTTTCATAGTGAACCCTCCCTTTAGGAGATGTATTTCGTGTTTGCTTAAAATGTCATTACATATGTAATTTTGCAAGATTTTTTTTTGTGTTATAAAAGAATGAGGAAAACAGGCTTTTTCCATTTAAAAAAATAGAAGAGGAAGTCCATTCACATCTACCCAGAGTCTGGATACAAGAATAGCTATACTTGGCATTGCAGTGCAAGTCAGCGATTCCCCACAGCCATGCTGCGAAACCATGTATCACTTCAGCATTTTCAGCTAAAAAATTTTATCACAAAGGAGCATACCAGACCATGTGGAGTTCTGACAGCTGACAATGGTATATAATAATATTTTTTTTAAAGAAAATCTAATTGCTGTTGTTGACATATTCATCACTGTAAACTTAGTAATGTTTCTTATTATTACTGGGATTTAGGAAAGTCATGATTCTTTTTGTAAGACACACTACAAATGACAGAAGAGATGCACTCACCACGGTATATGCGTACTATTAATTAAGTATATCCCATTGAGACTTCTGAACACCACTGTTGACACTTAGTATCGCTTGTGAAGATAACCAGGCATCAGTTTTTAAGTGAGGATCCAGCAGACAGTGGTCTGAAAGTAGAAACATCCATTTCTTTAGCTGAACCCTTCTGGCAATTCTATTTGTGAATATACATGTTAAGGGCTGTAGACGTTTAGAACAGTCCATGAAGTGACCCTTCCTGCATCAGACTCTCTTCTCCACCTCTCTTCTGGTGGCCTGGCATACTACTGCTGCCTTCATCAGCTGTATGGTTAGCCCTGAATGTGAACAGCTTTGCTGATTTCAGACAGTGTTCAGAGGTGCCTAGCTTCAGACAGTTTGAGTTGAATTTGCAGAAGAGCGCTTATATCCCAACCTCTACATACAGGTGTGCTTCAGATGAAAAAGATCACTGATCTAAAATCCATGGCCATTTTCAGCATCCTACCGTTACCCAGAATGAATGAAAAGTGGTGGGTCCCTAAGACTGAAAATTTGTCCTTCAGTCCTAGTTATTTCTCTCTCTTTACAAAATGAATGTCACATCCCTGTGTTTGTTTCTCCTTTGTGCTTTAAAACATGCTTTGGAGAACCCATCTGGCATGTACGGTGGCTGAGCTTAGTTTTCCCAGCAAAGTATTAGTGAAAGCTTGAAACAATGTTAACCTGGAGCAATATACCCATTTTCTGTAAGAGCTACTACTGACCTGACTTCTGTTTCTCACCACCAGTTACATTTGATATGGAGAAAACCAAACTTTTCTAACCCCTCCTCTCCCTCTCTAAGTTGATGAAGTTCTTCCTGTGCTTCAGATAGGAAAAGGCTAACCCTATCCCCAGCCACAAGATAGCTTTGGTAGTATGTTTGTGCTTATGACACTTCTCACTTTAAAGTTGGTTGAAAAACTAGTCGTAAAACAATTACAGTTTATGATACACATGATTGCAATGGGAAACTCAGTAGACAGTTGAAGAAGGTGAAAGATCTCATTAATTTTTGTCAGGAATAATTAATCATGATGCACAAAGACTTGGTTTTATTATTTGATATTTACTTGCTCTGTGAACATTCATTTTAACATACTTCTAAAAAATATCTGCAGGATTTTCAATAAATATACCTATGAAATAATGGCTATTAATAGCCAAAAAAATGTTGAACTGATATAGTCACACAGTAAATCAAATTGAATTTAATTCCTGTGAAAAAATGAAAATTTAAATTGCAAAGTAAACCTTTCCCATATGGAAAAACAAAGAAGTTTGCCACAAAATGTGTCCTATTTAAGATGGTTTATTTACTTTACAGTTTATTTTCAAAAGTGTATGCATCTGTTACAAGAAAAGAAGGTTGATTGATTGTGTTCACTGTTTTTATGTCCAAAGACCTTCTCAACATGATCTAAAGCATGGCCCCTATTGTAGTTTGTCATGCTCCAGTTTGCCACTACTACCAGGGCAACACACCCATCAACATCTGTGGAATACAGCTATAAGGCACAGTTAAATCCTCTGCTACCTGCACTTTTTCAGATTAATGTTATATTTCAAAATGCATAAATATGTAAATATGAAAATGTGTAATCCTGTGTAGGTCCTGACTCCACAGGGCACACATGCTGCTTTTAAGTGTGTGCTTAAATACTTGGCTAAATTTGATAATACTAATGGCTGTAGTCGTATTTACTTAACTGCCACCCCATCTTCCTTAGTGTGGAAGAATTCAGAACTTGAACTGCTGTAAGAACTAGGCTCTAACATGAGCTGGCGGAGGAGAACCCACTTCTCTTATGAATATACGTCCAACTGTGTAGGATATAGACATATATCCCCTGTACCTGGTGTATAGGGTTTACTCTCTGTCCAGCCCTTCTTGAAGAGCTGGCTGGCTGTAAAAAGGTGATAACCTCTACAGAGTTTCAGCAAGCTGTGTTAACAATTCTGTCAAGCTAAATATTCCCTTGTCCTTCTTTTAATACGGTTTAGATCTGTATTTGTCTCTTACTTGTCCCCCTACCTGTTATTCTGCCTTTAATGCACAATCAGACCATGCAGTAGACCTTGAGATGAGGCCCATTAACTAGTTTTGGTTTAGGTTCAGGTTTTTTCAATATCTTGTTTAGGACAGCTGAAACTGTCTAGAAATGGCACTCCACATCCAACACAATTTTTCCTCATTTCTTGCAAGACTGTGCTTTGAAATGCATTCAGGCTTTTTTCAACACTTCCTCCCAATAAGTAAGTCAACTTGATGCCCATTATGTCCCTTGTTGGGGCAGAGAATGTGTGGTAACAGTAACAGCTGTATTTCAAGTTACAAAATTAAAATAATAATTTACAGGATATTTCAAAGTGGTGGAGGGAATGCAGTGAGAGATTGGGTGAAGCAAATGTATGTGTTGGGAGAATCAGCTGGGGTTAATTTATATTTATAGCCAACAAAGGAGTTGCATTAAGTGTATGAATTTCTGTGAGCATTGTATGTGAAGTGTTTTCAGCCAGGAGATGGATAGGTGGGGAATAGAGTAGTTGGGAAGATTATCAGGACAGGAAAGAGAACTTAGCATCCAATAACTATCAAAAAAAGAACACAGGAATAGGAAGATGTCAAAGAATTGAAAAGAAAAGAAACATTATACAAACCAAGATATCAGAAAGTTGTGGTGTTTGTTATTGTTTTGTTTATTTTGGGTTTTTTTTAAGTACAGAGAGAGTAGATAATGAATACTTGAAAAATAAATCTGACAAAAGGAAGTACAAGCCAGAAATAATTTTTGGTAACTATTGAATAGAAAATTTACACTATATAGTAATGAGATAAAAGACACGTGAATATTTGTTTGCGGACATGGGTGTATAACTAGGCAGACCAAGATGAGAGCTGTGTCCCCGCAGGGATCCGTCCCCTGCTTTGTAGGGCCGGGGCCCTGCACCCTGCGGGGCCGCGCGCTCCCAGGGCCGCGCCAGCCCTGGAGCTGTCCATGGTCCTTGGGACAACGGCGCCGAGATCGCTTTCACTCGCCTGGGCAGCCGGGAACACGGGATTAGCTCCTCAACTCGATTGCTTGCCTCCTTTTGATAGAAAACAGATTAGCAGAGTTGGACATCAGTTATGGACATTTTCTCATGAAATTTTATATGACAATTTTAATCATTTTACCCTGGGTTCTTTCTTGTGACCAGAAAATCATTCTTAAATAAAATATCAGGAAATGTTTTGGTTTTTTTTTTTTTTTTTTTTTTTTTTTCTTTTTCAGGAAAAAAACATCCATTACTTGAAAATCTTTTTTTTCTGGCAATTTAATTTTGTCTTAAAGACCTTTGCTTTCTTATTAAAGAAGGACCGTTTTGTGACAATGACAGCCTACAGTTTCTCAAATTAAGCTTATTCTTAATGAGAAACTTGAACAAAACCTGAAAAAGAAGGGAGAATCTTTGATTTTCTAAACTTTACGCTTCCTTTAAAGTTTGGACATTTTTACTTAGCCATATTCTAGAAAACACATTTTACTAAGAGAGCGCATGCAGCTTACACATTTTGTGCACTGATTTAGTGCATTCAGGTTTATTCTCAAGTTTGTTTTCAATTCCATATTCAAAACGCAGTCTCTAAAAAGTTTAATTTTAATAATGTTGTTGCACACCAAAAAGAAAAAATAAAGTAAACTGCATGAAAGAAAAATAGGAAGTTACTTCTAAAAACGCTTAAATGTAAATATTCCTTCCCGGTTTCCACAGGCCCACCCTGTCATACAATTAGACAAGTTTAAAGAGACTGGTAACAAGTTATTTAAAGCTGAGGTATAGCACAGTGCTCTTTACAGTTCTTTAAGCTATATTCATTTGAGTTATATTCATCTTCTTTTCAGCAAAACTCCAGCTGAAAACAGTATCTGTGGAAGTTTTGCTTGAGTAAGGAAGTGTATATTGTCTTTTCATCCAATGGACAAATTTTGAGGTGTGCAGGGGGAAAAAATAGGGTTACAAAATTAAATAATGTAAACAGGATTTCCAACAGTAACATGCTGAGTGAGTAAAATCTCAGTGCCCAGTGGAGAATCCCATAAAAGAACAAAGTGGTAGGGACCACCTTCCATATAGACCTACCCATTTCTAAATCAAACACATGGTTAGAACAAGATGTTTTACAATCCACATTAGATGTACTGCAATGAAAAGGGATACCTAGGATTCATAATCAGGGCCCTTGGACCTAGCTGTTGACCTTGCTAGAACCACAACCTCAGGAAGACCAAGCGGCACCATAAATGATTGATCGATCATATCTGTTTACATTCACAGGATGCATTTTGTTTTTTCTTACTGAGTTACATTTGGTATTACTTCTTTCATTTGATCTCTTATACTTCAGCAATTGTCATAGCTCTTAATTTACACTATTTACCCTTTCATTTGTATTGTAGTCATTGATCAAGAACAGAAAACAATTCTTTTCTTTTTAACTCCTGACACTGAAAATTCCTCTAAATATGATCCTAGCACAGAGAAAGGAGTACTGATGTTCATTTTCAGCTAAGTCACACAGTGAAGCAGGATCCTCAAGGACCTATAAAGCCAAGCAACAATGCAAAGGACTCTACTAAGATTATTTCCTTAGACGTTCTAGGATCTGTGGGTCTTTTCAAGGAACTCTAGAGTGCTGTTTTAATATCAACTTTCCAATGTTACTCATTGTGGGTTTTCTTTTCATCTGCCTTTTCACTTCTGATAGTTAATTTCAAATGTTTAGAGGGAAATTTTGCTTGGGATGTTGAAAGATCAGCTATATGCTCCCTCCACTTTTGGTTGCAAGTGTAACTTCTCCCCTGGTTTAATACAGTATTTTGCAGTGGAGAAAATTCTAATGCACTCACTTTTTTTTTTTCAAGAATCAGTTTTGCTCAGTGAGACCCAGAGGTTGTCACCTGTGGTTTTCCTTTCAACGTGATTTTCAGCTTGTTTACTTACTTTTTGTTTCTGTAGAATAATTGAGAAAATAACAGCAAATTTAACTCAGTTCTGAATACTGTTTGGATATTTAGTGTTTTGCACAGTTGCTGGATTTTACATCTAGTTTTAGTAAAGTCTTGGTCCTAATGTAATTGGATAGACATCTTCCCATAGTACTATTTAAATTCCATAGTGCAAAATTTTCAGAATTGCTCATACAATGTGATTTTCTATAAAGTGAAGATGAAGGCATCTACAAATGAACAGTGGGGTATTCCACTAGAAAGAACTTGAAGAATGCAGTAGAAAAGGAAAAATAGTTTTTGAATTTAAAATTATAATTGCAAAGCCATGCTAAGTAATCTACATGCTAAGTGATCCACAGCTGTGCTTCAGCACTATATTAAATTTTATGTCACTGAGGCTACCTTTATTGTGTTACCAGTTTAATGTTTGATCAGGAGACCATAGTAATATAAAAGGCATTTGAGAGCCAGGAGTGGCTTGCTACCTGACAAAGCTTGGGAAACTCTGGTAAAAAGGGTTTTCCTGAAGAAAATACCTGTTCCTAATTTAAATTACACATATTCTGTCTTATAGTATTATTTAACGGTCTCAGCTTTTTTTTTTTTTTTTTTTTTTTTTTTTTACCCACTAGAACATAGACAACCTTAAACATCGAGTATTAACTTTATGGTATAATAAAAAGTCAGTAATCATTAAATTAAACATTTTTCATTTCAATATCATTTTTCCCTTCTCAAGCATTCTCCCCACTAGCTTCAGTAATGACAGAATATGTTTTGAATAAATTATCAGTAATGCATATTATGTGTCTTTATTTTCAGACATTCAAAGGTTAAACCACTTTTACTCCATTTTGTACATTCTAATTTTAACAGCTGTGGCTGTTCTTGCACCATTCTATGCTTTTTGGTTATGCTACAGACCTATCATGTTGAATTTACACACTTCTCAGATATATATCTCCACTTACATCCCTCAAGTGTGTGTCTTTATGCTCAGAAGTGAACACAAACTGTCTATGTGTGGAGTAGCTCATAAACTCCTGTTCTGCAGCAAAATTGTGTTTTCTCCCTTGCATTCTAATAAATAAGGATAGAAATGCCTTCTACTTGACTATGCCTCTTCATATCACTTTGCTGCTACAGACTGCTATAGGATGTCTGCTGTTCTAGTTCTATGCTGATACATGTCCTAGAAATGTTGTAAAACTTCAGTTCTTTAAGGCCTGGAATAATGACATTCACAATGCTTATGTTCAGTCTGAACCATCAAATGAGTTACACCTTGCTTAAACATTATTTATATCTACTGATGACTAAAGTACAGAAGAAAAACAACTGATATTCAGATTTGCTGGCTACATCTGGAGTTATTTATGAGATACATACACAGAGACACCCGTTCATCCTTTCAGCTGCATGAATCTAGGAAGTGCAGGAAAAAAGCTACAGGAGCATAAACAACTTGTAACTCTATTCTGAAATTATCATCCATGGCATGAATAAGAAAGTCATCTCTCTGGGGTGAACTTGACATGTAAACCTGAGCTCTTGCCAGGAGAATTTACTCCCAAACTGTTTTGCAGGTATTTGTATTCCCTCTTCAGCAAACCCACAATTTGAGAACATTACGCTATGACTACTCTTGCAGTATTTTCCACATATTGTTAAGATACATCTCAACTGTTCTCAGTCATCTGTGCAATAAATTTAGGAGTTGCTGCCATGTTACAACAAGCAGCTAATCAGAGGATCAGACTTCTGCTATTTCAAAAGTCCTGGGGCAAGCAAGAACTTGAGTACATATGGATTCTGTGGATTAACCCTGGCAAATCACCTGGAGAGGAAGTATTTTGAAATACAGTTAGTCCAAGAAATAGTCTTCTTTGGATAAAATCTGGATGACTTGTGTGCCTTTCCACAAGTGAATACTGCACCCAGAAGAGATAGTGCACATCCAGAGATGCTAAATATCTTGAAATGTAAAATCAAAGTCCATCCAAGCCATGTATACAGTTAAAAAAATGCTTTGCAGCAGCATAGCATTACACCAGTTCTTGTAGGGATATATATGCAGTTAGCTGCAATATATGCATCACATACACCAAAACTCAGAAGAAATCTTAGCCCACTGTTCTGTTTTGGCCAAATTTTACATAAGATTTGAACAAAATTCTCTATAAAATTGATACTGTAATATTCCTGTCCACCCTATCTTTGTGCAGCATTTAGCAGCTACTTTTTCCAGCTAAACCAACTGCATTTCAGTGGCAGAGATCAATAAAGATGTTTTGAAATGCTTTTGTATTTTACTGAATGAAAGATTGAGATCTAAACTTAGCAGTATTCCTACAATATACTGATGGCATTTGTGGAGTTGTAAATACTTTGGATCATGACCTTATCTATTCCTGTGTTCTATGAAATAAGAGGGGTGATTGTTATAAAATAATACTATACTCACCAGTTCCTGTCCTCTGCAGCTTTACAAATAATTTAAAACTTTATGTTTACTATAGATGTTCTGCAGTACTTCTATAGAAAACTTATTTTATTATTTCTAGCACATTACTTTGGGCTGGAAATCTCTGCGTAACATTAATTGTTTACAGTCCAATAGTACCATCAGTTTCAGTAATCATAGAATCATAGAATCATTTAGGTTGGAAAAGACCTTTAAGATCATTGAGTCCAACCGTTAACCTAGCACTGCCAAGTCCATCACTAAGCCATGTCCCTGAGTGCCATGTCTATGCATCTTTTAAATACCTCCAGGGATGGTGACTCAACCACCTCCCTGGGCAGCCTGTAATCCTCAATTTAAATTCATGTTACCTGTTAAATGCAGTGAATCTACAATAGTGTACAGCAAAATGGCAGTTTTTTTTCCTAAATGAGCAATTTTTACAGTTCAGCAATAGAAAGGAAAATCAGTTCAATAGAGAAGCAACATATTAAGCATTGACTGTGAACAAAAGTAATCCTGGGACATCTAACAAGACACTGTAAAAGACAAAAGAGAGCCTATAATATTTTTATTAATAGACTATGAAGGAAAATTACTCCAATTACAAGTGTTTTCATATTTTTGCTAAAATGAAAGTATTCTTCAATATGTTACAAAGCATATTGCCTTGCTGGGCTTCTGTAAAGTCCCATTGATTCTTGCGTGGCTAGTTTATGTCATTTAAAGAAATATGCATCACATAACAGAAAGAAGAAAAATAAATAAGGGATTTCAGTGTTCAGAAAGCTTTTGATGCACACACAGTATTCAGATTCAGTGTTTAACAAGTATGCATCCTAATTCAGAAGGATTCTTGCCAAGAGGAATATCTTTAGTCCATGGGTAATGGAAGAATATGCCACTGAAGCTGAAGGAATTACAGAATGGCTGAACCTAGTCTCTTCCAGGTTTGGTTTGTTGTTTTTTTTTTTCAGGCTTACCATTTCAGATTAATGGCAGACATAACCAAGGAAGGAGTTATGCTAGCTTTCTTGTTGAACTCTGAAAGCGTATCTTAATTCTTACCTGTAGCACTCCACCTCGCCATTGAAATAAGTCACATAAAATTATAATTTACTTTGTTGCAGGGAAAATATCCAGGGACATTCAGTTCAGGACTTATAATATAAATCCAAATAACATAATGAGAACTATATATGTATAACAAAGGAAGTTGTCTGATCAAGCAGCTTTGGAAGAGCTATGTTGTGGGAAATAGCTGGTGGTTTGGAATGAACTGAGCAAACAAAAGATGGTTTTCAAACATATCAGAAACAGGTTTGCCAAGGTGCAACCAATTTGGCCTACAGAATGTTGATGCTTGGCACAAGTGCACGAGTCTGTGCTATGTCCACATGTATTCTATACAAAGATAGAAAAAAGTGGCTGTGAATAAGCTCCACGATACACTTTTTGAGAAAAATCAGCACATTACAATTGGACCACGCTATAATTCTGGAAGGAAGGTATAAGAAAAAAACGTTCTCTTTTCCTAATTTAAACCTGAGTAAAGACTGGCACTGTACATTGGCTCTGTCAGCTGCTGTCAAACAGCAGAGAAAACACTGAAGTTGTATGAAAAGAACAGCAGCTCACCATGCCTGTCAAATGTTTTCTGAAGAAGCAAACCAGAGGGTTCCTGATGTCTTCAAGCTTTTTCCTAGTTAATTTAGGCATGCAAAGCTAACAAAAAACATCATCAAGACAAGCAGCGGAAGAGCAATCCCTGCGACAGGAAGACTTTGACAGAACAGTGTTCAGCATCTTGTCCTGCCATGGATTCCAGTGTGGCCCCAGGCAAGTCATTTAGACCACATCTCTCTCAATTTCCTATCTATAAAACTTAGATGACACCTCTTCTGTGCTTCATAAGGTGGTTGGGGGATGAATCTCTTCACGTCTAATACTCTTAAGCATGTGATTGTCATAGTCTGCAGGATACCTCCATGCTGTTGATGACTAGAAAGATTTGAGATTTTGTTTTTGCTTCAAAGGGACTCCTGACTTGTCTGTAAGTTGTGAAGCGATTGATCTGAGTATTTTGAAAATCAAGCACTAAAAGCACAACTGCAAGTCTGTTTTTTGGTCATATGTATATGTTATACATACTATTATGTATCCATTCCCTTGTAAACAGTTTTGGCAAAATGACAAAGCAAATGAAAAAGAACTATTTAACTTTGTGTCTAGCACTTTTAAGTGTAAAATATACCAAAGATCTTCATTAGGCAAACAACAAAGGCTCTCTGAAAACTAGCTACATCCTGAGTGTAAAGTGGCAACCAAATAGACAGTAGAGCTGTCACAGAATTGCTTGATTAAAGCAAAGGTTATCTGCAGTGACCAAGACAAATCTTTGTCCCAACACAATTGTCATAAGGTGCTTAATGCTCATACAATGCAAACAAGACCTTAATTTTTCGTCAGGCATTAACTGACACGTTATCCATCCTGTTCTTGCGACTTGCACATGCAACTGTCATTAGCGAACAACTGGATTTATACACATATGTCATGAACGGTCTCTTCCACATTGCAAAAACTTGGTTACATATCAAAAGCACGTTTCTGTAAAGCATTTGGTATCTACTCAAATGACACGAAGTGAATTCATGTTGTCTCAGGTGTTTAAATCTGTCTCCAAAACTTTGAAGCCATTCTTAAGGAATCCAGGCATCTCCAGCTTACTGTTTGCCCTATTTCTTCAGCCTTAGTTAATAAAGCTCTCATGCACAAAAACTATCCATATATTGATATAACACCTGAAAATGCTTTGAGATTGATTTATGGAATGAAAAGAATTGCTATTTTATGAGCACAAAAATGGAAGAAACTACTGTCCCTACAAAGGGAGTATTGTAAAATAACATATATGCTTGTGAGGAGAAAGGAAAAGCTATAAACTCTGCCCTATTTTGCACTTGCACTCAGTGGAGAATAATAGAAACTCCAGCTGGTCATCACAGAGCTTTTTCTCCCTTTGAAAATGCTGCTGTACAAGTGCTTGTAGAGTCTGAAGAGACACAGGCTTTTTGCACCTATAGGCATTCATAGGAGAAGGGGAATTAGATAACATCTGTTTCATGGTCTGCACAGATTTTTCTCTTTCCAATGGATACTGCAATGCACACGAGAGAAACACTTAAATGATTTCCATGCAGCTGGATGGATTGTTTCATGTTATTCCGTGTCATCCTGGCATCCTACCCAATTGTCATTCTGACATGACAAAGCAGATGCCCTAAGTTTCGTATGTGATGGAACATTTTTTAGCAGCTGTGAATCAATGCTTACAAGAAAAGTAAGTCTATTAAGTGCCTGCTGGTTATTTTCAAATTAAGGCATTCCAATCACATGGTTTCAATATTGTCAATCTTTCCACAAATAACTGCTTGATATCAATACAGGCTGAAAGGATTGCCCCATGCATTCAAGAACATGCTGGAAAGTGAGAAGTATCCTGAAAAAACAGAGTTAAAAGTGTCAATAACTGCTGCCTCTTTTCAAAATACAATATTCTATCTAGAGCTAGAATCTAGACAGAAAAAAAAAAAAAATGGGGAGAAAAAGCTGTCACAAGTTGATTGCATTGCCCACATTTACTTCTTCTAGCCTAACATCATACACTGCCCACCTGCAGTCATTTACCTCCAGCTATGTAAGCTTTCATCAGACAGTCGTATGTCCTCTTGTAAACACAAACACTGCAGTCCAGCAACTTCTAATCTGTCTGTTTTGAATTTCTTTGGGCAGGAAAGAAAACACTACCAACTACTGAAGCAGTTCATCAGCAGGGATGATGTGGAACCTTCCTGTCAATCAGTCAGTGGAGAGGCATGAGATATGTGCCGGGTCTTGCAGAGACAAGCTTCTTCACCATTTGTGCAAAACCACATCAAGGGAAAAAGATGTAATTTGGCTTAATACGGAAAAGTTTGGTTTCAATAGCAGTCAGTAGTCACTTACCAGCACTGAATTTCAGAAACATACATTTGCACTGCATAGACAAAATCTCTTTGAAAATGTGTGTTGAAAAGTACTGTCAATGAACCCAGGAAATACAGTGCTGAATGAGAGTAAGGGTATATCTCCTTGATGGAAGAAGTCATGCAGACTTTTTCCTCAGAAGTTAATAATACCTTGGTTGCTAGAGATGCCAAAGTGGGCATTAATTGCATTCTAATTTTCTAAGATCTGCAGCTACTTCAACATGAGAAAATATAAGCATGGGAAAAGAATTGACAATAGCATATATTCATCTACATATGTACAAAGATCTGGAAGAGAAAGGGTGTTTATAAGAGACAGAGAGGTGGAATATATTCTAGTTTTCTCAACTTTCTAAACCACAACTGTTACTTGCTGGCCTAAGAAATCATCTTGACTTGAAAGAAAGATGATGTCCTTTATTACATTGGTCAGTGTTGTATCTGACAAACACTATGTAAGAATATGAATACATGATGCACAGGGTCAGATAAAGATGATAACCTTATGTTGACTACAGACTGTAAAAGATGAGAATTTTTTCAAAGAAGAGCTGAAGAGCTGATGAACTTTGTGTCAAAAATAAGGAAAAAAAAATATGTCCGTAGTCTAGAGAATTGCAAAACAAACTTTAATGATATCCACTTTGGCCCTGCTGAGTGAATGTTTTTTAGGATTTGGTGTTGCAAATGCTCCACAAAAGAAAATAGGAATTTCATGTGTGGAAATACATTGGACTGGAATACAACTGAAATATTGACCCTATAGTTTATCAAAAAGAGGGAGAGAATGTTGATACTTGGGCTACAGAAGACAGTAGATGCCACTGATTTTTTTTTGGTGCCATATGTTTAGGATGATTATATGACTAACTCTGAAGTCACAACTGACTTCTGTAATCCCTCCCAAAGGATAATAAAATTTAATTGCACCCTACATCATTATATAAGGAGCAAGATAGCATTTCTGTGCCTGTTTGTTTACTTCCAGTTGCTTATGGATTCCTCCAGTTCTTTTAAGTACACTGCAGTAGTAACTGACAGAAACTATTGCATCCTTGGTATAAGCTGAGTTTTTAAGACTTCGCAGAATTCACATGGGCCACAGATGACAAGTTAAATTATTAACTAAATTATTTGGTTTTACTCCGTTAAATGCAACTACAAAATGAAAACTAATCTGAGGGTAAAAAATATTTTTTTTTTTTTTACCATGATGCAGTAAGTAAAACTTCTGGCTTTTTAAAGCAGTTTTACATTTATTCTTTTTCTCACTGTTTCTTCAAAGTGAGCAGATTCATTTTGTAATCTACTCAAAGCAGGGAAATTTCAGTCATGGATTAAATGTTCTTCAGTAGTGTGATACAGGAATTACTGGGTGAAGTGTTTTATTTGTTATTATTCAGGCAGCCAAAGTAGATGATTATAATGTTCCATTTCAGTCTTAAAACATACGTATTCATTTTGGGGCATCTTAAGCTGTGTTGTGTGCTGCAGATTTGTGGGGTATTGATCTTCATTCGTTAATTGATCTTCATTCATTAATGCACTGTGTAACAGTGGTAATTAGGGAAACAAGCTCTTGGAGAGCTCAGAGGTCATAATTAAAAATTATACATTTTTTAACTTTGTTTTGTTGATCCTTGTTAGTCATTACAGTACTTACAAGATCCCATGTCTCATCATATAGTGGTGGCAATATGTTGAAAATACTGCCATATCATTTAAAAAAAAACCTGTCACTGATTAAAGGCAAATGGCTTCTCAAAACATGTCGTGTTTTTTCCACATCAGAAATTTTATAAGTGGAAATTTGATAGGTTTTTTGTATCTTTTCAGGATTTCCTGGCATCTAGACAGACCCATTCTTCTGACTGAGCCACAATCCAGATCTTGAAAACCTGACAACATCCTCTGTGCATGTGCAGACTAACTGTGCCGTGGATTTAATGTGAACATGATGACTATTTGTGTAATGGATGTGGAATAGATCTGGTGCTTTTCAGAATCATCAGTCTGACTATAAAGCGCATACAGGCACATACTTGTCCAGAAAAATCCCAGGTAGAAGTATGGTAAAGCCTAGCCAGGAGCTAATTTTGGCGGTAAGGCTACCAATGTCACTGCTTATAGAGGAAAACTTCTGTGTTCCATGGAAAGTACCAGAGATTTTGTGCCACAAAGTACAGAGGAAGGAGATCTGGAGCATGGCTGTGTGTTTACTCTTTGCACTCATGATAAGCTTCCAAGAGCTGCATGTTCACAGAATCGCAGAATCACAGAATGGTTGAAGTTGGAAAGTACCTCTGGAGGTCATCTTGTTCAAAGCAAGTTGCCCATGATCCTGTCCAGACAGCTTTTGAATATCTCCAAGGATGGAGACTCCACAACCTCTCTGGGGAACCTGTGCCAGTGCTCAGTCACCCTCACAGTAAAAGTGTTTCCTGATGTTCAGACAGAACGTCCTGTGTTTCAGTTTGTGCCCATTGCCTCTGGTCCTGTCACTGGGCACCACTGAAAAGAGCCTGGCTCCATCCTTTTTGCACCCTCCCTTCGGGTATTTGTATACATTAATAAGATTTCCCCCTGAGCCTTCTCTTCTCTGGGCTAAACAATCCCAGCTTGCTCAGCCTAACGTAGTCCAGGATACCGTTAGCCTTCTTTGCAGCAAGGGCACACTGCTGGCTCATGGTCAACTTGATGCACACCAGGACCACCAGATCCTTTTCTGCTGAGCTGCTTTCCAGCTGGGTGATCCCCAGCATATATTCATGCACAGTGTTGTTCCTCCCAGGCACAGGACACTGCACTTCTTTTTGAATTTCATGAGATTCCTGTCAGCCCATTTCTCCAGCCTGTCAAGGTCCCTCTGGATGGCAGCATGACCCTCTGGCCTATCAGCCTCTACTCCCAGTTTTCTGTCATCTGCAAACTTGCTGAGGGTACACTCTGCCCCATCATCCAGATCATTAATGAAGATGTTAAACAGGGCTGGACCCTGTGTTGACCCTTGGGGTACAACACTAGCTACTGGCCTCCAACTAGACTTTTTGTCACTGATCGTCACCCACCGGGCCTGGCCATTCAGCCAGTTTTCAATCCGCCTCACTGTCTGCTCATCCAGCCCCCTACATCAACAGCTTGTTTATGAGTATCTTATGGCAGACGGTGTCAAAGACCTTACTGAAGTCCAGGTAGGTACTATCTACTGCTCTCGCCTCATCTACCAAGCCAGTCATCTCATAGTAGAAGTTTATCAAGTTGGTCAAGCATGACTTCCCCCTGGTGAAACCATACTGACTACTCCTGATGATTTTCTTATCCTCAATGTGCCTGAAAATGGTTTCCAGGATTAGCTGCTCCATCACCTTCCCAGGGATCATGGTGAGGCTGACAGGCCTGTAGTTACCTGGGTCTTCCTTCTTGCCCTTCTTGAAGATAGGAGTGATATTTGCTTTCCCCCACTCTTCAGTCACACCTCCTGGCCACCGTGATCAATCAAAGATCATTGAAAGCATCCTCACAATGACATCTGCCAGCTCCCTCAGCACTTGTGGGTGCATCCATCCCATCAGGGCCCATGGACTTATGTATCCCTAGTTTGCTTAAGTGTTTCCCGACCTGATCCTAGTCCACCAAGGGTACTTCTTCCTTGCTCCAGCCTTTCCCCCTGCTCTCTGAGACCTGGGATTCCTGAAGGCCAGTCATGCTAGTAAAGACTGAGGCAAAGGTGGAATCCAGTACCTCAGCTTTTTCCATGTCCTGTGTAACCCATCTGGTCCCCCATCTGGTTGAGCAATGGTCTTCCTTTTGTCACCTGTGTGTTTACAGAAGCTCTTGTTGTTGTCTTTGACATCCCTGGCCAGATTCAATTCCATTTGGGCTATAGCTTTCCCAACTTCTCTCTGGATGCTCGGACAATGTCTCTGCATTCCTCCTATGTTACCCATGCTTACTTCCACCTTCTGTATCCTTCCTCTTCATGTTTCAGTATGGCCAGGAGCTCCTTGTTCCTCCACACAAGTCTCCTGGCATTTCGTCTAACTTCTTATTTGTTGGGATGGACCACTCTTGCGCTTTGTGGAGATGTTCTCTGAATATTAACCAGCTTTTCCGGGCCCCTTTTCCCTCCAGGGCCTCACACACTTCCCCCTCACCAGCAGGATTGAGGAGAAAAACAACTGGGCCCCCATGCCCTTGACTACTGCCCTCCAGAGCTTTGTAGTCACTTTTGATATCGTCCAGGTTTCGCCTTCAGCTTTGCAATGAAGGTGGAAGGCAGGGGGGAAAAAAGTCATTTTCAGTTTCACCATAGCTCTGGAGAAAAGCTGGTATCTTCTCTCAGCTATAGTTGTTAGCATTAGATGCTCAAAGCTGACCTGAAGGAGTGTGTATTAAAGTTTCTGCCAGAGACCGTGAACATGAACGATTTTCTTTCTTTCTAAATTATTTTTATTCTTTTGAGTTTCCAAACTGTTCTTCCATTCCAAGGACATTGGAAAAGCCAACATCCAGTAATTGTCTGAGTGGTGTCAAATAAGTGCAGTATCGTATTGCAATGTGACACACTGTATCCTTTCCTATGTCCCTAGAAGTCCTTGCAGAGAAAGATGGGCAGTAGTCCTGCCTCAGGCAGGTCCATGTGGCTAGAGCATGTGCATGTAGACAGTGAATGTGAGGCCCCACTGAAATCAATGTATCCTCCTGAGGGTCTCCAGTTTCAGAAAATGGGACTTCAATACTGAACCCTGAAGGAATGGCTCTATGTTTGAATAGCCAGGGCAATGCTCTTTATTATATAAAAAGCTAGAGGAAATCTCACCGGTGATAAAATGCATTAAAATTATTAACAAATATAGAAATATTGTTGTCACTTGCATGTTCAAATATTGCGTAGTTTATCCAATCTTACAAAAAAGATAAAGAGACAGAGCATAAAATTCCCCTAGGTGCTGATGTTAGGGGGATGTAAGAATGTGCTTAATTAAGCACTATGAGTGCATTAAAATGAAGTATATGTTTAAGACTTTGCATTACGACATCCTGGGGCAGAGGACCATTCTCCCTCAAATGATCCAGAGAGGTTAGAGGGAATGTGGAAGAAAATGAACTGTGCATTTTCACCTTACTTTGTAATCACATTTGTGCATTGGTTTTTTGTTGGAATTAGATACTGTATGAAATAACAGAGGAGACGGTAAATTGACAATAAAAATGTATGTCTCCAAAACTGATGGAGTAAAAGGGGTATGATATCACTGGCAAGTCAGTCTTACTGCATACAAGCAGACAGAATGCAAACATTACAAAGACAAGAAACTTTCTCCTACCAGGAAGTGCTGTCTGGCTGCCTCTCCTCTTAACACTATTGATTATGCTCCCCAAAGGTCATAAATTACTGGAAGAGTTATTTTTAAGAATATTTGCTGAGCCTGACCTGTCAAGAGAGGTTAATCTAATGACTTTTCTAGCTCCAGTCTGCAGTATGCTAAAGCTGGGTTTCTTCTCGACTGCTTTTAAAAGCTTCCGTGTCTTCCAGGTTCATCCCAACTTGTTATTAAAAAATATAAATGAGTCAGATGACAAAGTGAATAAACTCTTTTGCACAGCGGCCAGAACAAGGAGACTGAGCATACCTTTCTGCAAAGAGAGAGTGGCTGTCTCACACTATTTCTTTGCATGCGGCAGTTCTCCACAAAGAAAAAAAAACAATTAAATAACAACAAAGGGCTTAAATGTTTGCTTTCTGCCAGAGGTCTCTTTTTTAACAAATATCTCTGGGGGAAAACCTTTATTGAGGAAAAAAGAAAAAAAATCCTCTTACAGTCATAATGGAGTCATTTGGTATGCTTTTTCCCCCCTGCTATTTTAATTTTTTGACATTTCAAATTTACATAAACGGCGGGAAATGGAACTCATATTGTTTCATTACCTAAACTCTTACACAGAAAGTATGAAAGGGAAGGTAGAGGAAAAAAAAAAAAGAAGAGCAAAAAATTGAGAGAAAAGGGGGGTTTCTGCTCTTGGCTGTTTTGGTACAAACAGGTAATACTCCCCTAGCTCCAATGGCTTTAGCTGATATTTATACTTTCGTAATTATGACAGCACTTCACAAAGAAAAGGGGAGATGTATAAAGGAGAGAGAGGGGACAAAGTGAAACTTTCATAGAAGGAATTAACAGACATGTGGAGTAATGCTAGATTTAGATGCGATATTTACTTCAGAGACACGAAGAAGGAAAATACCCTAGCAAACTACCTTGCCACATAAGCCTCCTCTGTGTCCAGACCTGCTGTCACATCAGAAAGGTCCTGTCAACATGACCATAACCATATCAAAGGCACAGCTTTGGTGAGTGCTAGGCACAGCATAGGAATCTTTAAATGCATTTGTCTGGCCCAGTTCTGTAAGATTCACAGACATCAGTAAACGGTGTGCTGGAATTCACAAAATAGAAAAGTACAACTTTAAAGGCTGCATGAGTGTTGCTCAGTTCTATTTGCACTTTGATTTTTTTTCTTTCGTACTTGGAGGCAGCTCAGATTAATTTTACTGCAGTTGAAAATCATGCAAATATAGTTTAGAAAGAGGCATTTAATTCTTTATTGCTCTTGCACACAACACAAATAGCACCTCCAGTACTAACACAGCTAAGTGTTTTTAGTGTTATTCCACTATACAGTACATCACAATGTTAATTTTCCACATTACTTTATTCCTTCTCTAGCCCATATTTTACAACAGAGAAAACAAACTGCTTGTAATTACACTGCATGCCAGGACAAATTAAGTAAACACGCATTTTTAATGCTTTTGGCTGTTAGGGTGAGAAACAAAGGGCTCTGGTTAAGGTCAATATTAGAGTTATGCAATTGCTCTGGGATACAAAAGACAAATGCCAGTGATTGAACATTGGTGAAATGGAAACTGTCCATTCTGTGCAGTGTTTCTGAACTCCTGAAAATAATATGCTGTGCTGAGATGAGGTCAGTTCTCTATTTTCATTTTCTTTCAGGATAACACCAATACCAATAATAAATAATAATAATAAACTAATGGGAAAATCTATTGTGTCATTAGTGAAGTGATAAATCAGCAAAAAGTAAATGAGAGAATGGCTATTGAAGATCAGCCTTGTGTTGTATTTGCTAATGCTACCATCTCAGTACTACTGGGTGATGCTGATAAAGGTTAACAGCAACTATAGGGGAAACCTAATTTTGCTCTTGCTGATATTGGTGTAAATCTGACTTCAGTGAAATTATACCTCTAACTAGAGAGCAGACAGTGACCTGATGATTATATTGTTTTGTCATGGACAATGAGGAGTTTTACGTGGTTTTGCCTTTAATGGTATGGATTAGGCCAGAGGCACAACATTCAGAGGCAGATGAAACCTCATGGGAAAAGGTACTCAGACCCATCATCTTTACTTAGCCAGCCACAGATACTGGGCTGCTGGCCTATGTGTGTCTCTATTTTAGTGTTAAATTCATCTTTCTCCCAGAACAAGGAATATATTTCTTAGACCTTGCCTTTGCTAGCAAAGACGCTTAGTACAAGAAGAGCTAAGGTAATGAAAGAAAGAAAATCCACATAACATTTTTCACAAGGAGAAGATCATGGAAAGAAATAATACTGAGAGAGATAATAGGCAATTCCCTAGAGGGTGACACCAGCCCATGTCGTGATGGATGCACGTTCAGAACATGGAAAGGAAAAAAGTCTCCAGCTAAATTTCAAGAAAGAAGTCAAGGATAAATCCTTAAGAAATGGAGAGGAGGAATTCAGAAAACCAAGATCTTCTCTGGCTGTATCTCTGATCTGTGACTGATGTAGCTAAATGGGATGCTGAGGGTCAGCCGCAGCCTCTCAGTGTGGGTAGACATTTGTGAACGCTCAGGCTATCATTTACATTCCCAGCTCTTGGTAGGCGAAAACATTTTCCCTCCTTGTAATATCATCTACAGCCAAAGTCTCTTCTTTTCCACTCATTGCTTGAGCACAAGCAGCCCATGCAGGAGTGATGAGGGAAGAGGCAGGCCTTTGTTGTCACCTGGCCTTACTCATCCTCAGCATTGCCCAGCACATTCACCAGCCTCAAGGAAGAGCTCCGGCTGCTAGTGTCTAGAGTGGTCCTCCACTTCAAGGCAGGGCTGTGCCCCTGCCAGGACCTAATGTAGAGGGTAAAGCACTTCCAACACTAGACAGAGTGAGACTGTGTTGCTCTTGTCTGGTTCTTTTCCCCCTTCCTTCTGCTACAAGCTTTGTGGTATTTGGGATTGTATAGGCAGAGGCCATAAATTATGGACCAGATCCAGCTCCCAGTCAAATCCAGAAGCGAACTGGTGCAGGCAGGACTAGTACAGGCTTACAGTAGGGATAATGTTCTGAAATATTTGTTTCTATCCTCTCAGTGATATCTCTTTCCCAACTTCTCACCTCACCTTAAACCTCAGTCCATGGTATTGATCCATGTGAACTAAAGAAGGTGGGGTAAATATCTCAAGAGCAACAAAAGAAGGAAAAGGAATTTAACGAGACAGAAATAAAGCTAGTATGAGATCAAGGTATGGAAAACAGCTGGCTGAAAAGAGATTCAGTAAGAAAACTTCATCTTGGCAAGCGCTGTTGATGAGTGGTACAAAAAATGACCCCATAATGGCCCTGATCTTGTCTATGGTTCGTACTGCTGTTAAGTGCAGAAAAAAACTTATTATGCCCCTCCAGAACATTAGGAGGCATACCCACTAAAACAAGGGGCAGCACTCTATTTTGAAGAAGCTAAGTATTCTTCCTGCTCTATATTGTGTAGTTACTACAATACTTTATAAATACATATAGCATCCCTAAATAGATCTGCTTAATCTATGTGAATCACTGCGCTTACTGCTGAAATACAGCTTCCATTGCTTATATCTAAGCAAGTGAAAATGCTCACTCACCATGATGTAGTTTGCAATATAACAACTGAGTTTACTTCCAAGAAAGAATCTTGAGTTTGTTGCCCGCATCTCAGGGTGCAACATGTTTTTTCTGCTACTGGGGTTGCCATGCCATGCATTGCCTACTGTAATGTATTTCTAAATAAAATATCATTATTTCTTCTTTCTGCAGGCTAGCTTATTTGCGCCTTGCTTTCCCATAGTGGTCGTATGCATCCATGACTGTATATTTTATTCTTCAAAAATATTTTATTGTTTCTTTGAGAGACCTTACTGACCTGCCGGTTTGTTCTCAAGGCAGCTGGAGAATTTGCGTCACATAGGCTTAGCCTGTGCTGAGTATGAAAACTGAAAATTGTCAGTGCTACATTCCCAGTTTTCTGAATGGAGAAGAGCAGTTTTCTAGAATCAAAGGTTCATAAATGGCTTGTAAAAGTTTAGTGAACAGGGCCCATAACCTATTGATCCCCTTGTATTCAATACAATTCACTTTAGTCAATGAGCTCAGTAAATAATGATACTGCTGTTATGAGCATCTTTCCTTCCTTATAAACAACTATTCACTTGTGTCCTGTTATAATGATAATGTCACTGATTTACAGAGGTTGCCCAAGTTACCTTATTAATTAGAAGATGCATTAGGCCTATTGCAAAACATTGTTCTGACTGTGAGCTATCACTGCCCAAGGACCTCTAAAAGACAAAGAATTCCATTTTGCAAAATCTAGTTAACATATCAAAGAGCAGTAAATGTGCAAATTGCTGTCATAAGGAATCCTTTATTGCTTTTCCTTTTCATGATGGCACCCCTCCCCCGTCTCTCCATTCTACCCACTTTGACAAGGTCAGTCATTGGAAAGAAGAGCAGCTATTTATGTTCTTCAGATGTTTACCTTCAGCAAAAGACACTTCAAAGACTGCTTATGGGACTCTCCTCTCACCCAGCAAACACTTAAAACCCATTGTTGTGATTGATGGGCCCTTCCTGCAGATTTAATAAATATAAGCAGAAGCCAGATCCCTTTTTTAGGCCAGCTGTCTTGAATAATAGGCAAAGAGCTCATGGGTGGCCAAGGTAGACAGGACTCTTCAGGAAATGCCTAATGATTGTTTGATACGTTTTTGTGTGTGTGTGTTTTGCAAGTTTATTGTTTGAGCTTCCTCAATACTCAGTTATGTTTGCTGCTGCTATGGATGGCAGTTACTTAAATAGATCCTACAGGCTTTTATTGGGAATTTTGTGCATGAGAGTTGCGTAAGAGACAAGACAGCCTCATGTTTATTTAGATTTAGATCTAGGCTGAACTGGTTCAGTGAACTGTGAGACCCTCCAAACATAAGACATTATCAGATTGAAAGTAGGTAAAGAATTTCAGAACTGGAACTACTAAACCAGCCAGGGAACTGGTACTCAGAAAAAGCATCACTTCTAGCTAAGTAGCTAATGCTACTACATCACAGTTCTGTGACATATTTACAGAGAGACTGAAAATGTGACTGCCTTTTTGTTCAACTCTCTCTGTCTTGATTTTAGATTGAATAGCACCAATACGATATAGTCAGGAACAGTGAGGATTTCAGATATTCCACTCAGGGGACTGAATCATATATTTAAAGTGGGGTGGGAGGGGGGTGTGTGTGTGTGTTTCATGTGAATGTGGCATAGCAAAGAGTCACCCAAAATCTGTTCTGGCATCTTACACAAAAGGTTGTTAACTTTCACAAAAGGATAGGTCTAGAAACACTGATTAAAGTCTTCCCTAGGATACTTGCAATGCATCTCAGTCATGACCTGCAAAACTGCTAGTGTCTCATGGGAATAAAAGGTCTTTTGGGTAGAAGATCGGTGAGGACATGAGAGTTATGTTTTTCAACTAAATTATGATGTACATCTCCCAACCAAGTGCAAATTTCACTTTCAATTAAAGTGACTATGTTTTGCTGGTTCCATGTACCCCAGCTTCCAGTGCTGTGATGAAAGACGTGAAAATTTTGGCATCAGTCATTATTCCTTCCATGGAAAATTCTGAAAATGGCATGCAGAGGCACCGAGGAAAGCTCAGTGCTTGGATCAGCACACTCTCAGGCTGCCAAGATAGGGAAGACTCACCAAGGAAAAAATCCGTTTTTTCTCATGCAACAGGTAGGCTAGGAAGCAGAGAAAATGCTCTACTAGAGTGATCTGGGGAGTGAAGGGCATGGAGGGAGCGTTTGCAGGGCAGGGAGCCAGAAGTGCCAGCTGCCTCCCGGCCTAGGCTGTACCTGAACGGCTGCCTCACCTGCCTGACTCGGGTCCTGCCTGCTCTTGGGCAAACAGCTACAGCTGCACTGCAGGTCTGAGCGCCGCAGTGTCTCACAGCAGTGCCTCATGCTCAGCCAAAGGGAGCCAGAGAATCATACACCACCAAGCTGTGTCACACTGTAACGTGGTGGTGGTGTTTTCCCACGACACTTTTAACACCAGCCTCCCCAGATTTTATCATTTCTCCAAGTGACAGAAACTTGTTTGGCTGGTGGCACCAAGATGATTATAGCCTTTGTTATAATCCATTAAGGAAGAATGTACTAGAACAGTGTTTGCCACTTCTTTGTTTGCTCTGTATGCCAGCTGCCCATTCGGTGGAGATAAACCCATTATCACAGTGTTAAGCCCGAGGTCCCCAAATAGGAAGGTATGTATGTAAAGCCAGTGTCCCACCATGGGTACATATTCCTCAGCAAAAGTTCATTAAATCTTCCAGGTTCTGCCGCCAGTGTCCTGTAACGTGTGCTGTGGGAGTGACTCTCTTGCTCTCCTGTTATTTCCTCTCTGTTAAGAGTTAGGGAATGCTGTGACTTGACTGTTTCTCTAAGGTTACATATTGACTCCTGGCTACTTTCATCCGGCCAGATCTGACCTTCCCCTGCATTTAAAGCTGTTTCCATTATTATTTTGCACTCTTTCTCTCTAAGCTATTCACAGGTAGTCAGCTGTCTGACAGAAGTACTATACAATCTCATCTAAGGATCCAGGGCTAAAATAGATCATTTCAGTGGAGTTCAGCATTTAGACAGGAAAGCTATCTGTTTAAAATCTTTAGAACCTTAATGGTGCATACTTGAAAATTCTAACAGAATATTTTAAGTTTTAAGAATGAAGAAGTCAATGAGGTTTCTTCCTTTGTTTCTAAGGACTGAGGTGCAGTAACTGCGTAATCTATCTTGCTATAAAAATCTCCCTCAGAGACTGGGCAGCCTAGATGCACCGTATCTGAATATGTCCTTTCTAACCTCCATCTGTTAGAGATTCTAGCTGCTACATAGCCTACATGAAGGAATTTTTGGTCCTTGATAGGTACAGGACTTGCATAGCTGGCGTGCTCTGCTACAAAAAGAGATCATGAATTTGACCTAAATCATAAAAAAGGGATTTCTGTGAGCCCCAAGAGAAGCAGGGTGAATATCACCTTCCAAGAGTGAGCTGTGAAACGTAACATTTGAAACTTGGGCATATGTCTTCCATGTAAGTTATGAACCTGTTCAACAAAACCTTCCATAAGACATGAGCCTATTTTTCTTTTGTCACTAGCAAGAAAATAAAAGAGGATGAAGTCAGTCTTTAAATGTGTCCTAACACCTCTTAAATTAATGGAGTTGGATGGAAAGCATTAAAGGTGTCTGCAAGCTTCATTCAACACTGCTGATGTCTATTGTCTACCTCTTCTGTCATCCAACACTCCTCTTATGAAAAAGTCTTAAAGAATTTAATGAATAATTAAAAAAATCCCCTCAAATATTTTAAGTAACATACAATTAAGTAACGTGCAATTTTATAGCTAGGTTATTGTTCTCCATTGATTAGTATAGAATGTTTTCCCATTTCTCTAAAAAAGATAGAACTAAATTTAGAATTGTAGTAAATTTTAAGTCTCATATGTTATCCACATACTTTACAGGTTCTGCCTGTTAAATGCTAGAAGATATTTTCTAAAATGGTCTAAAGAAAAGATACTCTATTTGAAGAAGCACATAATGATCTGCAGTACTCTTTGTTCCATAGACCTTTCACATCAGCCTTTGATTTCCTCAGTACTTACCATAGGTCATGCTTACCTGTATTTCCTAGAAAATCATCTGAGGTTTCTAGCCCAATCTTTATCTCATTAGATAGATTCATTTTAGCAAAATTTCTTGAATTATCTGTTACAGATGCATTTCTTTAAAAGAAGAGCTGCATTAAAATGTGTTCTCTTCATGCCCACAAGCTGACAACATCAGACCATACCTGCAGAAAAATTAAATTACAACCTGAGAAGTTGATTGCTTTCCCAGTGCAAGTGTAGTAAATTTTGTGAAGTTACAACAGCAATTCCTAAACACATTCTGTTCAGTTAAGGAGAAATCTACTGGAATCAAAAGTCAAGCTGCAAATTCACTTTCAGACTTCTCTTAAATTATTTCTTTTCTCTTTTTCCTTAATGTTTTCTTGTAAACACAGTATTTTCAAAGGCAAAAACTTTACTTCAGAGCCTGCAAACTTCATGTGAACAGGTATTTTCTTATGCTTGGTAGAAAGGTTACGTGTATCTATGGCAGAGAAGTTGAACCTTGCTTTAGGGTCTCCAGTGAGGTTTATAATGTTAAAATACCACATTTCCTTTTCCATTTGCCATATATACAATTAAAAGAACAAATTGTGAAGTTCACAAGCACATAGTATAGTCTCCTCCACTTGACAATTTAATTTTCTGGGGTTTGTTATGCTAGAAAGCTGGGGTTTGCTACCCTGCTTTGAGAATTTTTGTATGTCACTTTTTATGTTGTCAATCATTTATTTATTTAAAATATATGCAATATTCAATGGCAACATCCACAGTTGTACCCTGCCTATTTTTGAAGGTTTCTTTTGACACTGCATAATGAAATTTGAATGTCTGGAATGTAAGACCTCAGTAATATCAAATACTTCCCAGTAAGATCTCTTTATTCTATTTTCAGACAGCTACTTAACCAGAAGTAAGTTCCTGGGATGGTTCTGTTGAAGACTTTTTTCTTAGGTATACCATCCGTCATAGTATCTTACCAAATACCTCATAAATAAAATAAGTTTTTACTTCGTTAGGAATAGGAAGTGCATTTATAAAGCTAATTGGAAGTCAAGTACTCTGCAAATATCTGTTTCAGAAAAGTTTTAATCTGGAAGAAACTGAGTGCAATTTTTGCTCTGAATAGCCCAGTAGATGAAGACATTGTCCTGAATATCTGTACTCGAATCCCTAGTCAGCTTGATTCAGAGGTATCTGGGATGAGATTTTGTTAATATTGCAGGCAGGTTAGGGTTTTGGGCCACTGCATCTCATATCCCTGAAAAGTAGTCTCATCTGAACATGACTTTTCCACTTCATCTGAAGAAAAAGGCAGAGGCTGACATTTGAAAATAGGTATTTTGACATATTTCCGTTTTCTAGGAACCATTACAAAGCCTTTCATGTAATGCAAAATGAGACAAACCTTGAACCTTCAGAAAGAGCTGTGGAGTTGAGTTGTAATCTTATGCTTCATGACCTCTAAAATGTTAATTTCTAAAATATTTTCTAAAAAATACACAGCTATTGTAAAAGAAATAATCTTCTACTACTTCTTTGAGGGGCTGTATAACCTAGTGGGTCTTTTCCATTTCCAATTCCACCCGTTCCTATGACAAACTGCAAACAATGCTGAGTACTGGTTTTCACCGCTGAGAAGCATTTGAGGTATGTAACATTCTTACTGAGCAGTGGCATCTGAGAGGGAGGTCACATTGAATCTCTACTTTCTTTGACCACAGAAGCACTCATCAATCTGTGCAAGAAATCCTCCAGGCAAGTAAAATGAAATCCCTTGAAAAATGGTAGAACAGTTGGAAAACAACAAATGAACACAAAACACATTACAACAATCTTCCATTATCTTTTCTTTAGTTCCAGGCATCATTTGATAGACATTTTCTAACCACTTCTATGCCTAGTGACTTATGTATTCATTAGCAACGAAATCTTATTTGAGGCTCTGATATAAAACTTAACAAACACTGGAAGGGTCTATGCCTCAACTGATGGTCTATCTTAGCCTCATATATTACCCCCTAAGCCTATATCCAAATCTAAGCAGAATTTTAGGAAAGTTTGGACTTTCACATCCAAAGTCTTAGCCTTTTAACTCATGTATGCCGTTGAAGAAAAGTTCTGCAAGTCACTTTCATCTTCAACTGCGAGATAATGAGATCTCACCGCAAAAATGTCAGATAACCAAAGTGGGCTGAGCTCTATTTTGGCATTTTTGTGCATGCAGACAGTATTAGTCACAACACTGATATTCAGATCCTATAAGGTCAGATTCTGACACTTAGACCCTTAGTAAGCAGTATTTCCATATTAATCTCACTGAAGTGGTGACATAAAAATGCACTCTGCCCAATATAAGGGGGTAAAAATGAGTCCTCTAATATTTGGAGAAAAAGTGCTTTGGAAATGGTGAGAGGACAGATACATGTGCAGTAGTTTGCAGAACACGTTGGTTTTAGCACAGCAATGTGTTTACCATGTTCACACAGCCTTTTCTGAGCTCTCAGCCTGAGCAGAGTTAGTTTACTCCTGCCCTCAGAATGCTGTTATGAGTTAACACGAACTGAAGTGCCATGCACCTAAGCTGACTCGGAAGCGGCCTGACCTCTCTGAAAATTAGTTTTTATTTTACTCCAGCTCAGCTTACATAATTTTCAGAATTTTTGCAATTAAAATACTTTCAGTACAAAAGGTCATCTTTGCGGAAACACTGCCATTTAAGCGTAAGGCCTCTTGCTGTTCTGCTGATGGCTAATGACTTAAGTAATGGGAACTGCAAAAACAACCTAGGACATATTTGGTAACACTCTTTACCCCCATCACTCTCCATCTTGTTTTCCCCATGCTTTACTTCCCCAGCAGCTGATGACAATTAAATCTATGGATGCAAAGAACTCACCTCACACCACTCTGCTGTAATTATAACTTTGCTGCCGACTTCCAGATCTGACAGGCTCCGTCTTGTCTGCCCCTTGATGCTGTGGCATTTATTTACAATCTCAATAACATCTTGTGGAAAATGAATTGTACTAGTGCCAAGGATCAGAGATTGATATATTGTGAAATGTTAGGAGGAGCAGATATTGAAAGGCAGAGAATAAGGGACTAAGATAATGGACAATTATGTTAATTTTTCAAAGATCTTTAAGGAGGTGACATCCTTTGCATGCCAAAAAAAAAAAAAAAAAAAAGTTTAACAATTAAACATAAGATGCAAAGAGAGGAAATAAACATTCAGAAGAACTGATGGACTTTTTTCCTCTGTCCAAATGCATTTTCTGAACAAAATTTTTTAGAACTTTTGGGTTTTTTGCATGACCACCCATTTATGGGAAACTCAGATATAAAATATTGTACTCTAGAGAGCATAAAGTTTTGCAGTACCATTGCACTGGGTTTTCTAAAGGCAAATTGCAGATCAGTTCAAGCTGGAATGCCATTTATCCCTCAATCGTACCATGAGGACTACATTTTCTAATCTGTGGGTTTGACAGTGCTTCCAAACTCTCAACTCCATGTGTACATCCTTACTACATCTCAATCCCAAGTCAAGACAAGCTCCAGAAGACATCACACACATCTCTGGCCCCTCCCAAAACTACGCTCACCCCCCAAGTGCCTTGGTTACTGTAAGAAGGAAAACCAGCTCTGTGGAGAGGAAGGCGTCTTTGGCACACAGCTGTTGCACCAGCTAGATGTAACTACAGAGCCCTTTGTGAAGGCCTGGTTTCTGCATCCTCTGCCCCGCCTTCCTTCTGCTCCTCAAGCACAGCTGCTGCACGGGGTGCCAGGCGGTATGGCCCACTGTAATTGTTTATTTCTCAGAATGAGCGTTTCTGGAAGGGGAAGGATCATGGGTTACTTTCCTTTCCCAAATGCACAGGTTTTGAACAATATCTGCTTGAAGAGATCCTTACTACCTTGGAAGCTGTACTGGTGGCTAGCATTCAGCCCAGAGGCTGACATGCCTCTTTCTAGGTTTTTTTTATCACCATCATGTGCAATCCAGTTACCCAACTAGTGTAGATAAACTAAGGCAATGTGTCCTCTTCTACGTAGTTGTGACGTTTCTTTCGTATGGAGCTTATATTATGTGTGGGAAACTAGTGATCTCTCAAATTTGTTTTCTTTATTAATAAACTTCATAAAACCTGTAAGCAAAGCTTAGTGTTGTCCGTGTCGTTCCCTGGGTGCAGCAGAAAATGTCTTGCCTTGCCAAACAATGCTGTGTTCCAGAAATGCCATTTCTCCAGTGCAGTAATCCTCACATTTCTTACTCGTTTGGCAAGAACAATGAATGCTGAAGCAGGGTATAAGCTAAAAGGAGAAGTTTCCAGTTCTCAAAGTGAAAAAACAGAGGAGTTTCCAAAAGATATCAGCTTGTGCCATTCTCCTCTTCGGGAAGTTCTTTGATGTATTCAGTGAACACCCCAGAGCCTGAGGCTGAGCTCAGTTATGATACTGTAAATCAGGGTAAATCCACTGCTGGCATCGGTGGACTTAAAGTAGTTTGTGTTTACTGTAGTACTCATGGTTCTGTCGATCAGGTTCCCTCCTTATTCATGCTACATATAAAATTATTTTCCTGATGGGCTTAAAACTCTTTTGGTAGTCGTGTGTGGTGGGAGCACAGTGATTTTTTTGTTTAATTGTAGGAAGCTAAAGAGTAATTTCCTGCTCCCTGTACTTGACAGGAAGTTTAGTGTGATCCCATGCGAGTGCAGCAATCGGTGACCTGTGAGAGACTTCACCATTGGCTGGGAGAATAATTCTGGGGGAAGAGAAGTGCCACTCAAAGAGGGAGGAAAGAGAGGTATTTCTCAAAGCCAGCTCACAAGACAGATACAGTTGCCAGCTCTTACAGGACCGGTCTGCGCGCAGAATCCTGCTCGGTGCTTTCAGCCGCTGCTGCTTGCTATGAATACACACAGACAAAGAGGAAATAGAAAGAATCGAGGAAACTGAAAGTGCTAACGTATGCAGAAAGAGTGCAATGTTCCCAAACAAGACACAGCACCAGTGATCTTCTAAGCAGGCTCACCCACTGGACTGCGGCCAAAATAATCCCCCTTTAGGTTTGTTTTTTTTTCTCATAAAGTGGCTGCAGTTTTGAAGACAAAGCCCATGAAAAGCAAATCCTGTTCAGATTTTGGAAATTGATTAATGATTAAACATATTTAGATTGGTCCCTTGCAAAGTAGTAAAGATTTGCTGATGACACAGTTGCATTCTTAAGGGAAATGGATGTTAATTGCTGTCTAGACATTTTATTACTACAGTGGGGCACTAGCCATTGACCATCTCTCTTTCCTTTTTTTTTTTTTTTTTTTAACACATTAAACTATAGGTCAGGCTAAATTGTTTGTTTGTTTCTGCAGAAGATAACAATGTGGTTTCAGGGTGGTATGTAACCGAGAACTTTGAGATACCAATCATGTCTCTTCTAAAAACAGTGCAGCAGGAAAGTATCCAAGTGACAAACGCTCTAAATTTTTCAAGATATATTTTTCCTGATTCAAAAATGCAACTGTGTCAACTGCAATTTTAACAGATCCCTCTCCTACGTACAGTGCAAATATTCAGCAAGTCCTCGCTCCTCTGCCTTTGTCCCTCTTGGAACATAGTGGAGTAATTGTTTAACCAGCTTCAGTGCTGGGTAGGATGCTTTGACTTTGCATACATAAAATGCTACAGCACACCTTTTAAGCTCAAGCCCGTGTCATATTTTGCTGAGATGAAAAGACTAATGACTATTTGTTCTGCTTGTCTAGCAAGCAAGCAGTTAAAGGTTAATTCAGATGAAATGTAAAACTCGTCATCGATAGCCCTCAACACAGAAGAATATACTTCAAGTCAGTTGGCCTGATTCTGATCTTACCTCAGTTTTGCATCAGTATAAATCTGTTGCTGTCAGCCAGCTTGATCCTGATTTATATCAGGGTAAGCAAAACAAGACCATTGGTTTTACAAGCTTCACTTATGCTGCTAAGTGATGCTGATTTACTCTAATGAGAACGCATCTGTGCTTCACAAGGTAGGTGAGAGGATTCACAGTAGTGGTTCTTCCTAGAGAAAAAGTGAGCAAGTGATGGGAATAAAAGTATGTTCGTTCAAAAAACACACTGTTGGTTCAAAAAGCACCATTGAGCAATAAGAGTGACAGCAGATGACATACCACCCACCTGTTTCAAATGCTAAATTACATGGCTCAAACTTGTCAGGCTTAGTGTACTTAAAACAGACATTCCCCCAATTTCCCTTCATCATGCAGTTCTACTGTCCCTCTTCTGCACCATTAATGTAGTAAAATCAGATCCCTCAGTCTGGGAGACTATTTGCCTGTCTGACTGTCTAGCTGACCCACGCACAGGAGGCCATGCAATCAGGGAGAGCCTGTGATGTTCTGGTGCTGATAAAAAAGGTCTACCAGGAGTCATACTCTCCGGCTGTAGTCACACTTCTTTCAAGTAACAACGTGGCAATATCACCTACAACAGAACAGAGGGATGTTGTGAGGTTCAAGGCTTACAATAAGCTTTTTTTAAAAAATGCTACACTGAAAATCATCTTTAGCTAGTTCTTTTCAGCAGCAGAGCTTGAACTGCTTTGCTAAAATAGCCATTACTACTTTCCAAGAATGCAAAATGAAGCAGAAAAATGAAGAACCTTGAAGAAAAAAATAGCTTCTCTCTGAGAAAAAGCCACTGAGAAGAAACCTTGACCAAAAAACTTGAAAGATCATACTTCAAAAACATCACCTCAAATGTTTATTTCCAGTTTTGCAAGGAGTTCCTCACTGTACTGTGGCAGCTTTGTACACATCTGACTGGTTTAGAAAGAGTGCCTGAAAGAGGATCACAGAGTAAACCTAGTGCCCACAAATTCAACCAGCCTCCCTGTTGTCTCTGCAACTTTCTCCAGAGAACTTTTCTTTGATGAGAAGTTACAGCTCCTACTCCTTAGGCTATTCTCTTAACTTACATTGAGATCCAGAACCCCTCTGCTCCCACAGCACAGAACACTCTACTCCAGAAGCCAAGCTGCTGTGTCTCATTAAAAGAATTTATAAAATTGCACATGGAAGTTACCATAGAAGTGTGAAGGGCATTGTTAGCACTGGTGTGATAAAACCGTGTAAAAATAGTGGCAATAATAAATTACAGAAGGCTGAAAATAAATTTAAGTACCATTTTTAAGCATATTTAGGATCAAGATCATTTTCAGTGACAGAGATCTCCAAACTCAGCATGCATTGTGGGGATTTACCTGCATTGGCAAACAGCAAATATTGCAGGTAAATTATTGCAGGACCCTATCTAAACAGAGCTAAAGCAGTTGACCACGGTCTCAGTTCTGTCAGTAATTAATACAAGCTGAACAGGCTGCCTTCCCTCCTTCTCATTTGCTCAGTGTTGCCAGACTTTGCCTTGTTTCAGACAGAAAAGTTGGCAGAACACTCCTCTGAAGTTCATCTGGCTCCTTTGGCCAGGGCTGGGTTAGGGAGCCCGTCTGAAGGGCTGCCAGATCCCACGTGGACAGAAACAAGATGCTGGGGAGAGTAGTGACTGTTTCAGTAGGCACAGAGAGGTCTAGAAGATGTCTGTCTATAGTCTAAGACTATCGGCAGAAGTCCATTTCACAAGCAGCTGTGCAGATAATTATGTCCTTTCCCACTGTTCAGCACCTTTATTGCACCTCTCTGGCATAGACCACCATCAGCTCATTTTTGCTGGCAGAGCTCCAAAACCCTCTTCAGGTAAAATCACCTAGGTTAGCAGTAACCAGGGGGGGCTGAGCTCAGCCCATTGATTTTTCTTGAAGTATATTAGGATGCACCCATACAAATGCATTGTAACCTTCAGTTAGTGAGGAATGACAGCACCTGGGGCTGTGCTGTCTTCAACCAGACAAGTTGTACCTGGAAAAGCCTTTAGTATAAGAGACAAACATTAGAGGTTTACCCAGTTTCAGTTAGGCAAATTTAATATATATCTATGCTAAACTGCAAAACTCTATGGGCCTAGATGTCATCGTCTAGGTTTCTAAAGGTCTAACATGCAGCAGTGGAGGAAGGGAGACTAAGGAAGAGGAGGGGCAAATTCTTTATCCTGTAAATAAGTGGTAAATTTAATTATTTGCTGTGCTAATTAAACAACCATGCTAGGCCTCTCTGTTTCAATACCCAAATAATCACATCAGAGCTTCTGGTGCTAACTAGTCACCTCCTCAAATGTTAAACAGGATGTCTATTTTATTAAAGAAGCCCTTTCAGGCAAGAGAGAAGCATGTTTTGACTGGAAAATGCCAATCATGTGAAGGGGGGCAGTGAGGGGAAGGATGGTGGTGAGGGTGATGGATAATAATATTCCCCGGATTATCTAAGAAGTGAGGTTTTCTCTCTGACAGAACAGAAGGCAAAGAGGAAGTCACAATTTCAGACAGTTTGCACAGATGGTGACCACCCTCAGTCAACATTCTCGTAAAAATGGCTGTGTACCTTTTTTTTCCCCTCAGTATATACAGAGAGAAATAAAAAGGGGAAAGGAAAAAAAAAGGTCAGTGGAAAAGTGCTTAAGAAGGCAAAATCTGTGTGAGTGCATGAAAGGAGGAGGAGAGGGAGAAAGAATGTCACTTGACTTCCACTGCTTTTTATGCTTTTTCAAACTTCTCTTTCTTCTCCATCAAGATGTATTCAACTTTTCAGTCTCTCACATCCTGAATGCTCAGTAGTTAAAACTCTGTAAATATTAAGCCATAATCAGCACAGTACCAAAGAGGATTAGAGGGGTTTTAGGCCACTTTGATGGTCTCTGGATCCTGAAGCAAGCAAGGAACTAGTTTAGTCTCTGTAAAAGGCAGAGCAGAGAAGCCTGGAAACTCAATGGATTGTTTTGCCCCACATTCAGAAACCAGCACTTTACACAACATAGGTTCATGGATGGAGACAAAAAACTTTAGTTCTTGGTAGGTTACAACGCTGCTTGGTATGTTGCAACATTGCAACAGTGCTTAGGAAAAAAAGAAACCTTGATGGCATTGTTCATTCAGAAAACATGATGGTGGAGCATGTGTTGCTCAGGAATCACTCACAACCCATTTGTCAGATAGAGGTCCTCCCTTGCAGTGTCTTGCAGTATAATCTGAGCCTTAGCCCAACCCTCCATTGCAAGAGCCTTATGCAGCTCCCAACATAGCAGACAACAGGCTGCTTCCGACCAGAGTCTGGGATCTTGCAGAAAAACTGAAACTGCAGGCAGCGGTTGTCTGAGGATCAGTTAGAGATTTGCTTCACTGGATCAGAGAGACTGGCTCATGTACTGTGTTCCCATAGAAAAAGAGGTGAATTTAGGATGCTGAGTGTAGGTGGTGGTGAGGACAGAAGATGAATGGACACAGTACGTGATAATATATACAATCCAAGAGGTGAACAAAGACTGAAAGCGAGAAAGAGTAATAGGGGTTGCATAGGGGAATGGTGTGGCCTGATTAACTGGCAAAAGCAGGCTAACTTTCTAGAAGAATAAGATACTGTTAAAATGAAGCAATATCTTAACAATATTCCAAGCTTGGAAGCTGCAGCTAGACACACTCAGACTGAAAATACAGCAATATTTTTTCACAGTGATGGATGACAAATGACAAGGCCAGGTTACCTACAGTCATGGTAGGTTTTCCATCAATCAAAAATAAATAAAGATTCATTGCATCTGAAATTATATGCAGGAGTTAAGGAATGAAATTCTGCATCTTGATTTGTACAGGTAATCGACTCACTAATAGCTCTGTTTCCCCTTAATGTTCAGGAATATGCATAAAAGACTGGAGAGGAAAAATTAGTATATGGGAGCAAACATAGAAGCTGCTACAATATTCCACGCTAGTCAAAGGTAGTATGATGTTTGAATCCAAGTAACACCAAACACACTGTCTCCTTTAGAGCAGGATACCAGGCAGCAAGCTAGAACCACATTTGAAAGTCTTGACTTGGGACAGTTTGGTATGAGTCACATGCACGTACTCTTAAAGGTAATAGGATAAATCTCAAAAAATACATTGTAAAGGGTATTTTATTTGTTATATGGTGATATTTCATATATTTCCAAATAGTTTTTAAATACTGTTGTGAAATAAGCTTACAAAGACCTTACATTTCATAGAATCATAGAATCATAGAATCGTTTAGGTTGGAAAAGACCTTTAAGATAATCGAGTCCAACCATTAACCCAGCACTGCCAAGTCCACCACTAAACCATGTCCCTAAGCACCACATCTACCCATCTTTTAAATACCTCCAGGGATGGGGACTCAACCACTTCCCTGGGCAGCCTGTGCCAGTGCCTGACTGCCCTTTCCATGAAGAAATTTTCCCTAATATCCAACCTAAACCTCCCCTGGTGCAACTTGAGGCCATTTTCTCTCATCCTGTCGCTTGTTACTTGGGAGAAGAGACTGACCCCCACCTCGCTACAACCTCCTTTCAGGTAGTTGGAGAGAGCAATAAGGTCTCCCCTCAGCCTCCTCTTCTCCAGACTAAACAACCCCAGTTCCCTCAGCCGCTCCTCATAAGACTTGTGCTCCAGACCCCTCACCAGCTTCGTTGCCCTCTTTGGACTCGCTCCAGCACCTCGGTGTCCTTGTAGTGAGGGGCCCAAAACTGAATACAGTATTTGACGTGCAGCCTCACCTGTGCCGAGTACAAGGGGACAATCACCTCCCTGGTCCTGCTGGCCACACTATTTCTGATGCAAGCCAGGATGCTATTGGCCCTCTTGGCCACCTGGGCACATTGCTGGCTCATATTAAGCTGGCTGTTGACCAACCCCCCCAGGTCCTTTTCTGCCAGGCACCTTTCCAGCCACTCTTCCCCAAGCCTGTAGTGTTGCATGGGGTTGTTGTGACACAAGTGCACTTAGCCTTGTTGAACCTCATACTATTGGCCTCGGCCCATTGATCCAGCCTGTCCAGATCCCTCTGTAGAGTCTTTCCACCCTCCAGCAGATCAACACTCCCAGTCAACTTGGCGTCGTCTGCAAACTTATTGAGGGTGCACTCAATCCCCTCATCCAGATCGTTGATAAAGATATTAAACAGAACTGGCCCCAACACTGAGCCCTGGGGAACACCACTTGTGACTGGCCGCCAACTGAATTTAACTCCATTCACCACCACTCTTTGGGCCCAGCCATCCAGCCAGTTTTTACTGAGCGAAGAGCACACTCATCCAAGCCATGAAAAGTGAGTTTCTCCAGGAGAATGCTATGGGAAATGGTGTCAAAGGCTTTACTAAAGTTCAGGTAGACAACATCCACAGCTTTTCCCTCATCCACTAAGCGGGTCACCTTGTCATAGAAGGGGATCAGGTTAGTCAAGCAGGGCCTGCCTTTCATAAACGCCTGCTGACTGGGCCCGATCACCTGATTGTCCCGTACATTCCGCATGATGGCACTCAGGATGATCTGCTCCATAACCTTCACTGGCACCAGGGTCAGGCTGACAGGCCTGTAGTTCTCCAGATCCTCCTTCTGGTCCTTCTTGTAGATGGGCATCACATTTGCTAACTTCCAGTCAACTGGGACCTCCCTGGTTAGCTGGGACAGCTGATAAATGAAAGTGGCTTGGTGAGCACTTCTGCCAGCTCCTTCAGTACCCTTGGGTGGATCCCATCCAGCCCCATAGACTTGCGCATGTCTAAGTGGTGTAGCAGGTCACTAACCATTTCCCCTTGGATTATGGGGGCTTCATTCAGCTCCCTGTCCCTGTCTTCCAGCTCAGGGGGCTGGGTACCCCAAGAACAACTGGTCTGACTATTAAAGACTGAGGCAAAGAAGGCACTAAGTACCTCAGCCTTTTCCTCATCCTTTGTCACTAAGATTCTCCTTAGCCCTCCTTTTGTTGCTAATGTATTTAGAGAAACATTTTTCATTGCCTTTTACAGCAGCAACCAGATTAAGTTCCAGTTGGGCTTTGGACCTTCTGATTTTCTCCCTGCATAACCTCATGACATCCTTGTAGTCCTCCTGAGTTGCCTGCTCCTTCTTCCAAAGTTCATAAATTCTTCTTTTTTTCCTGAGTTCCAGCCAAAGCTCTCTGTTCAGCACATGGGGACGGGCTGCTCCTATGCCTTTAAGATTTCCTTCTTGAAGAACGTCCAGCCTTCCTGGACTCCTTTGCCCTTCAGGACTGCCTCCCAAGGGACTCTGTCAACCACTCTCCTAAACAGGCCAAAGTCTGCCCTCCGAAAGTCCAAGGTGGCAGTTCTGCTGACCCCCCTCCTTATTTCTCCAAGGATCAAAAACTTAATCATTTCATAATCGCTATGCCCAAGACAGCCTCCAACCATCACATCACCCACCAGTTCTTCTCTGTTCGCGAGCAACAGGTCCAGTGGGGCACCTTCCCTAGTTGGCTCCCTCACCAGCCGTGTCAGGACGTTACCTTTCACACGCTCCAGGAACCTCCTAGACCGTTTCCTCTCTGCTGTATTGTATTTCCAGCAGGCATCTGGTAAATTGAAGTCCCCCACGAGAGCAAGGGCTAGGGATTGTGAGACTTATCCCAGCTGCTTATAGAATATTTCATCTGCCTCTTCATCCGGGTTGGATGTTCTGTAACAGACTCCCACCATGACAGCTGCCTTGTTGGCCTTCCCCCAGTTCTTGCCCATAAACCCTCAACCCTATCGTCACCATCATTAAGCTCTAGACAATCAAAACACTCCCTAATATGCAGGGCTAGCCCATCACCTCTCCTTCCTTGCTTATCCCTTCTGAAGAGTTTATAACCATCCATTGCAGCACTCCGGTTGTGCGAGTCATCCCACCATGTTTTCTTGATGGCAACTATATCATAGTTTTCCTGCTGCACAGTGGCTTCCAGCTCTTTCTGTTTGTTGCCCATGCTGCGTTCATTGGTGTAGATGCAGTTCAGTTGGGCTATTGATCCTATCATCTTTTTGGGGGGAGAAGCCCTAATTCCTACATGACCATTCTCAGATGCTTCCATGGTTTCTAACACATCCATAACTTTTGCATCTTTGCTGCCACATGGATCTCCATCCCCTACCTCCACTGAGATGGCAGACTGGAGGACCTTGCTAGCACGCCGTCCCTCAAACATTGGCGTGCCACCCCCAGGCTTACCTCTAGCAAGCCTGGTTTTATCCTGGTTTTATTATTTCTAACTGTCTGCTTCCTCAATGCAGTAAGTTCAAGTGTAGCTTTTAAAAACTGTTATTCATAAAGCCTTCATTCAACAAAGAAAGGGAGCTTATTTTATCATGATAGTCTATTAGAAGAATAGTGAAGTTAATATTTTGCTATAATTCTCATAGCTTCAAAAATAAATTTAAAAATCTGAAACTGTACAAGAGAGAAATTAGGAATAAAATTTGAACTAATGTATTAAAATTTATAACATTTCAAAAGGCATCCTCTCAGCCCTCTCTGTTGTCTGCTGCAGATGCCAGTAAATGCAAAGTTTATATCCACCTATTTTCTCTGCATGTCAGCAATCTTGCCTTTCTGAAAAATGAAAGTGACCCACTTATCCAAAGCCCACAGACAAAACACTTAGTGACTCTTGAGTCAACACGGGAGACAAACAAAGAATTCCAGCTGAACTGCTTCCCCAAAGGAGGAGACTGGATAAGGTTTTATGAACACTATTCTGCTCTGCCAAAGATGGTTCAAATAAAAACAACAGAAAGGACAGGAATTCAGCAAAAGTCCCCAGAAAAGAAACACCTTGGTGGACAACAAGTCTATCCAGCCCTGTAATTTAATTTTCGTATCATATGCTCTAAAATAAAAATTAAACTTCATACTTGTGGTTACCTTCTCCTTAGGTAAGAGATTAGGATGAGATTTACAGAGATCAGATTACGACCCTGCTGCAGGGTTCGTGCACATTTCTCTGAAGCTTCTGCTGCTGGCCACTGTTTCAGACCATGTGCTTGACGGGATGGGCCTGCAAAAGAGCCAGTGCAGCAGTTCCTGACTTGGATATTGGAGAACATCATTAGAAGGACCGCTGGGAAGGGGGAAGCAAAGCAGAGCGTAGGAGCTAATGTCAAGAATTGGGAAGCTGGTGACCAATATAGTTTTTGTCAGGTCCCTTTGCTCAACATAGTGCAAACTGACAGATCCATCAGAAAATTAAACTCGCAAAATTCATCAGCTTCTCTGAGACTTGTTTAGACAGCTTCAGTGTGAACATGTGGTGAAGAAACTCTGACAGGGAAATAGCCCCCAAGATAAGTAACTAAAATCAAAACGAGACCACCGGGAATCTCTGCATCAGAATGTTCTGCGGTATAAGGAGGAAAAGGTAGTGCAGAGGTCAAATAAATCTCTTCCCTCCCTAATTTCTGCGATTGCAAACTTTCTATTATCGTTGGCCAATATTACAGCGTGAATTAAAGCCCTTAAAACTGTTCATATTTTTTCTGAAAAATCTAGGTCTTGCCAATACACAGTAGGCTACAGTACAAAACATACAATGTTTTACTGGGAACATTTTGGAAGTATTTTATTAATTTTTGTGTAACATGGGCCAGATGCACTTGTTTCAGTCCTTCTACGCAGACTCACTTTTGCTTCTTCATTGGTACTGAGCCAGTCACTGAAATGCCCCAAGTCACCACTACACAAACTGGTGGAAATGAGAAGCTAATGATACAGTTTAAAGTCCAAAGTGCATCTTCTTTTTTAACAGGCATGAGGCCAGACTTCTCCCTTCTATGCTACCAAATGCAAGTACTATAAATTCAAATGCGGAGCAAAGAAGATGTAGGTCCTTTAGTAGAATTGGAAAGATTCACTAGCTGTGAGATTAGAAAGGGGTTCAAACTAGCTGACTGAAAGAGATACAGAGGTAATGCACACTATATAGAGAGAAATCTGCACACTATACTAGGTATCTAAACTTTTTCTAATTGGCTTCACTAGTTTCTGGGCACTGATTTACATTAAAGTATCTTTATTTTTATTGTGTTTTTATTGTACTCTCTTCAGAGTATTTATTTGTATCTATAAGAGTGCTGTAAAAATTTGGCTTAAACAGTATACATACCGTAGTCATCTAAGCTGTGTGAAATGAAATCTCCCCAGCTTTCTGCAGTTGAGCACAGAGATAGCCCAGCTAGCTTTAAATGCACGGCCTTGGATCACAAAACTTTTCTGCCTAAGACAACCTGCAAAACTGTGTTAGCTCGTACAGATCTGCCTAGCTCTCCTGCTCTTAGTTTCTGAATCAGTTCATTTAGTGTTTGTTAGGGTATTACCATAGCACACTGCAATCTGCAGAGCAGAGAAGTCTCTTTTTATTACTCATTTCAATGGTTGAATCTGTTTTCTCCACAGAGGGCAACGGGGTTTGAATTGATGGAACTCACAGTCTTGAATGTCAGGTAATTTCCAAATACTCTAGTTCACCCTGCTACCACAAAATAATATATTTAGACATTAGAATTAGAATAATTAGAGACTGGCTTCATATATCTGTATAGGTAGGTTTCCATTTTCTTGCCTTGATACAGTACTGCAGGATCTCATAGGCATTGGCTCAGGTAAGATTTCAGTCTCATACAGTGGCATTTTAGAGGCTTAGACTAGGCAAAAATCAAAATATTTATACAGATCACCAAAAATATTTTGATCCATGAAGTGTGCCTGGGAAGCATATAGCATGTCCATCACCTCCTGGTCTAAGAGGAGAAGGAAGAAGAATTAAAAGACTGAAAGGGAAGTTATACAGTGGATGCCATTCCAGAGCTTGTTTTAGAGCACCCTCCACTTAGAAACATTGGACTTGTGTAATTGTCTCCTGATGAAGGCACAGGAATGACAAAGGTTATTAAGAAGCTATTTACAGATCCTGTGACTATTCAGAGCCAGATTCATGTTTACACTTGCACTTTTGGAAGCATTTCCAGGCTGATTTGCCTTTGTGGAAAGGCATAAAATATTGGGCTGGCTTAGTCTGTTCTTATTCAACATTGGTATTTATTGCTTTACTGTATTTGTTGGCTATAACTGTTAAACAAGGCTAATAAATTTGAAGCCTTGAACATCAAAGAGAGGGTTGTGTGTGTGTGTGTGTGTGTGCATGTGTGTACACATGCAGTAAGCTACAGGCACTGGGTAAGAGCATCTAAAAGCAAAGGGTGACACTGATCTCGTTTAATCTCAGTCGTAGCAGTGTAAGATGAAGAGGAACTCCAACTGCCTCGAGAGAGATACATGGGGAGTGAGGAGTGAGTAGTGCTCTAGCCCACTAAGCTTGAATGCAATCCACATCTTTCTGAAGGTGGCAGTTTGGGTTTTGTTCTGGTTTTGCTTGTGTAATTTCTAAGTTTGCTCATAGCCCAACAGCTTGTCCAGTTGGGCTTCCAGTTACAGGCTTTGTGAGTATATATATATATTTTAATGAGAATGTTCATAATTTGGAAGCAGAACTAATGTTTAGTGCACAAAGCTTTTGTGTATCTGTCTATAAGAGGCATAAAAGGGTACAGCTGGGCAAGCTAGCACATGCAGAGCAGTGGGATGGTGTGATAGTCTGAAGGGGGGAGGGAACTGGTATCCATTCAGACATCTACACTTCAGGCAAGTGAGTGTGATGAGCTACCTGCTGTGGCTGGGGCGGCTTCAGCTCACCTCACTTCAATGGTTGCTTCTGGGGAGGGAGATGCTGCGTTGCTTGGCTCAGTCGCTCTACTGCGTTATCATCTGAGGGACTCCTGGGGATCTTTTTTTTAAAAGAATACGGGTAATTATGGAAAACAATTTGTCTATACAGACACAGCACCTGTAAATAGATTTTTAAAGTGGCAATGTTCCTTACGCACAGCCAGCTACCACAGGCAGGCTGGGACCAGCACTCAGATGTATCTCTTCCAGAGCCAAAAGCCATTTCATTTTCTAAAGCAGCCTTTCTCAGTTCCTGTCTAGCCCTGCTCTGCTGTTTCCCTCACTCACCCACCACCTTATTTTACATATCTAATGAATGACATTTTCAGGCCTTTTTACTTCTTCCAGCTGTCCACTTAAATACCAAAATAGAACAACCACCCCAATGCCCTGCTGGTTCTCAGCAATGTGGAAAAGGAGATTGTTTTTACCTTTCCCATGTAGGGGCAAAAAGAAGGCCTCCAAAGGTAGGGAAGAAGAAGAAAAGGAGTGTAATCTGTCCACCCAAAATGCTGGTGGATCAGAGAGACATCTGTGATGTAGGAGGCATGAAGATGTAGGAGACATGGTCAAACCCATTCTCCTCTGCTTTTTCTAAATGCTCTGACTTGTTAGATCTGTGTCATTAGCTATCACTGGAACAGAGCTTGTTTGGAAATTTCCAGAGCACAAAGGTGATCAAGCAAAGGAATTTCTATGGGAAGATCTACAACTTACCCCTTTTATCTAACTCACATAAACATGAGCTTTTTCTGAAGTATCTCGTCACTGTAGAGCTTGACTTGACTTGGCTCTACGATTCTTTGCATACATTTCCGCTGTTTCTGATTTTGGCTGGAACATTGAAAACCATGAGAAAAGCAATTCTTCCCATCCAGTGAAATCCAAGCAGCTCTAGGTGTTTCACAAGTAAGCCTGATGCTGCAGACTTTTTAGAATGAACAGATTTTATATAAGTGCCCAGCCCCATGAGTCCTTGGAAGTTTGTCACCAAATAGTACTAGAGTAGACAAGCATCTTTCTACTTTACTGCTCTGCCAGTTGCTCCTGGGTCAAATCTTTATCACAAAAAAATGGAATTGCTTCCAGATCCTGAGTAAAAACAGTAAAGTTCAACCTTATTGCATACCTATTAATAGTTCAGTGTCTGGAGAATATTCCTAGCACTGGACTTAGTAACATATAAAGCTCTGTAATTCTTAAAATGTACAATTGCGCCATCAACTATAAATTTCAGTTTGGTAAAATGACATTGATTACTTTGAGTTTTAAAGGATTATTTTATTTTTTACAAATACCTAGAAAATTGAAAAGATATCAGGTATAAAAGATTTATTTGCGCACAGCATTTTAGTAAGAGTTCCACCTATTCTACAGATTCATCTTTTATTTCACTGCTAACTGAGGTGAGCATCTGAGGTGACCCAGGTGACCTGATTCCTTCTTGCTGTTTTGTGAGAGACAGTCGAAAACTGAATTCTCTGCTTTCTGTATCTGTTGGCAACATAAGTGAACTAATAATACAAAAATGATTTCTTGGACAAGATTAATAAATTCCTACCAGCTTCACATGGCACTGAGGCTGAGCATATGTTACAGTAAGAAAACTCTTGCACACGAGTCAAGACTTGCTACCAGTTTTAGGCATGTGGTTCCGATCACGGCCGCTGTCTTAAACTGACATTGTAAGCAGAAGGTACTACAGTCTTAGGGAATGGATTTGGCCTCATCTCCAGCTAGATAGCACTGGAGAATGCTAAAGCACAAAAAAAGAGAAAAATGTCCTAACGATCATGAAACAGGAGAGAAATTACTCTTGTGAATTCCATACTGAATTACGTTTCACAGTATCAGTAGAAAACTGTACCAAAAAAAGAACTGAAAGGTCTATTGAGAAATGGCCACTGGGCACTAGTCCAGCAAATCTGATGCACATCCCAAAAACTCAAAGTACTGACATGGTTTCAGTATCATTCATCCAATGCTCCCTTCCCCCATTCTCCTACACCATGCCTCAGCCACAGAACAACAGCAATTCAAATGCACAAATCCTACCACAACCGCAGAAAAAATGACTGACTTTTGCCTGTTAAGCTTAGGAAAATCTTTAACAACTTGTCAGATATAAATACGACTTTTTTTTCTTATTTTTTTTTCCTAGTACATCCTTACAAACCTTTTATATGGTGTTTTATTATTTATCTTTTTAGGTCTCTGAATAAGATTATGTATTAATGTGTATTATGTATGAATTAATGTATGTATTATTATGTATTAATATGTATTATCTATGATAACATATTATTATGTTATTATATAATTAAAAGGCTGTCCCTTCACAGACCCTTTAGAGATGAGGATACTGAAGCACAGAAAGACTCTAGCTTTCAAATGCACACAATGGAAGTTAGTAACATCCAGGTGAGAAGCAGAAACACAGATCTCAACCTAACGATCACTGAAGTCAACGGGAGTCTTTCTCTTGACATTAATGGGTTTTGGATCAGACCCGGAATGACCTAGCCACAGTCACACAGCCCATCAGAGACAGAAGGGAAACAGGAAACTGCTATCCAAATTACTTTTTTCCAGTGAACATGACTGGATGGCAGCATGCTTAAAAACTCTCTTGAGGTTTTACCATAGGCCCTGGCCTGTACTACACGTTTTCAATAACACTTTTTCATAAATTAAAAAATGGCTTACTGCTCTGACTTTCTGGGGTTATTTTCCTTTTCAAATCAGGTACAGCTATTAGAAATTTCTGACATTTCTGGTCTGAAATATCTGCTTTAAACAGAGTAAATTTTGAGGACTGTGAACAGAACCAGGCTTTTTGTTGCTTTTGTATGTTTGCTTAGTAAAAAGAGTGGGCTGAGCCATGAGTTTTGGTCCATCACTGAACATCCTGTTGAGTTTTGGTCCAAAGTGGTCGTCTGGGCTCATTCTCAGTTTTTCTACTTTGGTAAGATTTTTTTTTTAACTGACCAACATGTTCTCCCAATAGTACTTGCATATAGTGCACTCTCAATTAGCACTAAAGGCTCATGTACATAAGAAGGGCAAAATTTTATACTCGAAAAATAAGTCTAAGCTGTGTATGAGTCTGTGTCTGCGTGCAAGTAGGTATATATGTTTATATGCATATACATACACAGGCATCCATATAAAAGTTAGATTCATAACTTGGGTAGTAATATCTAGGTATTGTACACCCAGATGTAAAAGCTCCTAAAACATAAAAAAATAAAAGTTAAAGTCATTTCACTATTCAAGATTAAATAAAAAATATTCTTTTCAATACTAAAAGAACATTTATTTAAAGTGCAGGTCTCACTTTTAAGTTGCAATATCCTAATTCCATACTTCAGCATTTAGCACGATGCAACCAGCCAGACTTCAGTGTAGCACACAGTCTGAAGACTGAAAGGTCCGGCTACCCTATTGTAAGACCCAGCCTTGTATTCTGCTTTTGGAAGAAATGCTACCCTCCCAAACTAGAGGAAAGTCTGGACTAGACATTTGAGATCAGAATTTCTGTCCTCTCTTTCTCTCTCACCTCTGTCCTTTCTTTTTCCCTTTTTTTTTTTTTTAAGCAGCCACCAAAAAGGTCTGGCTTCTGAGTTTTTCAATTATTAGGAAATGGGAATAGTGCCATAAAGGCATTCTTATTTACTAAAGCTTCTCTTGTGTTTCTTTACCTGATGTCTTTCTTTGTGTAATGCCTGCCTAGCAATACTGGCAAATTGTTTCTGAAGAGCTACGGAGAAGAAAAGGCTTTGATCCAATAGAAACACATCAGTGTAATAGCAGCAGATACCTTTTATTTTCCAGTCTTTCAATGCCCCCCTTCAATTCACAAAACACACACTCAGTGATTAAAAATTCCTGTCATTTTTGTTTTAGAAGCTGGGAACCTACAACTTTAAAGTGTGGCAAAGTAAATCTTCTGCCAGGGTGATCAAGGAATTATGCTATTGTCCTGTCTTTATATTTTCCACAATGCATAAAGCATCACTGTCCTTAATTGTTCTTTCATCTCACCCATTGACTTGAAATCAGCATTGCTCTCCAGGAGTAGTATTAGCTTGAGGACTGGTAAAGAAAAGCAAAGAGGCTTAGCATACCTCAGCACTGCAGATTAAGTGCCTCTTCAAAGATGTCACCCCAGATGTGGCAGGCTACATTCCTACTTTCCCCTGGCAACAGCTGTGGAGCCACATCAGTGCTACTGCCTTATGTTCCTGAACATTATGAGAAGGAATAAAAGCTGCCTTTTTAATGGCTTGGGTTTGTGTTGGAGGCATAATTTTCTGTTTACATTTCAAAAGGGCAAGCCTTCTTGTGTTTTCACTGCTGACAGATAAAGATGAGTTGATGTCCCATAAGCAATGTTTCCTTTTTGGGCTATTTGATAGTGCACCGTCTATTGGTTTGGTTCATCATTCCTCTCAGAGGCTGTAATCTCTCTTTCACTAAGCTGTGATTACAAGCAACTGCTTGTAATTTCTTTAATGCCTTCGTTTGATTTCAGAATTGTTTTATTTCACTTCCAATTAAACGCGGCCGGTGGTGTGAGTTACTGTGAAGTGGCCTGAACACAGCCAGGCCACAGGTGCACCAGACGCAGGAAAAGGAGGGTTTCAGGAGTAGGCTCCATCTGGGGTGGCATTGTTCACACAGCGGCAGAGAGTGAAAACTGCACAGCCGCATTATGCAAGGGTAGGACCATTTGCTTTTTCACGTGTGCCTCAGAAAACCCAGGCTGGACTCAAACTGTGACCAAGAAGTAAAAATTTCTGTAGCCCATCTGAAGCCTCTGAATCATCTTTCTTCCACTATAAAGATGTCACGACTCTGAAAAATAAATGCTGCTAGTGAAAAACAGATAAACATACCAACCACTCGCTCTACCTTACCACTTTTGATTAGCTGTAATTCATCTGTTTTCTGAAACTGGTAGTACGTTGGATTCTGGGGATATCCAACTTTACAAGCTTTTTTTTTTTGAAAGGGAAGACTTTATGCAATGCAATTTTTTTTATGTCTGCGTAAGCCTTTTATTTCAAAACCTCTAATAGACACAGTTCAAATTCTGCCACATGTAACATTTTCCTCTGAACTCTTCCCTTCCTGATTCATGTATTGAGCCATTAGATCTTGACTCTTTTGCCCAGACATGTGTTGTCCCTTTACTCTGCCAGAGTTTCCTGAACATTTTTTTGTTTATATCAGTCCTGAAAGTTTCCCTTTTCTGCTAGGGTGCTTCCTCTAACCCACATCAATATTAGATAGTCTCATTGATCTATCTGAGGGATTCTACATTGCTAATCTCTAGGTGCATTTTTGTATGACCTGTCTCAGACTATAGACTGCATATTTTTTGTAGCGATCATCACAACTTGCTTTGTTGCTTTTCCACCATTTAACACATCGTTAGTGCATGCAGAGGTTGTAGAAATATATCCAGAGCATAAGTAATCCAAGATTAGTAGCCTTCATGTAGCTAATTGATTGACTTGGAATCTAGCTTACAAATTTATCACATTTAACACTCACTTGTGAATGTCATGACAGTCATTGTCAGAGAAGAAAATGAATTAAGGAAACCCCTGGGGTAATCCTTTTGGAAATTCACATTTCCAAGCCTACAAAATACAAGGGACTACTCTTCCTGTAGGTTGCACACAGTGTATTTAGGAATAACCTCACCAAAGAAGGTATAAGTAGATCTATTTCATATACCCACTAGTATAGTAACACAATTTTAAATATATGATCTATCTGTAATCCTCAGAACATCCTTTTTATAAGTAGCAGATGGATGTTTCTGAATGGTCCAGTTTATTTCTGTGGTTAATAATTTATTATCATATGTGTATATTACACAACTATTTTAAGGTTCATCTTGATGATAGAGGTACAAAAAAAATGTCTTATTAGGATGTCTCTGTTACCCAGAATTGATTTGTACTGTAGCTAATGAACAAAATGCAATTTTATTTAGACTGTCCCCTTTATGTGTAGGTCATTCCTATGAATATCCTGGCTATTAAATGACATCAATTCTACCTATCTATTTAAGATGCAGGATAAACTAAAAGGAATTTAGTATTACAGTAATAGTTAAGGACAGCCAGCCTGAGTTTTTTCCCCACAGAGCATTTGCTGCTTGCTCTGCTGTAAGGAAGTAGCTCTGAAAGCAGCAGTTCCTCTATGCGTCTCATACCGTCCGCAGACATTCAAGCCCCTTGTTACAGATCAGAATATGGATACTCAGGCTAATGAATTTCCTTTCCCTATGGACATGCATGAAGGGAGGAATCAGATGTGAGAAGGCAGCCAAAGGGAAGGGAGAGAGAGTGAAGGCAGTGTGAAGAAAGCACTCGAAAGGGGCAGAACCTTATCATGTTGCTACATGAAAGAGAGCGTAACAGACATGAGTGAAATAATACACATTTTTCTTCCTAGCTACATTTTCTATTGAATACTGCAGGAAGCATTGCCATGAGTATGTTGTGACTAGGTGGCCCATGTTGTCCACAGAAATATGAATGACATATGAAGCCTCAAGTGTTCTTTATTTCTTAAAAAAACAAACTTTTGATGAGCTATGAATCAGCTATTCATTGGCAAATTCTTGATTGCTCTTAATTTAAGCTTTATATAGATCTTACTCGTCTGCGTACAAAATAATGGCAAAATTCTCTTTTGTGATCATCCTAAAGTATCTGCTACCACTGCAGTTTCTGAAGAACATAAATGGGATTTCACAGGAAAGAAACAACCTTACCCATAATAATAAAAACCTCCATAGTCACATATCTAATTTCATCTTAGCATGCAAAAGTTTTCTGTGCCCGTATTGCCTCCAGTGCAACTACACAGGTAAGACACACAGCAAACCCATCAGAAGTAATACACGAAAGTGATCTGAAACTTTAGTCTGCTAGGCAAATTCACACACTCTCTTGTCTCTGTTATACATATGGAACAGTCATACCATCTAGATGTACATACACTAGATTACAAATGTCCAGTCATTTTGGCCATGGTTTCGTTTCATTTGCAGATGCAAAGGCTAACAGTGTTTGTGAGTAGCTGTGTTATATTTGCATGAGCAAATAGTAATTGTCTTTGCAACTGTACATTATTAAAAAATTTAGCCCACATAACCATCAATTCATAGTTAATGAAAGTAAAATGTTACCTTTGACACCCAAAGGGGCTACAGACTGGTATTTATGAACAGTTTTGTTACAGGAAATTATAAATTTAAGAAACTACATGAAGGGAAGCTGAAGTGTTTCCATCACTTTTGTTTGCTGAAGCTAGGCAGATTATTTCAATAAGACACTTTCACAAGCGTGTACTTTAAATTTACAAAGATACTGCAAGTACAACACTAACATTCAGGATCACATTCTTCTCTTCAATGCATGGATGTAGCATGCTCTGGAGACACAGGTGGGTAGCAATGTCATGCTGTCCACAGGGCTTAACAAAGCACAACGAAGGGCAGCATGAGGGTACGCGGTCAGTGGCGTTACTGCAGCAGCTCTTCCTGTGAGTCTGTTTCTGGGGTCTCAGATCCTACACGCCATAGGAGCTGTAATACCTAGACACAAAAGGATTAGTAATGGACAGGATGACAGACTGGACTATGAATTCTCTTTCTTTTTTTGAATTCAGGACAGACTTTTCATATTGTTTTACTTTAGCTGTTTTTAAATAGACTGAACTGCAGGTATTTAGTGCATATTTAATACACGTATATAATTCTACATCACGCACATTATAACTGGAAGTTGTGCTTTGCACCCACAAAAAGTTTATTCAATTCTTTTTTTTTTAATCCTTCAGTCAGATACAGACACAAAGCCAACACTGCTTATACTTTTCTGTGATGGGCAGCCACAACTCAGATTACTCCATGTTAACAGATCTCGTGTAATTCATTTGCAGGCACCAAAGGGTAAGTGTAAATCTTGGCTGTAATTTTTAACTTGAAAGAGGGGTGTAGGTCTCAACCTAGCAGAAACAGTACGTCTGCATAGGACATGAAATCTGCTGAAGATATTAAGAAAATGCACAGCAAACTGTATAAAAGCTCTCCAGAAAAGGAGAAAAATTTTAAAGTACTTTTCCTCACCACTCAGATATTTGACTGAACTTGCATCAAAGAAAGCCCCGTCATAGATAGAGCAGATGTCACAGAAGAAACAGCATCCATTAGATAGGGTGTTATGAACAGACATAAAAACACTGCTAGGGAAAACAAACAAGCCAGGAAAGAAAGCTTTAATTCTGAAAATAAAGGACATTAAATCAGGCCAAGAAACTAGGATCAACCTACATATGAAATTAAGAAGAAAACCTTTAATACCATAAACATACCCAGAAGTTCTCTCGAGGTGGAGGAAAAAAAGCATCCCCGTTCTGCCTTTTATTTAGTGTATGTTTGGTGCCTTAACAGATGAAGTGCAGCATTTCCTTCACACACCCCCACACCCCCATATCATCTTCTTAAAGGTCACGTATTTAAAATAAGTAAACACAAAAGCTCAGTCATGGGGAAATCTGTGTGCTAACATTACTGCTTTATAGAATTCCTAGCAAAAATGGGATAGAGTTCTGGCCAGAAACAAGACAATAGAAAATTAGGCATACTGGAAGTTTTTATCTATATAAAGCTACTACGTGCTTCCTTACCTGACTCTGACACAGGCCACAGTAGTAGCTAATAATTTTCCATAGCAATTCCTATCTCTGAGATAAAAGACACAGAAGCCATGTGTTTTCTTCAGAATGGCTGATCAGGGTCAATCAGCAAGCATACGTTTAGTTGCCCTTGTTGCTATCCCTCAGATAATTCAAACTATGTCTATGATCTGTAACAGAACGTGGAAAAGAATTGGGAGAGTGGGGTAGGGGGTGGAAATGTGGAGAGTCAAGAATCCAGACAGAGAAAAAGGGGAAACTGAAAGACAAGCAGTGTAAGAAAAATAGTATGTGCAAGAGAATCCAAGAGAGGGATGTTGCTCTCAAAGTCAAAACAATTTGATTTTGCATGCCTAGGCTAAGTGGATTTCTTGAGCTATTTTAATTTTTTTTTTCCTGTTTATTATTCTCTTCTGCATAAAATGTGGGAGGCCTACTACACTCAGGAGTCTCCTCACATCCCTCTGGGATGGGAGCAATTCCCAAATGCATAGACCTGGGAGGAGAGCAAAGATGAGGAAATGAAACCATATGGAAGCACACAGAGTAGGAAGGAGAAAATGAAGATAATATCGTAACAGAGAGACTGGAGAAAGAACAAAAATAATAGGGATGCATATGTATGTTCAGGACTTCCTGGGCAGAGGTATAAGTGAGCCACAGAGATCTTGTGATTTTGAGAGTTACAGGCCATCTCAGATCTGCAGCACTGTTGCAGACCAACTTTGATGTGCACATGTAGTGGATCAGAGACATCCAGGACACTCTAAACTCATGGCAGATGATCTGAACAATCTGTGCATGTACAATGCTCAAACATTGGATTTGCAGGTGTCCAGAGGCTCCCGGGGAGCTACAGTTCTCACCAAACTATAGGGCAAGAGTCCAAATTCTCCTTTCAATTTTCTTGTGAAAAAGAGTCTGCGGAAACTCATATGCCTCGTGGCCTAAGGAAGCCTGCAGAAACCTTAAGAAGGAGCACAACAGAAGTAAGTAATAAGAAGAGTGAAGAAATATCTCCTGCTGGAAATCAGGACCTCTTCACGGTTAGTGACACAATTATTGTGATCAGAAGAGGTGATGGTGGAGTAGAAAGAGCAGCAGTAATGTCTGTATTATCTAAATACCTACAAGTAAGGCACTGACACACATCTAAAAGATCAGAGAGAAGAGAGAGCAGAAAGAGGAATTAAAAAGGAGAATGCTGGAGTATGACAGTATTTCCCAGTTGTATCCAATTCCACCTGGCTTATAAGACCTATTCCTTGTCAAATTCAACTTTATTGATTTTTTGCAAATAAATCACTGCCTAAGTCCAATTTGACAAACAACCATGCTGAGTGTAATGGAATGGATGAATTCTCAGAAGGTGTAAAACCAGTGTAGGTGGCTCTACAACCGCCCTTCTCACTTTGTTCTTTAAAGGCCAGCGGGGTGAGGACGGATAAGGTCAGACCATGTTGGCATTTCCAGTAATCTGGAAATACCGTCTGGCTCAAAGTTAAAGAGCTCTAATTTGCAATGGTATACCATCAGAGAAGAAAAGGCAAAGGAGGGAGAAAATTGTTCCTGGACCCAGCTATACCTTTGACTCACCAGTTATCCCATTTCTCGTCTGGCACAGTTGAGGGTGTAGTCTGGTGAGAAATTAGTGTTTGCATTGCCCCTTTAAAGATGTGGTCTGAAAGCACTTTATGAGCCATGTGTATTAGTGTTCATATTTGTGTGGGTCTGTTGAGTTTTAATCAATCAGCCTTGTTTCAGAAGACTTTAATTTTGCTCTCATTAAGTATGTGTGAGTTTTGTGTGTGTGCAGGCGCATATATTTATCCCTGTCAGCATTCAGAAAATTGCATGCCCCTAGTTAACATATTGTACAGTACTACAAATTCTCATGAATATCACTTATCGCAAAGGATAAGTTCGTCCAACGGAACGGAACGGAAACTTTTCTCATTTTCAAACAAATTGCCTCTGCTAAATACACAGATATTTATTGTCTGGGCTTTTTGTATTATGCTTGTAAAGTATAACTGCTCCACTTACCACTTCTTCTGTATCTCCAGAGAGAGTCCCTAACAAAACCACTGTCCAGAATTTCAGACGTTAAAATAGCTCCAAAACATATTTAGAGCTGGGACACGTTAGCATATATCTTTCACATTGTCCTCATGCAATGGCTTTGCTCCAGTGGATGACAGCAGTCAATGTGGAGTTTTTCGGTAATCATGTAATCACAGCAAAAATATGAAGGCAAATAAAGAAAATTACATGCTAAGTAAGATTTCAGGTGTTTGTCCTGATCAAACTGAAATTGCCCCTCTGTCATGCCTTATCCCACTGTAACTTAAGTAACTCGTTTCACTGCACATGAAAAAAAAATCTCCAACAACTCCTCTGTCCTTCTTTCTTCCTTCAGTACCACTTGTAACCTTTAGTCCTTTCATTCTTACTTTGGGCTACAGGGGTATAAAACCTGTAATTAACAACTTCTTTATTGCCTCCGCAATAGTAATTGCCGTGTATAGCCTTGAGGTACTAAGAATAAAAAATCATTTTCCTCCCCCTGCCCCTTGTATTTAACTAGCACTCCACAGTTATTATTAGGATCTTGCCAAAACTTCACCTTTCGCAAGAACCTTGTGATAAAAGTGTAATCCCCACACAGTGACCTCTGCATGCAGCAATCAATACTTATGCTGTAATATTTCCCCTTCTTGCTGTTTCAGAGCAGCCTTTAAAAAAAAAACAGGCTGGGAAGAGATTAGATTATCAATTATCATGAAACTGTCTGCAACTTCAAAGGGCTGCAGAGCAAGGGAAACCATAGTTTATCAGGACTGTAAGCGTCCTGCAATTATCTCTCATGTCACCCAGATGTAGAGCAGTAGTTGGGGGAATAGCTTGGGTCTGTGGTGAGAGACTGGGCTGGCGGAAAAATATAAAAGCAGCATTTTCTTTGGAACATGAATCATTGGTTTTGGGTCAGATATTGACAATAAGTAGGATCTTGAATGTGTTAACTACGAGCAGCTCAATCCAATATACTCATGTATCTATGCAGCGTGAGCATTTTATCGATAAGCAGACATGGGACGCTTTCTTTTTCCCTGAAACTCCAATTTTTACGTAGGTCAACAGATTGTTAATAGTGTGTCAAAGAATGATGCATTGATAGTCAGTAAAACTGCAAGATGTTTGTCCTCAGTCATTCCCACAAGTATTAAGCCTATGGGTTTGCACGGGAAAACAGTTTCACAAGTCAAGTAAAACACAGAAGTTTGGAAGCAAAACTCCAGCTGCTGACATCACTTCCTGATGCAACGTGGCATTTTTGTTTGGACTTGTTTTCCAGTGGGATCCATGAGGCTGCAGTTTGACCTGTGATATCTTAAGGCCAGGAACAATGGAAAATTAATGCAATGTTTATTAATACATAGAAAAAGCCTCCGGCTATACAGAGCACCAAATAAAAACAATTAAAGTAGCATGTAGTCACAAGTCTGGTTAATGTGCAACTTTCTGTGTCAGGATATGATATACTGAATGAAAATAAGTTCATAAAGGAATTTTACTTAGTTATGTTCCACCCCACTACCCCTTTATTCCACCCAATGTAGAAGGCAAATATTTACCCTTGACCACAACCACACAAGGACAAGAAAAATACGATTAGCAAAGCTGGAAAATTTTATTTGTCATAAACAGGACTGGTCCTTAACACATGTAACAAAGATAAGGAAGTGTAATACTAATGTGTTTAACTTACACAACATGCAAGGATCTCAATGCACTCCACAGCAATGGAGATAATATCATTAAGTTTATGTATAATGAGCCTTACTCTACCATGGACAGATGGTAACAGTTCCCACCTCCAAAAATGTGCACAGGTGAGGAATAACAGAAGAGAGACCCAACTGGGCTGACATGGTAGAACAGAATGAATAATGTTAGAAGCATTATTTTCTTGCCTCCCTTTTGTTTCTTCACAGTTGTTTATGATACAGCATTGAGTTATTTTTTTTTATTGACATTTCTACAGGATTGCTTATCACCCAAGAGACTGAATAATGCCTAAGATGAGACCAAACACCAGTCTATGGTTTCCTTATGCTTTTAACCAAGCAAACCATAATGGTGGAAAGACCTAAACTTTGAGGGAGGCAGAAAGATTAAGAAATTATAAATTGTGTGCTGAATGGGATATCTAGACTCCTTTGACCTTTTTACTTCTTGTTAAGGTAAGAAACAGGCCATGTACCAAGCTAATAACATTTTACATTAAAAAGTTCTCAGGAGACAAAGAACTAGAATTTAGTTCCTCTCACAAGAAACTAGAAAGAAAAACTAAACCCATTCACAGTGTATGTATTATTTCTATCTCCAGGTGGCTGTTAACCGGGCAATGTAGGAGTCCTTCAGATTCCTGATGGCCCTCTGAGGACCTGCCGGGCATAGAGCACAATATTTCAAATAAATAGTAAATACAGATACTATGCCCCACTGCTCCCTAGGGTATCTGGTATCATCTATCCCATTAGGGGTCTCTGATGGCCTATTGGAATACTAAGACATCAAAGGGTTGAAAAATGAGAGAAATATAGGGAATCAAGTTAATTTTTTTATAGACAGTTTTGTGGCTCATCTTTCCACAGGTGTCATTTTGCCACCTGCTGATTTTTACCTACTTCTCTCCAAATCAAGTGGCTGTAGTTGAAATCTAATCCACTGATTCCTCGTACAATTATAGGGATAAATCCAAACCTGATATACTCTTAGAGTCTACTCTCCCGAGTTGGTGTACATTTGGCCTTGTCTCAAAAAAGCACTGGCAAAGCAAGATACCCCAACTTTGACCATTGCATGGTAAGGACTTTGAAAGATCACAGAATAATACTTGGTGTGAGATATTGTGAATAGGATTGGACTTTTTGAGTTGCTTGTTTTTTCTTTAGACCTCATGTCTCCAGATGCAGTGAGGTAGGGTGTTTCTATGAAAGAAGATTTCCCTCTTGTTTGAAAATTTATTTTGTCCCCATATGACACTGATACAACCTAGGACTGATTTCCTTTGCTGATAGCTGAAAGCGAAAACATTTTCAAATATATGCTGCATTTAGAGCCAATATGCAGAGAACCATTTTCCAGTAGTCAAAGCTAACTTTTACTTACTTACACGTACTCTATTTTTCATACTAAAAAAACTTCAGAAATACTAAGATTTAAAAGATGGGCTTCCTACAGATTTATATGACATTGCATCTAATCTTCAGTGATGTCATGGTGACAGATGAAACAGTTTCCTGGGGGAAAAAAGTGCAGCTAATCAGTTAAACCCATTTAGGAATTAACTTGAGCATCTTATTGTCAGATTAAACTCTGAAGATTGCCAATGTTCTTTTGCCAGTGTTAACATCAGACACACAATTATTTCATGTGTATTTCAGATGAGAAAGATGAAAGATATCTCTTTGGAAAATATTGTGGTACATCATGTCTGTTGTAGAAATGCAGCTTGACCTTAGCTGGGTCAGGCCTCCTTTTTCTCCATGTTTTGCTGAAGGAAGGTCCTTTCTAGAAGAAACATACATGCATACTTGTAATAAAATAAAGCATTATTTTCTGCCTTTCTCATTTCAGACAGTCAAGGAAATGAGTGCTCTTCATCATATACAACTGATCATTTTGAGTCAGGAGTGCACTTCTGAAGCAGATCTTGCCATCAATGCCATATACCACTCTCTAAGCGTGGAGCAATCTCAGAGACATAAACCGGACACCTTCTGGGTGAAACTGTACCAGAAGCTGCACTTCCACCACTAGGGCACATCAGGGCTATCTAAAAGAAACCTCTCCAAAATCCACATGGCAGGGATGCCAGGTCCTCAGCACCAGCTGTATCACTTCATTCAGCCACTCTACAGTGCTGCACCACTTGCTAACATAGACATAGTTATACTCTTTCCCCCATCTTCCTGACACACTGGGGACAGGAGCAGGAGGGACTACATTATGGGACCAGGCTGGTCCATGTTGCACAGTTTGCCATGCACATGCTCGTCTGAGCACAGGGACAATTAAATACAACATTTGACATAAACAACATCCCTGTGGAACAAGGACACCTTGATAGCCAAACTGTTATTTATGTAACTGGAGGGTTATATAAATCAGCAGGCTTTGGGGGTAAAAACCGTTTGTTTGTCAAGCCTCTGTATAGAGTCTGGTGCAGGGAGGCCCTGATCCATGACCTAGCCTCTAGGCACAACCAAAACACAATAAAAAGAATTTGCCTGGCCACTGGGCAAACAGAAGAGAAAGATAGCTCCTGCCCTGCAGAGCTTACCTCTCCTGGTAATGAGACGGCTCTTTCATATACAGACAGCTTAGATTTGTTTAGATATCAGGAAACAAACTGAGTATCTAAGTCTACACATCCCCTCTCATTAAGTGATTGTATGATCTGAGGTCTTGGCAATGAAATGATCATTTAGCTAGAAGTTTACTGAAGTCAAAAAGCCAAGATAGAAACAAGCTATGTTTTCGATATTCTTGACAAACAGTACAGCAAAAGATTTAAAATATAAGTAAATTGGGGCCAGCTGGTAAAAGCAGGCATCAGTTCATTAAAGTGGAGGTAGCTATGCCAATTTACATCAGATGAAGAACATGTCTGAAGAACATAACATACTTTTAAGTACCTGCCTTGGTACCTGCCTTGTCCATCATACACAGCCATCCTAACTGGCTCATGCAAATACAGGTTTCGCATATCCAGCACAAACATGAATGTGCTCTTTGCAATTTGTATCCCCATATACAAGCGTATGATATTCTTGCTGCCCCAAATGTTTGATCATTCACCCTACCAAACCCTTATTTCTTTGCCCTTGCAATCATTTCCTGGCAGACCTGGCTCAAGGCTTCTTCGGAGCACACACAAAATGGGGATCTGTCACGACAAGATTAAGGAACCATGACTCCAATCGTAGGAAGGGGCAGATGTGGGATGAGGCAGATCTGAGATGCAGAGCTACTGGCAGAAAAAGCCCTGGGAAAGTCAGGTTTGCTGCTGCCGCAGCTGCTGGGGTGAGGCAGTGCTGGGCGATGCTCTGCCAGCAGTAGTTGCTGAACCACATGTCCCTTGTTCTCTTGGGGGCAACAGAAGCCAAGGCTTTTCAGGGCTTTCCCAGCAGGACCATGACCATGCCCTTGCTTAAAGTCACTGCCTATTTTGTGTAGTCAGGGAGGCAGTTTCCAGTTTAGGGGCACTCTGGCTTCAGGAAGTTCTTAAAACAGTTTCACAACCAAAGGCAGCATTTCATGAAACTGCTCCCTCAGGCAGGACAACTGTTTCTGTTAACCATAAGCATATAACCATGTAGGTGGAGTTAAAGTTGGATAGATGGGAATTTGGTGATGTGAGTAGTTCAACGTTTAGTTGTTTTGGATGATAAAGGTTGCTCATTTCTCAAAACATGGTCAGAAACACAATTCATATGATTTTATTCTTTTTTCTGTACCACTGGAAGTAGGTAATAACTATGTGCACACCATTCTTGTGTGCGAGAAGCCGTGCAGCTACAAGTCCTCATCTATGTCATGCATTTGTGCAGGTCTTATTGGAAAAGGTGGAGAAAGCAGTCATCCATCTGTCCCTCACTTGGACATTTCCTTACTTTATCATTATGAATTGCTGTTTTATAAATGCTGGGCTAACACTGTGCTGGAGTGTATTAGTGAACTTCTCCTGCCTGATGGACTTCAAAGCTAGAAGAGATCACCTTGTCTGACAACCTCAGTGACTCAGACCACAGAGTTTAACTCACCCTCATATTAAGGTGTAGCACACACATGGCCCTTCATGAAGCAACAACTCTATGAAACAGGAAAATAGCAAGCTGCCAACTTAAAGTTAGTTTTATTAAATATATACAAAAAGCATGAAGGAGGAAGAAAATTAATGTCTTGGAGCAGGATTCACTTCATCTAAACCTTTAAGCTAAACAACAAAAAATTCAGCATCAAGTTGATGCTAGGTCTCTCACCTGCCTGGGCAGTGAACAGATGAGTCATCCCACTGGCCTAGACTTTTCTTCTGGGAAGACAGTGGATTAACCCCTAGGGGAGGTGCCTGTGACCTTCCATTTATGAGAGAGGGAGCTTGGGTGACTAAGCTAGGCCAAGCACTTGCCTACTAATATGACAGAATTCAGGTGAGACAAATGTCGCCTGAAGAAAGAAAACAGATTGCAACAGCATCAGAGGCTTCAGTGCGGCACCTGCAGAAGTGAACCCTGCCCATGTCTGATATTTGTTTTAGGAGTGTTGCCCATGGCAGTGGCTCAGACCTTCTCAGTGAGGTAGGGATATGCCTTTGGCCTGACTTCCACCCATGGGCCTAAGAACAAATAGCCCAACAGTGGGATACGCGAAAGGATCTAGCCTGACTTCTGCTGGTCTGAGTGAGAGTTCAGCAACCGGCTGCTTATGAAAGTATGGCTTAATGAGAATTGTTGATGACCTAAGTAAGAAGGTCAATTTTTAGGTTTCCAGTATGCAATACAAATAAGTGCTCTTAGTGTAAGAAAGTGTTGCAAAACTTTTTTTTTCAGTATTCATTTAGTCAGGAGTATTTATGTAACTGTCACAGCTCTCTGCATACATTTGTATAAAAGTTCTGTACATTACAAAATGTAGCAACAAACATCATAATTCCTGCAGGATTAAGCACAGTGAGCACAGAGCAATAAGGGAATAATGTTTATGAGCAGGAAATGCTAGCTTGTAGCAGACTGATATATTTACACCTGTTCACTAAAATGTCACATTTACATATATCTATTTTTTAATTATATGTGGGCACTGTAGTACTCAGACTTGTTTACATTGACTGGATCCAGAGTACTGACTGCTGGTTTTAAATATAAATGGAAGAATAAATCAACTAAGTACAGTATGAATGTGTAACTGGGAAGGTGAGATGGTAAAATGCTTAATAATACATAATTTCCACAAATTCAGAATTCTCTTAATGTGCATCAAAATACAATTAATTGTCTCAGATCAAGCCCTAGTTAGAGCCTTGGTTCCATAGACATCATTGGGAAAATGTCCACTGACATAAGTAGGTCCAGGAGATCATACACAAAAATCCAAACTTTGGGCAGTGCTCTCCTCTGCCTTCTCCTTCATGAAGTACCCAATGCTGAATAGAAGTGGTGTATTTTTGCTCAGTGCTGGCATAAAGATGTGTAAGAGAAAAAGAATCATGGAAAGAGAAGGCAAACCCTTTACCTACAGGAAGAGATGATAAATGTAATTGACTTTAACTGCTATCAAGGGTACTTATATTTAGATTTTGCTCATGACATTTCGAGTTGCACAGTATAGGATATTCTTGTTGGGACAGAGGGGAGGTGCAATGAGGATGGAAATTTTAACGTAAACCTTCAAGATACGTTGAATGATAACTTCACTGTTCCAGATAGATTATACCTTGATGCTTTAGAAGCTAAAAGCTACCTGAATTGTCTTCCCCATTCAGCTTGCCACATGCTGCTGCTGCAAGAAAAGCCAGAATGCGTTTGTGACAGTGCATTATATTTGTTGCTAGCATTGTAAGTAGTGCATTCAGAGTAGCAATCATTTTTTTAAAAGCTCTGTTGCTAATCTTTATTTAAAATAATAATGATACCTATGCATCTGTAAAAGTTGAAGCCCAACTTATTAGTTTAAAGGAAATACTGAAGTCAGTATAAGGGTTATTTTCATTCCAGGCCATGTTGGTGTGAACATTATCAATTGATCTAGGATTTAAGTGACCTGTCTGGAATGCTTGACAAACAAATTTTTCTCATGAATTATACATATTACTGAAAACCATACTTAATGGGAGACTGGGAAGAGGGCAGGTATTTCCATCACCTAGGGGTGAAAGCCCTGCAAATTAACAACAAGACGGTTCATTGAAGCAGGTAATGGATTGGTCTGTGAAAACAAGAAATCTTTGTGGGAATGACTGTGATTATTCATATAGTCTGTTTGCTAATTATTGCTAGTATGAACATTATTTTAACTGCTTTTAAGAACCTTGAAAATGATGTGACTTGTCAACAGTGTTGTGAAACACTGCAATATAGAAGAAATATAAACAGTACGCATTCATTCATTGGAAAACTTTGTGTTTGATCATGAAATCAAAATACGTAGACCATATTTATTTTTACACAATGAATATGTGTTTGGCTAGCAAGAGGAAATAATAGAGAAAAAGCAACTTTAAAAAATGGGAGATATGATGTATCAGCACAGAACAGTGGTATCAGAGCTGAACAGTTACCTAGCTAATATGATGCAGAGCGTATGATGTTCTGACTAGAGATAACGGATGGGAAAGGGCTAATCTTGCAATGCTCATTCCCACAATAAAATTCCATGCTTAATAATGCCTAAACATCCATGTGGTAAGAGAAGTCAGTGTCATTTGGAGAGAGCCTAAAAGCTATAGCCTAAGAGCTATATAGCACAACATACATACATACATATACTATATACAAGCCATTTTCCATGAAAGTTATTTCCTTTTTTCCTTTGTACTTGTTAATAGGCATAAACACACAAACTTAAGTGATAACTTCAGCATGTGTATTTTGTGAGGTTCTGCTCCTTCTGTCGTTGTCACTGTTCCTTTCAGAAGTCACATCTGTGCTCCTTTTCCATTTTCATTTACTACTTTCGGCTATTCCAGGAGACTTTAAGTTTTGCAGTATCATTCATTATATCCTCTACTGCCAGTATTACTTGGCTTTTGAGAGGACACTAGATAACTAGCTTTAAAATTAAGTATCACTACAGTATCTTCACCTCTTGGCATAACTTCAGTCTTGATTGTTTTACTCCCAGCCAGGCATTATTTCCTAGAATTGAAATTTTAAGGCCAGAGGGATCTATCTAAGAGCCTTCTCTAGCCTCCTGCGCAATACTGGCCTTCAAATTTCACCTAGGGATTTTTCCATTTAAGTTCCATATCTTTCAGCCGCTCTCCTGCATGTGACACTAAAGCCATGCAGAGTGAGATTCACATGACATGGCCACCTGTGAGCTAGTCCTGGACATTCTTCATAAAAATGGGATGGAAAAGGAAATAGTAGATTTTTATCAGCTATTACAAAAAACGTTATCTTTAAATCTTCCTACAGCAGACTGGATGAACCAAGTGCTGTTTGCACATATTTATGTCTCCCCATTAAATCTGAAGGAAGTCAGGATGACCTGCTCAGGAGCAGAGGTACGTGCAGAAGACACCCAAAGTTAAACAAGAGGGCTTACACTCTCAGCTTTGATTTAAGGCCTTCAAGTGAGGGGAAATTCAGATTGTTTCAGTGACTAAATAAAGTAACAGATAAAAATTTACATTCTGAATTCTAATCTGAATCTGCCTAAATCTTTTTCACTATTGCCACTTCTCTCCATGCTCAGCTTCATTCTTACTCTGCGAAGATGTGGAATGATGCTTTCTGTAAGTACTGCTGGAACAATGTTCATCATCACAAGGATAGGACTTTTATGCATGATCTCCTGTACACTCTCAGACTGGAGGAACGTTTTCCCTTCCTGAGCCTCTGTGATCAGCCTGGAGGAGGGATCACAGGATTCACAGTACAGTATTATTACTTCTTCCTGTCCTTCCTAGGTATCGCATCAGCAGGTCATATTCATTTATCGCAAGTGATAGTAAATCAATTAAGGAGCATCTTTATCCTTATTTCCTTGGTGTAATTTCAGGTTGAACATCTTTCAATACCCATGGCTAGATCATGTTAGAGGCACTGGGGACTTTACACATAAGGAGAAATTACTTTCAGGTCAGTACATATGACATACTGCAAGATCATCTGGCAGCATCATTTAACTTATCGTAATAAAGGAAAAACTGGTTCTTGTGCAATAAGATTGCCAGAGATTGGCTTTCACCAAAACCAGCCCCTGGAATCAAGTTGTATGTGGTAATTGATAAAATAATTTGCAGAAACTATTTAACTATGTATATGCCTCACTTGATTTCACCTCCCCTGAAGGTGTTATTCCAAATTATGATACTATTTGGTAGTAGACATTTCACTAGCCAAAGCAGGTTAAGTTGTCTTTTGTATAGATGCTACATTTATTTTGCCTTGAATATATGTCTGTGATGCTAAGCCTGTGGAGGCATTGCAGATGCAAGAGATAATAACACATTTCTGGAAATAAGTAAGTCACAGAAACTTTCTGACAAACATGATCAGGTGAGATGCAATTAAACACCCACACGCTTTTCAACAAAAATATTATTGCTACTGGTATTCTTAACTATGGACATTTACATTAACTATTGTAAACTACCTGCCTGACTATTAAGTGTCACATTGATACAGTCAGCAATCATATTAACTTGCCCAATTGTAAGCTAACTTTTTCTTCTTCCAAAAACACTAGAAAACAAAGGAAAGAACCGTGAGACATCCACCTGACTTGCACCATCCTCCACTGAAAAATCTTCCTAGCAGAGGTAATTTGTGAAATGTCATTTATTCTGAGAGCCTCATAAAAAAGTTCTTACCAGCTTATAAATATCCTACTTCTCTCTTAATGTGCATATAGGAAACCTCAAGTTTATTTTGTCAAAGGTCTTTTTATCACTGGTTGTGTAGGCTGCCAGGGTTCCTGCATGCCAGTAGCTTTTTAGATAATATTCAGTATTTTCATTGTAATTCTCTGGTCGTAGTCATTCATTTACAAAGCTTACTTGGTCTGGGCTAATAATCTTACAGATCATATCCTGCAGGCTGTCTGCTAGAATTTTTGCCAGAAGTTGAAAATTCCAATTAATTAGCAACAAGGACGAAGCTTCCTGAAGGCTTTGAGAACCCTACCCCAAATCTTATCTCACCATTCCCACTTTCTTGATTGTTGTGAATTATGTATATTATTCAGCTGACCATATCACGTGTAAATTCAGTCTTCATAACTCATATTCATTCCCTAATATCTGCTAATTCAGCTTGTCACAGCCAGAGCTTTATATCTTGGGTTTTTAATTTTCTGTTTCCTGAAAAATACAACACTGGCAAGAGCTTGCTTACATCCCTTTTGTATCTAAGCATAAATGTATTGATAATGCAGCAAAACTACCAATGCACTGTGTAAATACCATAATATATTGCTTGCCACCATCCACATTGCAACTTTTTACTAAGTGCCCAATAAGTTTTGAGTCTGAGCAGCATACACTTAAACAGTCACCACTCTAAGAAACGGCCTGTGCAAGCAACCAGTCCAGTTTCTGTAACTGATTAGACAATTCAGTTCCTCTTAGACATACCAGTTCAATTAGTGGGGATCCATAACTGTGCCACTGGAAATCTAGTCCCTCTCCATCTAGTGCCACTAAGCATCATGGCAAAGTACTTTGCCCCACAGTGTGTTTCTGAAGACTGCAGGTCCTTTTCTTCATGTGAAAACGATTCCTGGAAGCCACCAGTCAGTTTGAAAAGCCCATTACTTGTTTTGCTGTTTGTAATTCCTGAACCATTGGTCATGTCTTCTACAGAAAAGCTAGAGCCGATTTAAAAGAGAAAAATAAAAGTCTTGACCTCTGTCTAGAGTAAGCAGAGAATCCAGTCCAGCTTATATGCAATTGGAAGAGATACCTTAAGATTTCTAACTTCGTTCCAAGAAAATAATAAAAGATTGGTAGGTAGCACAGGAAAAAACTAGTCTATGAATGTTGAAATGTACCCCAACCTAAATGTTAGAAAGAAGGAAAATGGAACATGCCGTGATTAAGTTTACTAGGTAGTGTGCAAACTATTCTTCATTAAACCCTCCTCTGTTCATGCACTGACCAAAAATCAGGGATTTTCAACTTTACTTTTAGGGACATCCACTAAGGTAACCAGAAATCATAATTAATGGACACACCATTAAGAACATCAGTGCTGGGATGCTTAGAAACCACACAAACAAAATACATTTAGCAAGATCCCTTTTGTGAAAATGTATATAACTGTCATATGCATGTATGTAGTAGACAGAAAGATCAGTCCCAGCAGCACTCTCAGTTCATAAGAAAGTATACAATTGTGGATATTTGCAGATCAATCTAACGTAAACTCCATCAATGTAATATCATCGCCTTTGTGTTTCCTAGTGTGAAGACTCATACTGTATATTCTGCTGAAGTTCTCTCTTCTGTGTTCTCTTTCTTTTGCAATCTTCACTTTTCATTCCTGTATAGTCATTGCTGGCTTCACCCTGTTTTTGACATGGATTTTTTTAATCTCTCCTACTTCTTAGACAACCTTTCCTCAGCTGAATACTAACTCATTGAGGGTCAGGTTAGGTTTAGAAAGCTACAGTGTCAGAGCAGGTTTGAAATTAAACAAAATTAGTTTCTTCTCTCTTAAACTGCAATAATAACTAATGGATGCTATATGAATTATGTAATGGTCTTATCACCAGTATATGAATACAAATAAAACAGTTTTTAAAGGCAGATCTGCATTGAAACCCCAGATTTCCCAGTTGCAGGGGTAAAGAAGTCTAAAAACCAATGCTAGTGTTGCAGATTGCAGACCAGGCTAGTTTCAGATCATCTAATTGAGTCGCTGACTTCTTGTAGTTCTCAGAGTCAAAAGAGGAATGAGCAATTCAGACCACCTGGTCTCCAAAGCTCCTTCATCTCTGTACATAGCCAGTGGAAAGACCTGCTGAAATTAGGCACCTACAGCATGTGATACGCCTCACTTAGCACTATGACTGCTCTCTCCAGTGCCTCAGCAGGACAGGCAGGCTTGGAGTGAACTGCATTGCTTTGACTCTCTTACACTTTGGCAAGATGCTAAGCACTTGACACCACTTCGAAGGGTATGAAAGTGTGATGCTTTTGGAAGGGTCTTTTACATCTGTCTAAGAAAAGGAGTTTCAAGTCAGAAAGATTTATTAAGGTTTCTCCATAGTTTCTATCACATTGAATTGTAGGCAGGAAATAGGAGCACTGTTCTCACAAACAGGAGTGATAATTGCTTTGTTAAAGGTCGCCCAGATGGGACACAGATATTCAGAACTGTTTTAAAGCGTAGTGAGAGCTTCTTTTCAAGTGAGCCTGAAGTTGCAAAAAAGACATTGGGCCCTCTGGAATAAAATTTTAGATTTCTTTCAATTAAATGTGAATTTATTTAGCTTGTAAGAGGGTGGTGTTTTTTTCCCCAGGAGTCAGAAATAATCCAGAAGTACCAACAGTTTCATTGCAGAAGAGGCCACCGATTTTCCAGACTTCCAGGATGAGGTGATCTGTGCAGCAGGATACATTCGTTACAACCTTGGTTGAGCTCCTCTTGGGTACCACACAACTATGCTTTGTTAGACTTCGCTGTTGGATCCCATGTGCTTTAACCCACTTGACCTAAGCAGTCTAGACATCACCGTAGTTCTCTCTGTCACGCCGCTGGAGAAGCAGTGAAAACAATTTGTAGTAATTAAGAGATTTTTTAAATAGTGTAGCAGTTCCTGATCTTGTCTGCTGGGGAGTCATTAATTGCTGCGATAACTCTAGAGAAGTTAGATTTCTGTCTTATTTCCTTTTTTCTATGTTTCTTTTCATGAAATCCCATCACCTGGTAACGGGGTCACAGATGCAGCCAAATGGACTCACATGCTTTGCTACTTCTAAATTCATGCATTTTGGGCTCATCCTTAATCAGCTGAATCACAGTGCTAGCCTCTAATACTTATCCCTACTGTCATTACCCTTATCATCACTATCTGACCAGATTTAGGGAGCCATATGTAGCCAGAGCTCCTGCTTTACTTCCTCGTTATACACAACATAGAGAACCACACCCCCCCTCCTGCTACCTGCATCCTCAGCTGCAGAGAATTTTGAAATATGAATTTAAAGCTATTAGAAATCTTTGTTTTATTAACAAGATACTTTTTTCCCTGCCTTTTTTTTTTCCCCTAAAGTGAACAATTATGAATTGTAATAACTGTATTCCAAGAATGTTTGATTCTGTCAAAATGGAGAGCTCTCCCCCAGGGCCACATTAGTATCTTTTTCTGTCTAGGAATGCAGCTGTTCCAGGGCAGGCTCTGAGTAATGTCTCTAATTGGCAGATATGCAGAGTGCTTAAGCTAATTATGTAATAAGGGAATCACTCCTAAAATTTTATAAACGTTAATATAGACATTTAACTTCAATTTCTTTGAAAGTTGAACAGGAAATGAGAATTCTTGTGGTACTAGTACCAAATGCTCCTTTTTATACTGAGGTTTTAAAATGTCGGGTATTGCAGATCTAATGCTGTATTCAAGCTGCAAATTACTCTCTTTGGCATTGAAATATTGCTGCAATTAAACCTGCAGTAAAGTATTAAAAGGCAAAAAAAATAAAAATCTTGCATCTGATTGCCTTTACACAAAACTATGTGGATCTTCATTGATCTTGAAAGATGGCCCCTGAGATCTGAGTTTTAATTTTTCATACACAGATACACTCTCTTCCGTAGTTCTTGGGTAATGAATTTAAGATTTCTGATTTAAGCAGTTCCACATGAAAGTTAACATTGTGAGACCTATCTGAGGCAGCTTCTTTAACAGTTTGCAATCTACATGTCAGCCCTTATTCATTTGTCTAGGTGTATGTCTTTGTTTCTACATTTGTATAACCCAGCAAACCATTCATTTCAATGACAGTCTTTTCTCAGGTATTTGGTAAACAAGACAAATGTATTTTCTATTACAGTATTTCAGCATGAGGAGTGGGAGAAGGCGGTAAGAACAATTGGCTTAGACCAAGCACACTCCTCTCCCTACCCCATGTTTAACATTTTCCCCCATTCAAACTCCCCCCGAAAAGTGCCAGCACTGTAGACAACCAAGAGCTTCTGTGTCCAAGGTAGAAAATTCCTTTGTCAATACTGTAGGCCTGACCACTTCCCAAAATGCAGGGCACAGTCCTACAACCAGCTGGGCTATCTGTGCCCATTGAGTGATTATTAAAACACAAAAAAAAAGAAAACCCCAAAACAAGACTCTTCTCATATGGAAGATCAAAGAGGTAACAAACTGCCCATGATAGATGTTGATTTTGTTGTTGATTGCACTACTATTGGGCATTAAGATAAAATCTACACTTCGTTTTGAGAACTAGGCTGGTATTCAAACCCATGCTTCCTTGCCTCCACATTCACTAAACATAATGCCAAATCCAAGTTCAGACTCAAAGTAGTATGCAAGCATGAACAAAACTTCCTTCTTGTTACCAGCTAAAACAGGCCAAAAGATATGTTTATCTGTAATATGGATTGGCTTAAATGTGCCACTTCTGTGCATCTCATATGTTCTTGCCATAGGATGCCATTGCTAGGTCCTTTCTAGAAGAGTTTCAATACTGCACACCGAAAAGATGAAAGAGATTGGTTGGCAGCCTGAGCTTGGTTGGGAGAACACAGCCCCAAGTGCTAGATGTCCCACAGCTTGCCAAGACAGGGATCCTGTTAGGACCACTTGCTAGATTCCACAATAACGATACACTACAAACAAAGCCTCAAATATTAAGCAGATGAGTGCCTATTAAATATTAAGCATATGGTGTTAAAAAAAAGCAGAGAGAGTGCTACTGCCCCACCAAGCAAAGTCCCAGGCTCAGCATTTCCAGTTTCAGTCCCTTCCCAACTTCTTTTCTTGCCAGTTTTGGAGAACTCTCTGTAGATGGTTCATCTGCGTAGGTCCATGGTCTGCATTTTCACAACACAGAATATTTGATTTACAAATTTCAGGGCCTAACTTTAGGTTCCTAAGCTTGAATATGATTTCACAAAAAGAACCAAAATGCATGGATCCTCACTTTAAGACTGAAGCTATAAATCCAGTCTCCATTCTAGCCTTCCAAGATTATAGCTTGTAGAAGAAGCATGACTATAGCATCCATTGCAACTGCTTGTCAGTGTCCCGTATAGGCTTGGCCAGTTGAGGATGGACATCTGTGTTACTTCAGTCTTGCTACTGTCAATACCTGACGCAACTAACCAAAACTTGGGGGACTATGATATATCTATCTGCATCTAATAGTGAAGTCTCATCTCCTTCCTAGTTGCAGAAAAACATCTCCCTCCCCACACATGTCTAACCAGAGAAACAGAGCACAAAAACACAAGTTCTGGTTTAGGAGGTTTCTGAGACACAATTTGTCAGAAGCTGGGAGAATAGTTTGAGGAGGCAGTGTCGAATGTTTACCATGTTCCTAAACTCTCGTCTGGTAATTCGTTCCCTACCCATGTTGGAGACAGGGTACTGAGCTAGATGGACCTTCACTATGGGGCAATACAGTAATGCACACTCGTTCCCAGCTTTGAAAGGAGCATGAAGTCAAAAACTAGGAACTAAGCTTTATATCTTAAAGCAGAGTAAATATGACATTTACTAGCTAGGAGTCTGCAGAAACATCTTCTAGCATGGTACATTCTGAGCAGGATTTAACAAGTATGTTTTCAGTTGAGCTTTCAGGACTTGCTCAACTGCCCTGTTAGTAGAATTTCTTCTTGTGCTAGCCATCTTGGATTTACTGTTCAAATAGTTGATTGAAGTTCTATTAATAGACACAAAAGTTTTCACTGAAAAATTAAATGAAAGCTCTGGGAGGCAACAGAAAGAGCACATGATGGATGCTGGCTTGCTGCATTGTTTTGTTTCCCCTGTTATTCCTTGAGATGCTGCAGCTTGTGTTTCAGCACTAAAAATTACAAACACAGCTGGGTGTACATTCTAAACACAGTAGGATGTTACTGTGGTATTACCACTGACCCAGGTTCAGTCAGAAGTCCTAGGAACTACCAGATGCACAGAATGGAAACAAACACGCTCATATTCATTGTAGTTATGCAGAGAATAGAGGCAATGAGAGGTTTTGTGATTGAAGTCTCTCATATACCGACATTTTTACCAGAGCAGCAAGACTTCCCATTTTCTAAATCCTAGTGTGGAAAACTTGACCATAATATTTGAGGCTTGAACAGCCTTTGCACTGACATGTAACCGTGGAACAGGGACAGCGCTGAGGATCAGCCAGAGCCAGGGCTCTGTTCTCAGGCTGACAGCTATGCACAGGTGTATCCGTGTTGCTGCAACCAGTCAGCACTTATTCCATTTCGGCATACTAGCGGGTATTGCTGCTGTTGTTATTCTCCATCAAGGGATTCTGGGAGTCCCAAGCTCCAGCAAATCTGGACTCCGTGCTGACACTTCTCAGTCTGTAGCTCTCCATTCATATTTGTGTGAGTTACTTCTGAAATGTAGACTCATAAAATAAATGCAGCTGTTCAGTTTCTTGCTTAGAGTCCTGCACTGTTGCATTTAACAAATCTTTGATCGCTACAGAATATGGCTTTTGGAACAGTTTCACACATACATACACTTCTCACCTGTCAAAAGCGCCCGAGTCCTGCTTTGTCTGAGTGAGTGGATCTGCCCTTCACATCAACGTACGGGGACCGGATCATTGCTCCTCATTATGTGCATGACAAAAGTGACGATTATTATCCTTTACTGGCCCAAGATTATGACCTTATCTGCGTGAAGACCTTGACCTCATCAATAGAATGGGTAGAAGCTGCCCCAAATCTATGTGCCTAAGATGCTTATGGTGTCCCAGCTTGTTGCATTACTTTGGTATGTAGACCTTTCTTCCAACTCATTGAATGGGTATACACAGATTAACCATAATGTTTATACAAAATAAAAAAAAAAAACAGTCTTAGCCATAGTAAAGTCAGCATCCTTGATATATGGACACTATTTTTTTCATTCAGAAATATGTTCATACCTTTCGCAAACCATAAGCTACATTCGTAACCCCTTCCATTTTGATCGGTAAAGTCCCACAGTATTTCTGTAATGAACGTGGATTTCAAGAGCCATTTGACAGCTGGTGGGATAATGTGATCTACAGAAAGGTGAAGTGACTCAACTGAAGTCATGTCATAAGTTAGTGGCAGTCTGTCAGAGTCAAGAACAGGATTTACATGTCTTGAATGCTGTTCCTCAACTCAGTATTGAAGCAATTTTGGACCAGAATGTTCTGAGAAACATTATACATGGATCAACATAGTTTTAGATACACAGTAGGAATATTTTGTCTTTCAGTGAAGTTTCTAAATACAGTCTTTTATTATTTGAATGAAGCAAATACACCAGTCTTCCTCAATCATTGCCCAAATATAGCAGTGACGGAAAACTCCAATACTGGAGTTGCACTTACTGAAGTTTCAACTCATCAGAAACTAATCAAAATCATATTAAATTTCTTGTATAGGAGACAAAAACAGAAAGAGAAAGCATGTAAAAAATATGTTAAGGGTTACAACCTTGGACAAGTTCTTTACACAAATCCAGGCCTCTGTTCCGTTTCTACATTACTAAATTAGCATGAAATGCCATGAACTTCAAACGATAATGTCAATTGTCTTTAGCCATTTCTTTTATCAAAAAATAAGCTTTTATGGATTTCATATGTTGACTAAGCCAAAGGCATGGTCAGCACAGAAATGTTTACAGATGGCAGAACTCTTGTTTTTAAAAAAAAGGATCAAAGGGAGCTTGAGAATATACAAACCCTGGTGGTTAATACACACTCATAAACAAATAAATAAACTAGCATGATGCTTACCACGTATGGCCAAACTATCTGTGCAACTGACTGAGGCTCTGCTATCAGACTGTCTTTGTTTTGAAACCTTCAGTTTGAGCCCCCCTCCCCACCAGGACAGGACTCCTTAGATAAGGTTCTGTCAATACCCTCACTACCAGCTCCGGTTTTTAGGGATTTATAACTTGGCTGTAAAACTTCATCTGAGGGTTAGGCTTGGCAGACAAGGTCTCAGCCTGACAGCAGTGTTTTTATTACATTATTTTAAAATGAAGTGGCTCTTTTTAACCTTAAGGAAGATGCAAGATGCATGTAAGTTAACCAGTTTCAGGAGGTATTTGGCTGCTGCTATAACTCAAAACACAGTGTTGTTTTCTTTTTTTATTTCTTTTGTTTTTCCCCTTGAAGAGTGTGTGTGCATCTGTAGGAGTTTCATAAAAGACACCACATCAACAATTATGGGCACAGAACTTTGTGAATACCCACAGACAGCCCTCATACAGATTAAAATGATTTATAAAATTCAAAGCAATTAAATCTCACCTATTTAGTTTAGGTGAATAAAATCAAATTGAATTCACACTGAAAGGACTTACAGTTGATCTGCTAAGAAGCACCTATGAAAAAGCTGTTTGAGGTGCTTGTCAAGAGGGAAAAGTCATGGACAGACAGAAGGATATAGCCTAAGATCTATTCAGCAAAAAGTTGTTCACTACCCCACAGAGAGATAAACGCGTAGAACCTAGGAAATGGGAAAAGTGTGAGTCCAGCCATTCGGGGTGATGCCCAAAGAGGAGGTCCTAATACCTGTACCTATCAGTGTTTAAAAATCAGAAGCAATATTTCATATTCAAGCTGCCTCTGTGGAAGGAATCCAGCAAGCTTTATTATATCTCCTGTGAAAGCATCTGATGGGTTATTAAAATAATCTACATCCTTAATTATTTTTAGTAATGGACTGAATCTTGAGATGCCTACTCAACAAGAGTTTCCTGTGGTTTCTTTGGTCTTTTTTTAATTAATCTACACTGTCACAGTTTTGGGTGTCTCGCCTGAGACATTGTCAAATTAACCTCATTTTTTACCAGAAAGTGGTAGACCCTGGCTGATAAATCAGATACTTTTGCAGTGTATTAAGTTGAATGCCTGCAAATTGAGATACATTCCTCAATCTCTCCTGAAAAAATAGCTGTGAAGGGTCAGTCAGTACGGAGCACTCTGTGGCCACTTGGGCACAGACTAAGAACCTGCAGCCAACATGTGAAAGAAGGACCTCTTTGCCAAAAAAGAAATGCAATATGATTAAATTATACAATTAAGGAAGAAAGGGAGTGCTTTACGTCACGTATCCTGGCTCTACGCATAAGACCAAGGGCATCATTTATGTAAGCCTTTTTTGCTCTAAGCTAACACTCAAAGTTTACTTGAATACAATGGTGGAGGATGCTGCAGGGCTATGTTGAATTAGAGCATCCGGTTGGCCTGGGCTACGGGAGGGAGGGAAGGAGACAGGTTGCCAAGAATTTAGTTTCACAAAATCAGTACACATTAGACACAGCAAGTGGATGTTCACTGACTGTTAGAGCCTTTTCTTTTGTAAGAATAAAGCTTAGCAAAGCAGAAACAGCAATGTGAGGTGCTAACACAAGGATGATGAATAGGCATTACCTGTTGATTGCCTCTTCCAGTACCTGAGCTTTAAATACAGACTTTAATACAGACATCAAGTGAAGCTAGTAGGACCCAGGTTCAGATCAAATGAAAGGAGAACGTTCTTCATGCTGCAGGTAACAGGTCTGGGAAATGCTTTGTCAAAGGACGTTTAGGAGTCCAAAGCTTTTCATAGTTTTAATGGGGAAATTGAACAAGCACCTGGAAGAAAAAGGCTTTGAAGACTGCTAAACAGACAAACATCAGGACCAGGAAGTCTTCTGAGCTGAAACTAATAGGAGGCATATCAAATGAACATATATACCAGTCCTGTCCTTACCCTCCCTCCCCTCAGCATCCTCTTACGATCACTGATAAGCAGAATACTGGGCTAGACAGGTCCTTCATCTGAGCCAATATGGCCATCCCTATGTACATGTGAACATGCAACCTCCATAGGGCTTTGCAAAAATTTGGGATCTGCTGTTGCAGCACAGTAGAGCCATGTTGAAAAACTTGATACAGCTAGATTATTTACAGCTGTCTCTGCCACACTGATATGTGTTGGGGTAGAAAGATTTTCATACCTGATGAGTACATGTTCAAAGTGTTAATCCCAAAATGACAGCATGTGTCAACCTGTCTGCACTGTTTCAGCATTGTGTTAGCTCCTTCCAACCATACTGGAAAATGTTGCAGACTTCACCTTTTCATGGAGGCAAAGGTCAGAAAGGAGGAGGAGGAGATAAAATTATAGAGCTCCACCTGTGTTCCCACATCCAGATGAGTGTCTTGGACACTTCCAGAGTGTGTGCCAAGCATGAGTGAAGCACACACCATACGTACCTTTCCATCGCCAGACTTGCACAGTTCCCAGGATAGACAGACACATTATTTCCTAAGGAAGGGGTAACTACAGGCACTGACACTCAGGTGTCAGTGCAAACTGAGCAAGAAGCTTCAGCCAGCTCTGAAATTACCTATAGACCTAAAATTTGGGGTTAGCAGCCAATAAATATCTTCAAATGTGACAAAAACATCACATCTCTGTTCACCTTCCTATGTCAGCTTAAAAACACCAGTATCTTACACGTATCTCTTAAACATGTGTCTCACTAGTGGTTGATGCAGGAGTATCAATAAGGGGAGAGAAAAAGGAGAGATGTCAGAGACCTGAGTAAAAAGGAAAGAAATAGGAACAAAGATTGGGTGGAGAATGGGGGAACATAATCTGAACGCAGAGAGTCTGTCTGTTGGAGGATGACAGAAGGGTGAGAGAGAGCTGAAAGTAAACAGAGCAGCTTGGGCAGTACACTGTGGTGCGTACACTACTAACCCAGTGAGGAATAATGAAGGACTGTCTTATAAAAGAAGAGTCACAGGGAGGAATGGAGCAAAACCTACATCATGAGAGGGTAATAGAAAAAGAGGAGAAAACAGGTGGCTAACATTTTCAGGAAGTCTGGAAAACGAAGGGGGAAACCTTATGGGATGGATGAGGCACTTCATGGCATCCAGGTATAAGCAGCATATAGTGTCTTCTCCCTGTAGTGGAGAATGATGGGAATATTTGCTCTGAGCCTGCCCAGAAATGATCATATGTGTGATGCTTTAGTTTATTACAATTGTGCTAAAAGGAATGTAAAAAAAAAAAAAAGTCATTGTAGCTTCTGCACTGTTTGAAGCCTTGTTATCTGCTGGGGATGCAGATTACCTCTTCAAGAAGGACAAGGATGCAGTGTGATATTGTGTGACACATGACAGCCCTTAGTGTCAGCTGACTGCTTGTAAGAGCAGCTCTAAATTATGGCAGCCCTGTTAGAAAGACTATTATATTGTCCTTGAAATGGGTCGTGTAAATCTCAGCTATAGCGGCTGCATCACACGTACCCACCCATTGCCTCCTCTGCCATGTGCTCTGGGTTTGCCCTTGCTCTCAGTGAAGCTTATTGCACAACTGACAATGATTTCAGAAGGCACAAGATCAAATTCTCTGATCTCTAAGTAGCAGCAGAATAGACACCCAAGGAACACAAGTACGCCAACAAGCCAACTGCCTGAGCGAGGCCATCTGCAAGGATTTTACCCAACCAGACTGCCCGGCTTCTCATGAATAGTGGTATGATTTTGAGTCTGCCACGTGCACCAAAGGACCAACTGAATCACTTTCAGTGCTTTTTCTCTCTTCTTTTCCTCCTTTGGTATAGTGGCCAGGAGAAGCACATACAAACAAGAAATGGAAAACCTCAAATACAGAAATCCCAGTCCTCATACTAAACACAATAAAAATATCTTAAAATGGTCCATGATGTGTGCATAATTTAGCAGCTATGCTGTAAGGAGTCAAACTAATGCTTAGGTGCCTGTATCCAAAAAGAAAGCATGTTCTGAAGGAAAACAAAACTGGAAATGCATCTATATCCACATTTGCTGTACTCGTAGGGCAGGTATTCCTGACATGCCTTCTCTTCTTCCTATTAAAAAGCTGAAGGCAGTGTAGTTTGGAGGGATGATAGATTCAAATCTGGTGCAACAGAGGAATCTGCTGCACAAATCTGATGCTGTGACACTGCTGTTTTCTCCCTTCCTGCTCACTCTAAGGGAATAACTCAACACTGTCTGAGAAGATCAGTGGTTTCAAGAATGTTATTGTCATAAATAAGCAGATGTAGTTCAGTCTACAGAATAGATCTCAGTCTCACCTAAAAACATACACAACTTGGAGTGTGTTGCACTCCCTGAAATGGACATTGGTAGCACCTTGGAGGCTCTGATGCTCAAGTTCACCTTCAACCATGGTTTCAATGGACACCACCTCTTCCATTTTCTCAGTGCCCATCACGAATCTCAAAACTTCCTTCCATTACCTTTTCTCTCCCTCCAGCAATCAAGCACCAAGGGGCTATATGTAGAACTACACTTAATCCTAAACAATGGCCTGCAGGTCTAAATAACGCTGGCTTAGCTCTGTCCTTTGGCAAAAGACAAAGCAGTCTCTGATGACAGGAGCTCCATGAGCATTTGTGTAAAATATTTTAATAAGATTTTACTTACTATTATGACAAGAATGACAAGAAATGTCACTAAATAAACTATGAGACAGATCTGTGATTAAAAAAAAACCAGGAAATATAATAGGGGGTAAGAGAAAAGGAAACAGAACTTAAAAAAAACCCACAAAAAAGCACTAATGGAGCTACAAAGTGGAACAAATACCTTAGGCAGAATAGCTTAGGAGGCTGCTATGAAAATGGTGCCCAAGACTGTGCTTAACCCAGGGATGTTATAGTACTTCAATACTAATGTGCATGTGTTGGCCATGACCTTCTTAGCACAAAACTCAGGCAGGCACCACATTCTCTCCTCAACTATCCTGGTTTTCAGAGAAATCAAATTAAGAGTCCAGACAGCACAGGAACCACAGAATACTCCAAAATCTTGCCCCATGTGGATGTTCAGGAGGCTAAGACCTCAGGGTTTGTCACTGTGCATAGCGGAGGTGCGCTTAGGTACAGCGCCAGTAATTGTGCTTGCCTCATTCATTTCCAGACTGAACTTAGAGCACACTGGTAGTACTAGCCACTTTTGATGAACCAGAGCCCCTGTGATCCTTCAGTCTCTTGTGCAAAGTCACATGCAGGTGCTATTTTCAAGCACAAATTTTGATATATATAAAAGGAAAAATAGCAGTGAGGTTGCCAGAGCGTTGCCTGCTAAGCTTTAACTAGACAGTGTCATCTGCAGTTCAATCTGGTCGACAGCACAAAATCCTTTGAAGATAAGAAAAAATGGGTTAGGGTTGTCTGTTAGGAGACCTTTTGTGGAACTATTGTTGTTTGTATTGTGCTAAGGTGAAAGGACTCTAACACAGGAATAACCATTACATGAACACTGATTTACTTGCGGAGGGTTAAGGCCAATAAGCTTGATTCTCCATTCCAGGACAACTTAAGAGTAACACCAAAGTCAATGAATGTCCATCAGGAAAACAGAAGTTTGACTAAGAAGGGAATTAAGTTTAATGAGAAACCCCACAGTCTTATTTAAATGTTATTATCTCCACTGTTGCTATTTATCAATAGTATCAGCGATAGATAAAAGAATGGAGCTTGCATAGTTGCAAGAGCTATTCTCTGCTGAACACATAATAAAGGTTTTCACTAACCAAAAAAAAAAAAAAAAACGGTACTGAAAAGTAATTCTCACTCCATCAGTAATGAAAAAAGCAAGATGTCTTTGAAAAACTGCACAGGAGCCACACTGTATAGGTTAATATGTTAAGACACTTTGATTCACTGCCCACCTGTGTTCACTGGAGCTTGTTAACTGCTTTATTTTTATCATATGTTAGCTGTCAGTCTAGCATCCATCTATCCTTCATTTCACATGGCATTTCTTCAAGATGAGAACTAGTCAAAATATGTTTCTATAATTCAAAATTCTGCTTTCCTGGAAGTGCACAAAAACACAATGATGCAAGCTCTGCAGAGGAAAGAAAAGGGAACAATGCATTTTCTAGCTCCACTGGAGTCTATTTCTACTCACCTACTTTGTTTACTACTTATGTCTATTATCTTCTCTTTTTGTGTGTGTAACTCCCACTGACATTAATGGGAGGCCTGCTCATGTAAGGAGAGAGGACAATCAAACCTTAAACGTGTTCTTACTTTGACAGATAAATCCCTGGGTCCAGGAAATTCTACATTTCATGTCAACATGTTCCAACATATTTGATTGTCTCATGATACTCTATTCCATTTTAAAAAAACAGTATTTATCTATTTTCTTCCCATAATGTACAAACAGATCTCTTACATACACCTGATAATGGGTTATATACTGCAGAAATATATAAAAACTGATGTAGAGTGCGGTAGAAATTTATTGCAAAAAGTTTGTTGCTTAATCCAAACCTTCTCCCTGACATCAATGACCTTATTTCAGTGAAAAAAAATACAGTGACTTTAGTGAGGATATTTGTGGAAATAAAGGTTACAGAATTAGGTTCTCTATTTAAAAATAACTTTTCAGACCAAAATAGTCCAAACCAAGCAATGCTGCAGTCAACTCCCCAGCAGAGGACCGTTGACATGTAAGTTGTATGGCGCTGGGAGACTTCCAGCAGGGCCTCCTCTTACCTAGGGTGCTCAGGAAGTGTGTTTTTCTTTCAGATTGTTACACGAACCAAACTTGGGAACTTTTAAGTCTCCTTTTTTACTAATCTGGCACCAATATTTTTGGTTCCTCTAACAAAAAGAGAAAACAGTGTTCTGTGTGGTTCTTTATGGGGGGTTTGGGGAAAGCAGAATGCTCTCACTTGGTTTTGCTAAAGGAAAATGATGGTACTCTGCACCCGGGTAATGTTTTCCATGGTTTTGCTATTAATGCCTATATATGTTAGTACCAGAATAACTTAAATGGCAAATAGCAAAGATCTGATTTTTTGTTTCAGATTCACACTTGTGCAAGGCAATCCTGGCAAATGTAGAATAGCCCATCTTCCCAAGGCACCATGAACTCACCACTAGGAATCAAATTTCCCTGTGCTAGACCCAGGTCTGAGGTAATCAAACATTTATATTTGATTTTTCCCAGGTAGTTACAGATCTTTCTTTTCAGTCCTTGTTATTTTATTTCTAGATGTCAAATATGAGTCTGTGATGTGCTACCTTTTGAAATGTCTGATACACCTGATGGAGCGAAACTTAGTTCATCTGCCATTCTTCTTGACTCATATTAATCTTCAGCACTGTAACTCTGCAATGAATCCAGACTACAATCAAATTTGTGAGGCTAGACACTAAAAACACAGGAACGATCCTGACTAAAGACTAAGTGCTGACACCTGTCACCTACACCTCTGTAGAGCTTGCTAGAGCTTCAGGTCCACATCACCGCCCCCAGATTAATACAGATTATTATAATACCCTCTCCTTGGATAATCTGCAATAATCAGAGGAAGAGAACAATTTGGGTTTAAAGAGTAGGCAACGGAGGAAAGACGGCTTTGGGTAATTTTCCCTTACAGTGCCAATAAGACCTATGCTGCCACTCCATTGCAAGACTTCTTGCAGGTAGTTTGCATGCTATCCATATGAAAGTCTGCTAGTAACGGAGCATATGTATTCAAAGATACAATAATGGATTAATAAAGAGTGTAAAACTGGATGGAAGTTTAGAGACTGGTTTCTGCTCACCAAACTGCATGACTTAGAGCTCCAGACTGAGGCTAGTTTGGACAGGTCTGTATGGGTATTTTAATTTGGCTCAGGAGCGTACTTCAGTAGCAGTTGTCCATGCTCTGTGAGCTTTGGTTTGCATTGTGGAGAATTGTGGTTTCTTTTCTGAGGACAATAAACTGAAATATGTGGTCTGGGAGTGCACTTAATGCACACCAGCAGCAATTGGACATTCAGCCTGTGCAAACTACTCTGAGGTAAAAACAAAATTTATATACGATGGACATCAGGTCCTCGGCACCAACTGTTTTGCTGTGTGCATTTGTTCCTATCTGTGTGCACTACTTCCTATCCAAAGTCTATACTAGTAAATGTAATTTTTATGAGGCAAAATGATGTGCAACCTGAATCTTGCTGAATATGATTCTCTTTGTAAGTACCCTGGGGATCTTTCACAGCTTTGCCTTTCCTTGCCCCATTCAGTTTCTTATGTACTAAGGAGATTCTGTTGAAAAATTAAATATATATATAAATATATTTTGCCAGGGTAAATTCTCCCAGCTTCTTTGTGGTATTCTTGTTACGCGTTCACTCTCCAAAAGCATGAATCCTGCAGTATCCTTTTCCTGAATCTGGCAGCATTTATCTGAGTCTCTCTGTATCATTAACAGATTTCAACTCTGTCAAGAAGAAAAATATTAGCCTCCCTTGACAGACTGGAAATTAAAACACCATTGAGTTTATATGATTCACTTGAGATTATATAGGAATTGTCTGAAGCAGACATCGCACCTCAGTTTCCCCAATGTCCATCTGATGTCCTGTCTTCTAAATCAGCCTTCAGATGCATGGTTCCTTTCCCATTTGTGGGAGCTTTATTTTCTCAATAATTCAGATTTGTTGCTTCCAAAACCTGTCATGCTGCGCTGGAATCTGTTAGAGAGGACCTCAGTCCACTGGTAATAATGGGAATCAACACCAGTGCAAATATACACGCTGAAGAGCCACCATGCTGGATTAGGACCAGGAAAAGCAAGAGTTTGTTTGGTTTGCTGTGGAAGAGTTTTGGTTGGCAGGGGGTGTAGTGAATTTGGAAGTCATAAGAACTGAAATACAACCAATGGGCACTCTTGAATGCTAGACTTGTCCTAAAAGGAGCACGGTGCTTTACAGCGGCAGTAATGCAAGCCTGTGTTTAGCTGTGTGCGAGCTGTACATAAAACACCAACAGTAAGTCTAAGAGGGTGCCTTATGCTGCTGTTCCTTCAGTTCTGTAAGGCCGGTAACAATCAGGTGGGATTATGCTTTTTGTGGTAAAGAACATGCATCTACATCAAAGTGAACTGAGACCACCACATTCATCCCCTGTTGTATTTCTTGTCGATTTTTAGCCTGCATGTCAGGTTTTTACTTGTATAAAGCCCTGCTAGTGTGACAGTGAACATATGCTGTTAGTGTGCAATAATTGTCCTTTAGCTCCTTGTTGGCTGGATTTATTACCTAAAGTAATCATGCTGCAACAGAGGAAAAAGTAAATAAAATGTTTATGATCATGGCAAATCTTGTTTCTCCTTTAAATATTGAAAGGGTTGAATGATCTCAATGGCCAAAAATGACCTCAAAATATATGTGTGTGTGTTTACTTTGGCTTGGCCAACTTGATATGATTTTCACCACAAGCTTTCTCTGCAGCCAAAAATCACATCACATGAGCCAAAGCAGATAACAGACACATATACTTCTGAGGTCATCATTGCCTGAATTATTGAACAGGTTTCTGCACCTCTTCTGGGCATGCATTGGGATGGGAGCTTGCCAATAGCATCTCTTTTTCCAGCACATACTATACATAAATGCAACTACACATATTACAGCACTGTAAATGTAGTGAAATAAGGGGTACTACTTCCCAAGATTTCATTCGCCTTCCTCACCAATAAACTATAAACATCAAACGTATCATTTTTCCTCTTTGATGAAACACTGGTATATCCACAAGGCAATCCAAACTTTGACTCATCAGACATCACAGAGAAAACAAAGAGGTTTTGGGGGTTATCTTTGTTTAACATCTGTTAATATGAACATGAAGGTCTCAAGCCTGTTTTGAAAAGAAACACCTTAGATGCTTAAAGGTGCATCTGATTTTTAAAAGCACTAAAATGGTATTTCCAGTACATGGGATGTAGGAAACCATGGAAAATGAACTGACTATAGAATTAATGTGTTCAGTTTCTGAGCAGCAAACAGCCTGGTCCATCAGAATGCTTAATTATGCTCCTAACTATAGTCATAAGGAGACTGGTGAGAATTTTTTCTTTTTTAGTTTGCTGACTGAACCAAAGTTGTGTGTGTAAGATATTGTATTAACTCAAAACAATTTTCAGTTTTTGAATACTTGTTATTGGTTGACCTCGCATTTTTTGCTCTTCTATTTGACCTGAAAACAGAAAGTTTGTTTCAGCATGATAAATTTAACTTTTAGTAATTTTTTTAGTAATCTTTAATGAAAATTTTGCAATTCTTTTCAATGAAACATTCATTTGGAAATGGAAAATCAAATCATTGGACTTTGAAAATGTTGTACTAGAACAGATTGGCTTTTTCTGACCCTTTCTTTTGTTTAGAACCTTGTTCTGAGTTTAGGAGTAGTTTAGTCAGTCCCTGAGCATTTGCTGCATCTCAAAGCAAATAAAACATTGTTCAAAAAATGTTCTCCCAGTCCCAGTTTTGAGAGTAAATAGCCCTACTGACACCAGTAGCATTAATCACATGTTAAAACAGGGTGCATTCCAGCCTGTTCTACCAAACATATGTGAACCATATTTGTTTTACCCATCGGACAGTAGGAGATGATCAAAACTTCTACGGGTTAGGTGCTGTGCGTTAATTAAATGTATACTGACCCATAGCCTGGGTTACATTTCAAGACTACTCCTCAGCCCCTTTTTGGAGGAACAGACCTGCCAGCGTGTCTCCGGCCCAGGATTGTCCACCAACATCTTACTGTATTTTTCTATCGCTTGGTTGCTTAATGAAAGCGCTCTGCCCGCCCCTCTGGGGAACAGGCTAGCACAAACACACTTTAACCTTTGTGGTTCCCCTCTGAAACCTGCAACTGACCCTCTTCTCATGAAAAACTATAAAAGACTTAGACAACAGGATTAAAATAAAAGACTAATGAATATACAGAATGTCACACCTGCTGCACTTGTGAATTATTGGTCTCTTAAACTTCTATAACCCAGCACCGTCAGTGACACCCTTTATTTACCCTTAAGGCGCTTGGCAGCTGCTTAAATGGCTGTCTATGGCAGTTTGGTGGAAACAATAATAATACATTATAAATCAATGAAAATGAAGTTTTTGCAGTGATAATCTGATATAGATTTGCTAACATTTATATGAAATTCAATTCTCTTTGATTGCATCAGCATATGTTTCATTTCTTCCAGCGCTATTGATTTTGAAGGTTCTTTACCTATGTCTAAATTATTTCTGTTACAACTTTGCATTACTGTTTGCAAATAACCTAAATCAACTGAAACCATTTATTTAATTTTTAGCTTTTTTAAAATCTGGTTACTCAAGTAATGTGATCTCACTTGTATTTTTCAATAGACAAAAGCTATTATAACTCCCAAATCTTCTATATCATTTACCTGCTAAGACTCCTCTGTAATTAAGTGTGTTGTTATTTCTGGCAAAACCACTGAAGTACAGGGAAAAAAAATAAAATATGGGCAAAACATTGTATTGCCTACAGTATTCATACCAATGAATAAAACCAAGGTTTTTGTGTTGAAATGGATGTTGTTAGTGAAGATAGAGCAGCAATTACTTAATATGCGCAGGCAAGTAGCTGTGTCTGTGTACATATTCAGGTGCTGTGTGTACAATGGTGATAATAACCATGTCATAGCATCCTCTCAAAGAAAAGAGGTATTGTTGCTATTCCATTGATCTATTATAAAAATTGAGGCACAAAATCTTCTGAAATTAGGTACTCTAAATGGCTAAAAAAGTGTATATAAATAAATGACCTGATTTTGAGACCTACTGGATGCTGTATTCCATCTTCAGCTCTTGGCTTGTATTTTAAGTTTGAGCATGCAGAGCTTACCACATGCACATTGCCTGTGCGTGGACTTGTTAGCTTATACTTTTACTCTTTTTGTTTGTGTATAGCATCACTTCTACGAACATTTCACCATGGCTTTTGCATGGCTGTAACACTTGTGGCACAAGTGTCCCTTGGACATAAGTGGGGATGAGAAACCTTAATAAAATAATATTTTCCCCTGACTTACTAACAAATATTGCCAATTTAGCAGAAACTTTGCTTTGGAAAAAATAAATCTTGGCATGAACAAAACATTCTGCTTCAGCTCTGTCAGAATGAATTGGGGGAGGGGAGAGATTTTTAATTCCTTGGGTTCCATTTCTTTTTTTTTTTTTTTCCCTGAAATACGTCAAAATAAAACATTCTATACAAAAACTTAAAATCTAATTCACCTGAAAAGAATAATAATAAAGAAGTCAATCACTTCAAAGTACTGATGCTTCATTCGTAATTAGAAACCCTGCCAGAATCTTGCAAAAGCTTGATAAAGCAGTAGTAGTTGCTGTACGTACCCTTTTGGCATTCTGAATGTCTTTTACTATTTCTGACACTCAGTGTATTTTCCCTGCTTGGGTCCCTCTGTCACCACTCTAGTGATATACGGACACCTACCAAGCTCCGTGTATCTTTCCTGTGGAAGGCACAGCCATGAGAACTGGCCTTTCTGACCAAAAAATCTTACGCAAGCATGCAAGAGGGAGACACACACCTGATTCAAACCACTGAAATTAAGTTCCCCTGCTGTAATGCGGTGGTCATGGTTGATATAGGGCGAGAGGAATGACTGGCTCACTGGACTGGAAGCTGTTTGCCCAGTGCAGTTTCCAGCAGCTTAACTTGCCCATGCTTCTGGCTACTTCTGCTCTGTATGCATAAAAGTGTTAGATACTCAACAGAGAAAGGGACTTACCTAGTGAAATGTTGGACAGTAGAAGTTAAGGATACTTATTTAGCACTTTCACATTATAGGGTACTTAAAAGCTACTTACATGAGGACTGACAAAACAGAAACAGATACAAACATGATTCCCAATCTGTGTCTAGTTCTCCTCTTTGATACTCATATAAAACCAGAGTTTTTCTGGGATACTAGATTTATGTGGTTTCTGTCACTGGCAGAAAATTTTTTTCACTCATCTTCTTGCTTTGGACTGTAATAATTTTTAATGAGTACACAAATAAACCATGTTAATGAACTTCAAATTCAGCAAAAAGAAGAGCAAGCCAAAATGACTGTCATACAGCAGTGATATGAAAAACTAGTCTTCTTCCTCCCCTCACCCCAAATTCCAGCAGTATCAAAAAAAAAAAATAGTGTGCCAAATTAAAATCGACTGTTTAGTGCTGAATTTCATGGTTGTTCAGGCTACACCCTCTATATTACAACAGTGACAGGAGATTGAGTTATTAATTGTGTCTACATTATCCCACTGGTTCAGTCAGGGTTTTTTTGTTTACCACTTATTTGAATATAAAACCTATTTTGTGACTATTCATTACAAAGTCAGATAAGGAAACTCCCATCAGTGAGGAAGAGTTTTTACTGTTTGCCATTCTGGGATCAGTCAGTCACAAATGTCATACAGTATTTTTTATGACTTTCTGATTGACTGAAGTTTGCATGTAAAACAAGAGCAAGCAAAGGGAGCTACAAGCAGTGGGCTGGGAATTCTCTCTCGCAAGCAATCTCTTACTCACAAGCAAATTACATTATTAATGTCAGAGGATAGAGCCTGCAAGGAGCTGGGCTTGCCTGCTGCAAGCTGAGGGTCCTCTGCACCCCAGAAGATGCTCAGATCACTGTGAGTATTCAGCTTGCTACAGCACAGAGCCCCATCAGAGCAGCCATTCCCATACCTTTGCACAACCGTTACCCCTCAAGTCATCAAAAATAGCAAAAGCTTAAGATGATAAATATGCTGAACCAGGCAGACATTCAGAATTTTAATGGAAATTCATTAATCTTTTATGTTTCAATGCTAGATGAAAAAGAGGCTAAAAGGACAATTTTTACATTTAAAATGTTAGGTCATAGGTAATTGGAGGTATTACTGGAACAAGGATATTTATTAAAATTTATAACTACAGTTTGCTGTATTTTCTAACTTCTGAGATGTTCTCAGTTTGGAAAATGAAAATCTGAAAAGATAATTTACCATTATCAGTCAGTTTGATTCCCTGCATCTCACTGATATCATATTTACAACGCTAAATTGTAAACAATACTTCACTACATTATAAGTTGTTCCAGTAGGAAACAATGGATTCTTGCTTCTGTTTTGCGGTCTGTTTGGTTTGGGTTTTTTTTTTAAAAAAGAGAGAGAAAGAAAAAAGCTGTTTCTAACAAGTCTAAACTCAGTCTACATTTGAGCTATCACAGTCCTTTGTGGGTGTCATTTTTAGCACAGAAGTCATTGTCAACACAAGTCGAGGCAGCAGTGGTACCTCCTTACACTCAATTATGGTACCATTGGTCAAATGATATTTCTTGCAATTGTGAATTTCTGGTGCATAATCTGCCCACAGAAAGACGCAATTCTATTCCTTACTGGTGTTTGCTTTTCACTGATGTGTCTGCCAGATTCACTGGAGATGCTCTGAGGTTAAAGCCAAATAAAGAACACAACGTCTGTATTTACAACTAGGATATGACTAAAGCAAATGACTTTGATTGAAGTAATGAAACAAATCTGTACAGCTAAGCAGAAAGAATAATGAAAAGCCTGTTAATAGTCTATTTCTCCTCAAATATCATTATCTGACATTTCATTTCCAGGTCCTTAACAGGAATGGACAAGAGAGGCTTCAGAGTCCTGCTGGGGTCACCACGTTCATGCCCCAGCCTGAGTTAGGGCTGTGCAGGAATAAGGTCATCGCCTTGTGAAGAAATGGGCAGAGCGAGGCCATGGAGCCCCTCCGTCCCCAGGACAGCCTGATATCTCCTCCCCATCTCCTAAAGGGAATACAGAAAAGGCATCAGATCAGGCTGCCCACCTTGTCCCTGCTTTGTACTTCCCCTGGAAAAGGGAACTTTTCCACTAACATCTCTGGATGCTTTTAAGGCCAATTGGCCCCATGTAAACTGGTAAATGGTGTAAGGTAGATTAACAGACAACAAGATTTTAATCAGTAATATCCATTACATAGAAAAACAGAAGCTTTTTAAGTGACTTCAGGGAATCTATTTCTGTGAGTCAGGATTACTTATACCAACAAGGCTGCCAGGTTACTTGCTGTATTTCTGTAAGGCCATTTTCCCTATGAGCCACCGGTGGTAAGTAACTGCCGTGGTTTAACAAACAGACTTCAGGTGTGCAGGACATTACAGAAACTACCCTTTGTAGCAACAAAGCTCCAGGATGAAAGCTGTGAGACAAAACAATTTTGTGGGACAGAATCATACCTTCCTTCAGAAGTCATTATCCATCTGAGGTCAAGGGAAAGCGTAATTAACATTTCCTGTAAGATTTTGCTTCTAAACACAAAAATACAGCCTTCACCAGTGAAGGACAAAATCTGCCTCTCGGATCTGCATTTCTAGATCATGAAATCTGCCCAGCCCAGATCCTCGCTTTGGCAGCTGGGCGTGTTTGTGCAGCTCCCCGCAGCGAGAGCCTGAACCCCACGACCGCGTGTGCCCAGCCCCTCTCACACGCCAAAGAGGAACCTGCCGTGGGGGTCAGCGAAGGTGCTGCTGTCTGGGGTATACAGCAGCTTTTATCAACAGGCCCAAATCATCTCCCTTTACCTGCTGTGCTACAGGTTATAGTGCCACAGTGAGGGTACTCAACAGAATAAGCAAAAGACTTAAATCCTCTCTTGGAAAAGCAATAGTATGGGATAGGAGGAAGGTCAAGGGAAGATTCAGACTCTGCACGGTATTACTTGTTCTTAGGACCTTGAACTGGATGCAAAAGACAGATTTATCCTTTCCTGGTAACTTAGGAATCATTCAGGAAAGGAAAATGTAATTAATATCTACCTTAAACATTTCTCCATTTTTCTGGCTTTTTCTTGTAGCAAAATAGTAACGTCCAGAAGCCACTGCTTCTACTCCTTCACAATTCTATAGGTTTTATGTGTAGCTGTTGGTTGAAAAACTGTCATGGCTGGTTATAGTTTCTTTAAAGGAATGCACTTATCAAGCTTTCTACACCTAGGACACTTTTTCTCAACCTCTGCTTTCCCCCCCCCCCCTTTTTCCTATTTCTCACATTCACTTTCTTACTTTCTTTGCTGCCTCTTTCTCCTTTTTCAATCTTTCTCATCTAGCCTTTCCATTGTTATTCACCCTGTTTATTGCTTCAAGCAACCCTGACATACTGGACATCATCTGAAACTACAAACGACAGGATGCAATAAGCTAGAGAATAGCAGTAATCTGAGGAAAGTTCTTCATTCACTCTTGCTCCTAACTCTCTGTCTTCTTATCCTACATAGAAAATAAAAAAATCAATACCACCTCACAGGGCTTGATAAAAGTGCTGGACGAGTACAGCAGGCATGCTGGATATAGTAAATTAAAGTGATCAAAATTTTCCAGTCGACTCTGCCTATAGCCTACATAAACTAACAACCCTGTCTGCAGAATGTCTGTCACTCTAGAAGCTTTATTTTATCTGTGTCTCTGATTACCTAGAGAATGAGTACATATACGGTATATGTGTGCGCATTTATCTGTATGCATATGTGTGAGAAATAGATAGGAGTAGAAATCAGCCTGTGTTTCTAACAAATGTTTCCTTTTAGATGGGTAGATTTTGAATTTGCTAACATATTTGTATGCACAAAATGTTGTGGAAATAAACACTGTATTATGGTGAGATTTATACAACCAAGATCAAAATTACTGCATTGTATTTAATTTTCAATATGTCATTCCCTGTCAGGCTAGATTTTAGCCAGTGTAAATCAGCACTTAAAATACCATTTGAAGATCAGGCTTGTTGCCTTTTCATGTTGTTTTTTCAGGTCTAGACATGGCTTAACAATTTCCAATCAATGTCTAAAAATGTATTAGAGAACTGAGAGACAAAGCAGGCAGCAGAGAGATCTAGCAGTAGCAGGATTCATAGACCAAATACATGAGAAGCTAAATTCTGCCCTCAAAGGCAAATGTGCATGGATGTATTGACTTCAGGAGGAGATATGTAAAAGGCAAAGTGAAGCCTCACATTATTTCACATTCAAAATCCCATAATGTAAAAACTTCAGCGAGTGTCTGTACAAGAAGGCTGATCTTATACTAATTCAGGAGGAAACCTAGCTTCAAGAAAGCTAACAGCAGAACAGTAAATGCCTTCACTTGGATCACGATTTTGCTCTGTGTCTACCTTTCTGGGTGTTTAACCATGGTGGATTACGTTAGTTTCTTTCTTGTGCTTAAAATGACCTGCATCTGATGTGTGCATGGTTCTGTTTGCACATACAATTTTCATGAATATTTAGGTACCTAAAGGAGATTATGTGCACACATATACAGGCACTGGTCCTCAAGACATGTGACATGGGTAATATAAAATAATTCCGGCTGTGCACTTGAGCAGCGTTTGTTAGGAACTCAAGAGCAAGTGTACTGGGCCACACCTGATTGTCTGGGATACTATAGCCTATATGTGACCACACCAAGCACAGGAGCCAACAGCAAGAACTTGGGGAAAGAGTGTAGGAGTATAAAAAATACATGGGGAAGCCTCTTAAGCCTTACCCCAGCATGGAGTCTGGGGGCTTTCTCTGTCAGAGATTGCATCCACCTCACTGAGTTGCACAGTGGCGTGCTCGACTCTGCTGCACAGCTGCAATGTCCACAATGTGGTACATTTTTGCCCAAACAACATATATCTTTGTTTAGTTTTAAGCCTATTGATGTAACTTAAAGGACTGTACCCTAATCCCCTTTCTGTCTGGAACAGTGGATAATTATCCCTTATAAACTTTTTCCCTGTCTTTCATTATTCCATATAGAACTATCACATCCCATTTATCCACCCCCAGCCACCACTTTTTCCAGTAGAAGAGTTCTAATCGTTTTATTCTTTCCTCATACAGAAGATTGGAGGATTGTCTTTCAGTTTTGTTCTGATTTATGTTCTCCACAAAGGGTATGTTCTCTGTGTGCCTTGTTACCCATGAGTTTCTCACTAGTATCAGTGGGACTTCCAGATAAGCAGGGAAAGGAGCACAATGCAAGCAGAGGATCACTGAGACTTGCACTGGTGCTTCGCGGGTGCTCCTTCTGCTTGGTCTAAATCCCACAAAACCCTTGAGAGCTCTGCCAGACCAAAGGCTGCAGAGTTCGACCTGAAGAAACTCAGGATTTTTCTTCCAGCGGTTGCAGTGTCCCACTAACCCATCTCTCTTCCTTTTTCTTTTCAGGTTAATTTTTCTCCACAGTTTATCTTCGCATTCCACATCCTGTTTGGTTCACTTCTGCAGAGCGCCCTTTCCCCTCACTCTACATCCCTGCATACAGTACGGGTCCTCTTCAGCCACTCACAGCCTGCTGGAAGCCAGCACTTTGCCCTACCTGGAAGCCAAAAGCATCTTCGCTGCAATGCTCCTCACTGCAGGTCAAGCATGGAAATAGCGCAGCTCGCTTTGGTGCACAGTGCACTAATCTGGGGGAGCCTGTGACTCATAGCAAAGAAAAAAATGTCTCCAAATGTAATTTGTTCCCTGTAGGCTCTCTACCAGCTAGCTCTCTAGTTGGTAGAAACTCGGTGGGAGCTATTGCAGAGTGTCAGATAACCAGTCAGGGACAGCTCTGCCATACTTACCCACACAGACCAGTGTCTTTAAGAGATCCCATCCATTTTTAGCTCCATTCCCTATGATGTGAGGCACTGTCTAGTGAAGGCAACTGACACAGGACTGCAATTAATTGTGCATATAATCTGATTTTTGTTAACAATTGTGGAGAAAATGCAGTTAGAATATCCTGTTTCTCTCCTACAATATCCTAGCTATTTTTGCTTTCATCTGTTGTGTTGTTTCTTCTGAATACCACAAGTAATTACACCGTGCCATAAACTTATTTCATTTTTTTTAATTCAAAGCCATTTTAAGTTATTCAAGCAGTACAACTATATTTTTATGCCACTATAACTTAACAGTCAAATGGATGGGTAAAAAAATTGCTCCTGGGCTGAGACCCATTTGCCAAGTTTCATTCCAGAGCAATGTTTAGAGTGAAGTTGTAAATCCCTGTGAACAGTGGATTTGTAATGAAAATGCTGGCACAGACTTCTAACTATGGCAGCACAAATGATATTGCTAGAATAAAAAGCCGTCATGTATTAAATTAGCATGTAAGCATGTATCGTAGCATGAATATATGTTCCTCTTCTTTGTATATTTATCCCCAGAGCTGCTTACTGGCATAGGAGCTTCTTTCCTGTTACTATCATAACTTTATTTTTCTGTATCAAACACCAAATGACAATGATACAGCAGGAAGAGAGACTTAAAATCGTGGAACAGTTTCTTACTTTATTTACTACTGAAAAGAAAGCTGTTACAGATGGTATCTTCAAAGAATTTATGCCAGAATATGACAAGCATACCAGTGAGCATGGACAAATGTAATTTTTAAGAGGTGTATAATTTGGCCAAATCCATGTGGACTTTCGCAGATATGGCAAGATGTACCTCTTCAATCATAAGTTATCTCCCTGTAAAATGCTAAATCCTGCTTCAACAAAGGGAAGCACAAAGCTTTTTCAATAAGATAGTCGCAAAAACTCATGCAGGGCCAGCACAAGATTGTAAAAATAGATGAAAAAAATTAGTGTTATTCCTAAATTCAGAACATGGCAGTTCACAAAGCTTTCAGTCATAAGCTTTTGGTGGTAAATATCACAAGAATATCTACTAAGCATCTGTAGTCAGAGCAGCTCTCCAAGCACAACAGAAGCTACAGGGGTGCTGTCAAGATAGACTCAGCATTTGGGCTTTGTAATGTAACATGTTGATTTTACAAAGCCCAACACTAAAGAAATCACTCATCTTTGTTTATAATCAAATATTTCGCTTGCATCCCTGACAAGTTGTCATGATGATATGTTGCTGCATGATAACTGGCTAGCGAGACTGGCTGAAAAAGGCAGTGTCCCCACTGCTTGTGAAGCTTCTTGTGTTTCTCTCACTCTTTTCACTGTCATAGCTGGAATTTTCCTTCTTGCCTGCTTTCCTCACTCCCCCTTTCTGACGCCCATCCCCATCAGCACCATTTCTCTCTTGTCTTTCTGCACAGTACATTCCCCTGGCTGCCTGTACAGGTGTCAGAAATGGAGGGAGAGGTAGTTAAATGGGAAAGTTAAATGGAAAAAGATCTTCAAAAAGATCCCACCTTTTTGGCACAAATCCTGAGAAAAGATGAGCTGAAATCCATCTAAAGGGAAGGCAAAGAAGAATATTTGCAATGAAGCTTGGGGAAAAGATGAAGTGACGTATATTATCTGAAAAAAATGCAAGAAAGGTGACAAGCCTTGGGCTCTCCAATGGCCACAAGCAGTCAGGCAGATCTCTGTTTTATGTCTAACCAAGAAGTGGCAAATCTAACAGAGTCAGTATGTCTTTACATAGGAGGGAAAGCAACGCCTGCGTCATAGATAACAGCCGTTCCAGCAGTATCCTGTTCCCTTACCGCAACAATCTCCTCTTAAAGCCCTGGCCAGCCTCACTCAGCCCATACCCCGCCAGACTGAATGAGCTCACAACTTGACACGCCATCACTGCACCCAAGAAGTCCACCTCCTCTTTAGGCTAAACCCATTCTATACAACAGGTCAAATTCAGTGCTAACATGAGAATATGGTGCTCCATCGGAATAAATGGACACCTGTCCACTTGGTTGGGGGGATCAATGTATTTATTCCAAAATAACTTCTAATGACTTTGAAAACTTGTCAGTATCTGGGAAAGGAAAATGTTACATTTCCCTGGGTAAAAGAAGATTGCAGGCAATTTTAAATACTTCATAGAAACCCCTAGATTAGATCAACCCAAACGAATTTTAGTTTTTGAAAAATTTCAACAAATTTAAACTTCAGGGAAAAAAAAATCTGAAAATATGATCTTTTTCTTGCAAAGTTGTCAAAAGTGGTGTAAAAACAGTTTTGGAATTGTTCCGATTGTTCTGACTTGTGTCAGAAGTTCTCTATGGCCAACAAAAAGGATTATGATTATCATTATTGGAAGGAGCTGTTTCTAGTGTTTCATCAGTGTCAAAGTCAGTTACTTTAACAATCTGAAACTCTTCCTTTCAAAATTATTACCCTGTTGTGCAAAGTTGTGCTTCTAGTGACCATGATTCAACTTTTCTTTTTTTTTTTTTTTCTTTCAACACGATTGCAGCAGTGGCATTTGCATACCAGCATCTTCAAAAACCTGCTGTCATAGAAGGACCGCTTCAGAAAAAGTGAGAAATCATACAGTGATAAAGTCACAGTAAACACTGCTTTTCTCAAAAGAAGAACTGCAGGAACCTACAGTAGAGCTTTAAAGGGTATCTCTGGAAGAAGAAAAGATAAATACGTTTATGTAGGTAAACTTAGAGCAGAATTCTTCCCCTGCTTTGGAAGGGGGAAACAACATAAAACTGGGAAGCAGTGGGCTTCTCTAATTAGCTGGGAAGGGCAGAAAGAAAGAAACATTGCAATCTTCCAAGCCCCAGCTTCATTTCATGTGAGAGTTGTCCTGCATAGAGAACTGCTCCAGCCATGGGGGTAGGAGACTACTCCCAGCAGAGCATCTCTGTTGACATGAACATCAGCAATTCAGTGGGGACCCAGGGACACTATGTGACCCTGTCCTCCTTCTGCACTCAAACTGGCAGAGGGAGGCCTGGCCAGCCTCCCTGTGTAACGTTGTTCTGTACAGTAGCCGTGGAGACACCTTCACTGTAACTGGCAGCAGAAGCTATGGGACATCCCAGCCCTGGCATACCCTAGCAGGGCTATGCCTTTTGGAGCTCATACCCCATGCCATAGCCCAACATCTGCAAAGGTGCCTGGGTCTTGTCCAGGCACTGTTCCCTTTAGAGAACAGACTTCCTACGCACGCCTCTTCCTCTGTGTCCTGCTGGCAGTGTGGGTGGAGTGCAGGAATGGGCCAGTGCTGCTGGTGGACTTGCAAATGGTGCTTCATGAGCACGACTTGGTTCACATGCAGCTAGTTAGAGAGGTTTGGTCTAGGGAGTTGTAGTCATATGACTGATAGGCACTCTAGTGTCACTGTCATGGCCAAATTAGAAAGGCTTTTGTAGGCTAGAACTGGCAGATAGGTCTGAAAGATAACGGTCGATGAGCCTTAGTTCATAAAGAGACAGCACTGATAACTAACCTTGAGGCCCCATGCAGGATTTTCTTTATGAGAAGGGAATACAGCTGTTGGTATTTAAATACCACCTTATATCATAGAAAACCAGGATAGTCTAAAATTCAAGCTTTTTAAAAGTAAGAAAATATGTCATCTATAGCTTTGCATTTGTAGTTCCTGTTAATTTGGCATTCATCTGCAGCTGTAATTTGGCTTGGTGCTTGCTCCCATCAATAGTACTTATTAGAACTTGAGAAAAATGACCCTCCAAGAAGTTCAAATCTCCTTTTACATGTTTTCCATGCCTGCATTCATGTCCTCTCTGTGTTTGGTCTAGCAAATGGATTTATTGAAACATTCACAAAAACAGCACTTCTTGGGAATGACCAGTTCCTTTGCAGCACATTCAGCAAAAATATATCTTTTTTTTTTTATTGCTTAGGATTATTTTTTCTTAGGGTTAGCTGATTTTGCTTAGGATTTAATTAGCTGAACTAAATAGGGAACAAAAACCATGCCAATGTGACTCATTGTGTCCAATCAAAGCACTTCAGATATCAAATACTGGATGTACAAAGTGAACAGCTTGTGAATGAGCTGCAAACTAAAGTAGGGAAGGAGTTAATCCTCTCGCTGGCTTAGAGGAAAGATCACAGTTGCCAGCTTGTATATAGGAATTTGCAGGTTGGTGGGGCTGGGCCAGCTCTGGGGAATTAACTAATTCCTTCATCTTCTTCCAGTGTATTATAAGATGTCTGGGCTAGAGGAAGTGAAGCCTGAGACTGGTGGGGAAGAGTCAGTCAGTAAATAATGAGGATAATGCTAGAAGGAAAAGAACCAGGGAGAAGTTCTCTTAATCCTGGAGTTTCGGAGGAATGGTCCCTGCCTGGCCTTGCAGCTGCTCATGGGAATCGTACCTTCAGTTTGAACTTCATGCAGGGGGAGCCCCTCTTGCTTCAAAGAGTAGGACACAATTTACTAGCTTTATTTGAGGGGTTTTTGAAACATGACACAATACAGATCTTTTTCACAGCTTGTAGCAATGCCAATTCAGAATCTGGCCTGGCATTGATGGCAGAAGATAGGCAAGGTGGTTTTCTTATATGTGTGGAAAAGAAAGCATCAGAAGATGGAGCGTGTATAAATTGTTTTCCTCCCCTATTTTCCTAACACAAAGATCACAGATAAACTTCAAGTTGTAATTAATTTCATGGTCAGATTAGAAGAGTGAAGTCCAGCCCTCCTGGGGGAGTGCAGTGTGTGGCTTGTGTTCTCACTCTATGCAGGGATAAACTGAATATAGAAATGTTTACCACTCTATACAGCCACTTAAAATACCAGGAATAGCAACTTTCACATGGGTAGTTTTTGTCCCTTGTGTTCTACTTTCATATAAACTTCACCGTTTTTATAGACCCAAACATTTAGTCCAGGTTATGCCAATTTGTAATTGAAGGAGTGGAGTAGTATATTGGACTTATAACCCTTATCAACCTCCAGATACTTCCACACCCTGTTTAAGAAACATCTCATACTGAGGTCATCAACATTGTTTATTTCTGATCTATTTCTTTTCCTGCATATTTTTGAAGCTTTGAGGTTACAGGAGGTAGCAGAAGCTCATTCAGTGGCAGATTACAGGAATAAACAAGATAGGAGAACAAAGACCTGATTATGGTGAGAAGCTGTGGAAACCCAAATATCCAAATTAAGGGATGAAGGCCCCCTCATCCAAGAGGACAGAGCAGGTTGGGACATATGGTCTTTTTAAGAGCTTTAATGCTTGAATACAGCAGGAAGAAAACCCAGAATAGCAGACACCAACATTAAGACAATCGCAATGCTTGCCACAAAATATACAGCCTCCATATTGCCGGAGGGGAAGGTCAAGTGCTTGTGATGACATTGCTCCCTCACATGCTTTTATTACATCTCGCCTACCAGGCACGAGCTTGCATAACTTGCACCAAATACTAAGTACACAGAACAAGCAGAATTTATTTGCCAGCAGCCAAGGGGAGGAAACTGTCCACATGACATTTGCTTTTCCAGCTATACTCCACACCCCACCATCTGAATAAGTTATATTCATTTTATACTCACTGAAAGCTTTGCACACGTTGCACTGCCTTGAGACAGATGGATGTAGCTACGCTCTGACTGATGGTCAATTGACACTCAAAGAATAACCTTCCTTTAATATACTGCTGAATAAAGAAATAGCGCTA
>NC_138823.1:103385224-103422724 GCF_965183815.1 Platalea leucorodia
ACATGTGCCTCTTGGTGTTCTTGTCCAGTTATCATCCCAAGCTCTCCATGCTGACCTTCCCCCTTCCCACACCACACAGTGTCACCGAGCCTGCTTCAATAGGCTCAAAATTACTCTTCCCGTTCCCCCACCTCCCTCTAGGAAGGTTGCCCCCCCCAAATTATTTTGAAGCCTCATCTCTTCTGACTCTTTCTTCTTCCAAGTATTGTTCTCCAGCATCACACATGCAAGGAACAGATTTCTGCTTTTCTTCATCACAAGGAAATGCTTTCCTTGGCCACTACAAAGTTAAAATGTAAAGACTTTCAGATTACTGTCTAGTAGACTTTGGGAAAGGGAAAGTGGTTGCTTTGTTTTTCCAAGTCTGTGTTTTCAAAACTCCATTTTACATTAATTCATGTAGCTCATCAGGCTTGAGTGTCATAAGGGCATTTTCCACCACAGGCCCAGAGACCATTCTGTCTTGAGTATTAGCTGGACCTCTGCCGCTAACTCTGTAGCTTTGTGTGCAGAACAAGCCCTTGATACTTCAGAAGTCTGCTAGCACAATCTCTCCTTGTTTACACAACCTGCTGAGGGAAATGAAAATCTTAGTCCTCAATGAATGCTAAATTTCAAAAGAGAAAAAAAAAAAAAACACACCACTATTTTTGCAGCATACATTATGGGTTTAATTACTATGTTGACACCTATGTTAAAGTACTGTGTGTTTAACATTCATAGTTTTCTTCATGTTTAACAAATAATAGTTTTCTCTTTCAATGTGTCACATCTTTCCTGCCAGGAGACTGGTGCCAGAACACCCACCTGTCTGAAATGCTAATCTTACCTATGTGGTTTTAAAGACAGAGAATTGCTACGTGAGCTTGATTCAGAAACGATGCTTTGTATCAACATGGTCCTTCTTTTTAGCTCACTGGCTTCTCTGTAAACTCAATATGAAAAGTTATCCCAAGTCTAAGTGAGTGAAAAACTTCTATGTGGGGACTCTGCAAGGGTATAAATAAGTCCATAAGCTGCAAGGTTATAAAAAGTCAGCCACAAAGCATTTCTGTGTTTGCAGAAGACATCAGTGCATCTCCCAGCTGTCAAGAGTACCAGGACATGGAGTCATCTTCAAGCAGGCTTTGGCTGATTGCACAGGATGACTGATGAATGCTCCATCACATTTGAATATTCTGAGTTTTCCCTGGCCAATATCTACTTTCTCATATTCTGGATGTCACTTCTCACTTGGGTCCTCTGACGCCCTAATCCCCAAGCTAGTGTCACTCATGGCAGTCAGTCTGTAGTGTTACAAGATCAGTTGAGACATGGATCTCTAATAAGATTAATACTCATCAGTATGGTTTTAGTCCTTTCCTTTTCTGAGACAGAGAAACAGAATTATTCAAGACTTCCAGCAACAACTCCAAGCACTTGCTAAGTGCTTTCCCCCCTCTCCTCTGACAAATCTGCTAGACAGTTTTGCAAATTTGTATAAACACTTCAATGAAAACAGAAAGCAAAAATAGCAAAAAGTGGTTGATGTTTTGTTTGAAAATAACTTTTCTTTGACATCATATAGATTTGCATTTTCTTATGAAGTCATGTACTTGTCAGCATGTGCTTTGGTACTTTGGTAGTTAGTTTTTCAGTAATCAAGAGAAGAGGTGAGAATTGATGCATGTGTCCTTTCCAGGAGGGCCCTTCACTCTGTTCTCTTCTGTCTTGGTGCAACAGTTTTTACATCTCACGCGAGCGAATTATAAAGCTTTGTAATTTGGGATATGCTGCAGTTTTTCAAGACTGTATGTTTGAAGTAGTCAGAAAACCCAAGATCATTATTGTTTTAAACATGTTTGTGTTAGCATCTTGTAGGAGCACTTCTAGGAAGTTTCACGTGGAGATGCATTGTACTTTTTCCTTTATGTAGTAACTTCAGGTTCCATGCTGGTGGATGTCGATTGGGTGCCAGAGAAATCTAGGAAAAGCATTTCATCCACTTTCCATAGGGAAATCACCCCCCTCCCCCACCTACCCTGACACCTAAATCCCAGATACTGTAGCTTTGAGTGACAGCTGGATTTTGAATCCCATGGGGAGACTCTATGCCTCTTGACGGATTCATTGTGACACTGCCCAGACTGCCTGCAAACTGGCAGACAGCTCTGTTTGCCAAATGTCGACATTATCTAATTGGCATTTCAGCCCACTTCTCGTTTTTAATGGACATGAGAAAGATCCAGCCAGCAGAGTGCTGAAGCAGCGGCAGCGTGTTCAGGCTGCGCTGGCTGCAGCCTCCCTCGGACAGCTGCAGGATGGCACCAGCACCCAGGCTGTGAAGGCAGGTACTTGAAAGCTGCTGGACCAGTTGATGGAAAATACAGGAACCAAGGAGGAGACAGGAGACAGCAGAGGAATGACAAATTCAGGGGTAGTTGCTGGTAGTCAAAATAATGGCACGTTATTGTGGTGGCTAAAGAGCTTAGACCTCCTAGCATATTTTACAGCAAAAGCAACTGTACTCATTGGAAGAACAGACTTTCCACAATCAAGGAGATAGTTAATACACATGTACTGATCTGTAAAAAGCCTTATGCTGCATTATATTCAGAAATATCAAACCTTCAAATAAGTAACTTGGAGCAGAGCACACAAAGTAGGCCATCTGCTGAAGCAGCTGAGAGATGGCAACTCATATATTAAGGTGGCTGTCTATTCATTCATAATTGTTGCCTACATCTCAAGAAATAGATCTGTTTCTCTTTTTCATATCTATCTGCCTGGCCTGTCAGAGCAGTGGTAGATTACTTTTTCTCACTGTACTAAACTGTGGTTTTCCCAATAAATTATTACACCTCTCTTGGCTTGCAGCAATAGTGTGGCAGAATGGATAAACCATTCACGTGGTTCAGCCATCACTCTAAATCTTCATCAGACACTGTTTCAGTGGCTGCACCCCTTTATCTTAAACATGTCATTCCTAATTTCCTGTCAGAGGGTCTTTCCACATTATTTCATATTGCTTTAAATGGCAGGATATACATCCATGGAAAAAACACTATACAAAATACTGCCTGGATGAGAAGAGGTGTGGTGCAAGAGAGACAGGCATGAGCCAAGATGCTTGAAGCTTTCTTGAAATTGGTATCCCATAAGATTTTTAAATCTCGCCACTCTCTAAATAAAATGTGTGGACAAAAAAAAGAACTACCAGACAAATATGTGATCTAACGGTTGTAATTAAGCTACTTCAGCAGTAACCCGGAGACTAAATAAAAGGAGATGTGATCACATGTATAACCAGAGCTTTTAAAGAAAAAGAAAAAAAAATACATAGGAAAAGTCCAAAGTTTGAAAGCTTAAAATATAATTTTCAAGTTCATGTTTTCTTTCATCTTATACTTCTTTAATATTAGCTTCATTGTCACTTGGTGGAGCTGGAATATTTTAGATTGCGCTCCTCCTTTTTGGTAAGCACACTTTCCCAAGTATGAACTGCATTAATGATGTGGACTTTTTTAAAGCTTAACAACAAGAAGGCTTTTAACAGGCTACTGTAAAAGGATTTTCCAGTTTTAGTGAGAATTATGACATTATTCATCATTCTAACAACACATTAAACATAAAGGAAAGCTTTCTGACAGTCTCAATAACATTTTCCATAATACCCCCTTCTAACTGCATGCAGGTGCATGTTTTCAGCCACTCTCCACAGTTCCTTAACAATCATTACAAATCCCACTTATCTAAACTAGTGATTAAAAACCTTTAAGGGGAAGCTGTTTAATTAAAAGTAAAGTAGACATTTATTGTGTGTTTAGTGTGCCAATTTTGCTATGACCTAAGAACCATTCCCTCATTAAATTTTGTAATTCTTTCATATATTACAACTACAATATGATAACGCAGAAGAAATGTAACGGCTAATTCAAAACTCCAATGTGCATTTCTAATGTACGAGCTGGGCTAAGTTTTCAAATCTAAGGCTGGATCTTGCCCCTGTCAAAGTCTGCAGGAACATATTTATATTTTTCCCATCAACTTTAAGAAAACCAGAATGACACCTGTGGAACTCATGGTCATGATTCATTTATCTAAATCTGTCATAATTTCTTTAGTTTCAGTGGAATCAATCTGGATTGATAAAGAGATTCTGTATGGAGTATTTTCTACAGCTTACACACTTTTTTGCCACATTTTTTCCTCAGTATATATATATGCATACAAGTACAGAGAACCTGATGCTAATCACCCTCACAGTAATGTAAACCAGAAATAATTCCACTGCTATGTATACATTTACACCAGAAATCGTGTAAAATGGAATTGCTTAAGAGTATATCCTCGCTCACTCCCTGGATAATACACATACTTTTGCTTGTGCATAATGTATGTACTTCCACACATATTCACATTCAAAGGTGGCAAGCCTTAAGGTCAAAGTGTCGCCTTTGTGTTCATCAGAAACCGGGGATGTTTGTGTTCTCCCAGTAATGCCATGATGAATCGGTCGCTTAAACCATTACTATAAAACACGAGTATGACCGCAGTGCCTTGCGAGGCACAGGACAACTGACAGTGACGTGAGAACACACCTCTCTTGTTCGGTTTTTTATCGTTGTTACTTTAACGCTGACATCTGACCTCTTTAGCTGCTTGTGAGTAGTGAAGTGTTCCTGGCTCACACCTGGTGTCGGTAATAAAGCACAGCATGCATAAATAATGAAGATATGTTTGTGAAACTTCACTAAGTGGCAACTGCCTGTGACAGAGATCCCGCTACTAGCACTCACTGCTGTAAAGGTTTGTTAATGGAGGCTGCTCAGCGGATGACAAAATGACCCAATTAAAGTTTATTCCAAATGACATCAGGGTCATAAAAGGAAACAAAAGAGGAGGAAATGGCTCTGGTGGGTTGAAAATATATTGCAATGTATATTATTACGTCTGCACTTTTTGCTGTCACGGGAGGGCTTCATATTCACTTAAAACAATATCTAGTGAAAGCCAAGTTAATGAAAAGGGCGACTGTTGGCTAGACTGAAAAATGATGGCTTGTGACACTCTGCTGGACATGCTTTTGGGGAAAAGCTCTAGCAAGAAAGTCTTTCGAGATTGGCATAGCAGAGACATTTCTCCTGTCAGATACTGGATCAGAGACTTTCCAGATGAGCAAAGGATTTCAAATTCAAGTAGTCAGTCCATTTGGAGGGAAAAGCTCCCACAGACGCAGTAAAGTACTTCTAGTGTAGGGTTTGTCGTATTCTGATTTATTCTGAAATTTCTAGATGAGGGCTGAAACTGTGGGCCCCTTGAGGACTAGACATATGGCCCAATTTACAGAAAAGTTATTTGCTCCTAAGTGCCCCTTCCATTGGAAAAGAGGAAATGTGTGTAAATGAAAGGAGACTGAGGTGCTCCAATGAGAAATCAGCAGGCAATAAAGTGTCAGTGATTTTGAGCCACCTGCAGTTAATTTTCCATTGGTTCCAGTCATCACTCTGCATAGGGAAGGAGGAAAGACTGTTTCACTGGATTTCTTTTGCATTCAGACTCCACCGACGCCTTGTGATGTACCTAATGCATCAGTGGGGATGAGAGAAGCTGTGTGATTCTTTTTTCAAGCAAACAGGAGCAGCAAGGAGAATATGGGATCGGACCACAAGTACCACTTATGTGCATTCATCCAGGTAAAATGAAAATAGATTAGCTCACTTCTGTCTGAGAGACTGCGAGGCCAGCCTGGAAGTCCTAGAAACACTCCTTACACAGTGCAAAATTAGAACATTCAAGGGCATTTTTAATTTGGGGCATTAATTTAGGAGCATTTTTAATCCTAGGAAGCCAAGGAAACCAAGGCCACGGAGAAGCATCACTTTGAGTACATAAGTTTCAGTCGATTGAATGAGGTGCAAAGTCCTACCAGTCAGAGGAAGGGTGCCAGAAATCGGCTCCAATTAATTCAGCTTCACTAATGACATTTTTCCCGTCTCATAGTTGAGGACAGTGATGCATTGCTTGCAGTCCTGTTAGCATGTTTTAATAATTTACTGCTGCCCCAGCTCAGACAGACTGCTCCTCTGCCCCGCTCAGGTTTGAGTCGTGAGCAATTTTACTTTTTAGGAAAGTTTATTTTCAGGAACTTGTGGTTTTGGTTGTTTGTTTTTTTTTTTACTTTGCACTGCTACAGACTTGCAGCAAGGATTCAATCAATGGCCATTTTGCAGGCAAGGAGCAACAACCTGTTGTTGCTTACGTGCGCACCTCACCCGCATAAAAACACATTGCGAAAGATGTAGCAACAGGTTGGTGGCTGCCTAAGCTGGGAACCTTCAGATTTCTAGGGACTGCCTGTTGCAGCCACACTAAAACATATTTTGTCTATTAACTTTTAAGATGCAGCTTTAACCCTGTAATTTCAGTCTTCTCCAAAGAGAATGGATGTTTACGGAAGAGGGCCGGGCAAACATTTTGTTACACTTTCTTGACATATTAACACATCTTCCAACAGTCTGTGGCTCAAAACATGCTGGGCCACAGGTTTTATGTTTAATAGCCCCTAGTGATTTTTTTTTTTCTGTACTAACTGTGCCTGAGTTTTGAACCTATCTAACTTTTTGGCACCCATTTTATACCAGCACAAAAAACGAAGCAAAATGAACACCAGGCCTCCACAGACAGCTATTTTAATACAGAAACACAATTTTCTCACAATGGTTGGATGCTTTCCTTGTAAAGTGTGATGCTAATTGGAATACAGTAATCTTCACCGTGAAGATTTTGTTTTGGTAGAAATAATGACAAAACAAGTAGAGCCATACTTGCCTTAATAAAAAGTCATCCTACCCTTTCAATATGAAAATGGGCTTTGACCCTTGTTAACTAAATGAGTTTGAGTGAGAAATTGAGCAGTAATATTTGGGCCAATTAGTCTCCACTATGCTGCTTCTTTTAGTAGAGGAAATTATTTGCCTTCTACCCAGCTCCTTTCTGGTGTTTCTTGGCATGTATTACTTTATTGTGAAGGAAGATCCTTCTCACATTCCAGGAATGAGTGTGTGCCCTTGTAAAATCAACAAGATTAAGAAGTTTGCCTTAAGGCAGTGATTCCTGCCTTAGCAAAATATACTGCAGAGCTGCTTATCAACACTTCCTGTCACCTATTAAAAAGAGGATCAAAATCCTGAATAATAATCTCTTCAAAACTGGGGGTAAATGTTTGTTCATTTACATTTGTGTAATATTTCTAGCAGATATGTTTTTAATTTTGTCTTTTGTTTGTCAGCAGAAAAAGAAAGCCTGTTACTTCAGAAATCAATGCTTTGTCATCCCACCACCCTCAACGCGATCTTGTGAGATCACATCTTGGGAAAGTGATGTCTGAGAGAGCAGAACATGGGCAGTTCAGCAGTGCTGCTGCTGTCTCCCAGCTCCTGCTGCGAGAGCCATCCCATGGACCTCAGCGTAACTGCTAACGCACCGAAAGCAGAGCATGTGATCAAACCCTCTCCCCAAAATAGGTCCTCGGGAAGCAGTTGTCTTTCCTCATCCCCACTGTGTCAGTGTCGAACCACTGTGATCAGACAGGGAGGACATCGATGCAGTACAGTAGCAGCAACCTTTCAGAAGAAAAGCAAAATAACAGCCCTAGTCGCTTGCCCTCCTTTCAGGAGCACGGTGGTATTTATCCGGTGTGTGAGAGCTCTTAGCCTCAGCCTTCTGACAAAATTTCTATTGTAGCTAATTACATTCTCCTTATCTACAAACCTCCCATGCTTCAGCTAGCTTGAGTGGAACTTTTCCAACTGAATGTTTTTTCAATGGAAAACGGCTGTTTGATTGAAAACAAAGCTCTTCTACGAAACTGTCAACTTCAACAAAATCTGAAAAACAATTACAACTCCTTCAGTAAGGTTAAAATACCCTGCATTAACCTTTTCAGAACAGTGACTCCATTTTTCATTTTGAAATTACTCCTTCAGATTGTGTTATATTTTAAATTGAGATTAAAGACTGGGGCTTAAAATGAAATTGTTTTGAAAATGTCACTTAAAGTGATTTGATTTTATTCTGCTTCCGAAGCAAAATAAATCTTGAAATCCTGAAATTTCTTGTGAAAGAGAAATTTTGTACACTTTGCAACTTTGCTCATTCGCTTTTGGTTCCATGCTATGGTGCGTCATTACTGTCCTCATTAAGGAAATTGAGGCATATTCTCCACATAGGACTTGTATTTCAGTCATCGTGACTGTAGCTGGGTCCTATAAAGAACCAAATTTTTCTCTCTCCCATTGCCATGAAGTCTTATGCTGACCTTCTGTATCAACATCTGTAAGAGCTCTGATCGCTTGCTCTTACAAGTGAGCTGCTGTTAACTTTTTAAAAATTTCATATATCACAGCCTGAACAGTGTGTCACTGAAAACCAGTCGTATATTTCTGCTGTATGTCTGCTTAAGGAAAAGAGAAAGAAATCAACACACAAAGGTTCTGATGAAAAGAACTTTGGAAATTTTCACAGCTGGGTGTCCTCCGCAGAGAACGTCCTGTTCAGATTCAGATCACACTTCCCGTATAACCTCGGCTGCTGGAGTGAGTACCACGTGCCAAACAGAGCAAGACAAAGGGAGGCTCCAAAACACAAGGATTTACAAGTTATTGAGAATATCCAGAATTGCATGTGAAAGCAAATTCAGGGAGCACAAAGTTATTTAAACCGCTGTTGTAACAGTGTAGTTAGTAGATGGTGCCAAACATTCCTATCTGACTTTCGCTTCTGGATGGTCCTTTAGGATAGAGGAAAATGGAACAGGTTAGTGTCAAGAGAGTGGTCTTTTGGTGGCAATCCAGGCTGAGCTTCAGGAGACACAGCTTCTAATGTTGTCTGCCTCAGTACAAGGAAGGGCTCTGTGTCCTCGGCACCTCTGAAAGCATCTCCCACAGATTGTGCTCACAAATTCTCACTGGCAAAAAGTAGTCCTAACATCTGGCTTCCATCTCATCTGAAATGCAGTGGGGACAATAACGCTAAAGTATTTCATGAGTTGTCATGAAGTTCAGTTTGGTAAGTGGTCAAATAACGTTTGCAAATACGTATCATTCATACGTTACATATCATTCCCACCAGCTGAGGATCTGTCCCTGAATGCTGATTTAGAAGTACGTATTCTACTTTAAACAAATCAAGTCAGTCTACTTCTAATTGGTTCTTGCTTGAATACTAGATAATGAGATTTAGGAGCACCACAGTGTCACTGGGATTGTCATGATCCATCAAAGGAAGTATCAGTAAAGCTGTAGTACATAAACATAGGCACTGGCATTAGAGAACGCCTGCAGAAGACAGCTAGAAAGCTCAAGTCCTGACTCAGACTTCATCACTGCCTTGTCTGTTTAAGTTCATGCCAGTTAGTGCATTTTGGAACTCTTACACATCTGGCTGATGCAGAAACCGCATCAGGTGGAAATGTTGTGTCTATATTTGTCATCCACCATAGGCAAGCAGCTTTCTAGATGCTTGGAATGGATGAAAGCTATGGCATCTGAATACAAAGCAGGTAGTATCGCAGCTCCTTGTAACAGGAGTGCAAGAACTGAGGTCACCAATGGATGCTCCGCGTAAAGAATGCTCTGAGAGCACTGAGCCTTATTAGAAAACACACATTTTTCAAAGCAAAATCATTTTTGTGAATATATATCTGGTTTGACACATCCTAATTAAACCACAGGTGTGGTTCCGATGGAAAGTTACCTGCCAGCAAAGATCCCCTTAGAAATCCACGTGTCCTAGGCTCCCAGGGGCAGGGACAGGATTTCTAGTCACACCAGGCAGCCTTGGTTCCCATACTGCCTGACTCCTAAATAGACAGGTCTGAAGTCCTTTCATGTCTTTGCCTTACTATCCTACTAGAAATGGAGGTCTCTGTAACTGATACCATGCAAGGGAGTTCTGAAACTTGCTGCTTTTTCACTTAGGTGGTTTGATGCTGCCAGCTGAAATCTCCCTTAAACAAGCAGGAAGTATGTAATGCTGGGCTCAGTTTGCCTATATTTCTAGAACGCGAAAGAATACAAACCCATACCCCACCCAAGGCAATTAGTTTTGCTAGTGACTCTAATGGATTTCTGAATCTCTTCTTGAAAAGGATCTGATTAAACCTCTTACGGTTCATGGTTATCTTCTAATACAATTTTGTCAGGTGGTCCACCTGGAAACTCTGGTATGAGCTCTTCAGCCCAAACTCAAAAACACTCTAGGAGGCTTTGTTAAATTGCTTCAGATAATATGCTCAGCAATGCACAGCCCCAAATTAGGTTGTCTATGAAATTAATTCATATGAAATGGTTGCTTTAATACCAAATGAAAAAGTAATTCTTCCTCCTCCTTCCCCCCCCCGTCAGACTTTCTCATGCACGATTGAAGTTTCACTTAGGCTAAATCATCTTGATGGTATATGGGGGGGAGGGGGATAGTTCTTTCACCCGATTTGCTCTTCATGTGTAAATGTCTAATTACTAATCAAAAATGTAGTTGGACAGTAGGAAAGATTTCTTTATTCAGTCAGAAATATAAAGTAGCAAATTTCCAGAGGAACTAAAAAATATGCAAGTCATGACAAAGTATTGATTGCATAATAATGTGATGTCAACAGCACAGAATAATCATGTTTGCAGGTGGGAGCTTTACATACATTATACAGCAAAGGTTTTAGTGTTGAAATGGAAATATAAATCGAGCAGTATGTATTTCTAGAAAATAAAGCATTATTCACATACTAATACCCATCTTCTACATCATGATAAAGCATTATGATCTCTCTCCTGGACTGACTAATGAAAAAGGAAAAATTCGGTGTTTGGAATTAAATCTGATGTGGATGACATTTAAGGTCATGAAAGGCAATCTTAGTTGTACTGAAATCTTTTAATCTTATTTGCAGATTATTCCATCAGTGGCTCCCTGGAGTTGCAAAAGGATTTTATTCTCATATCTTTATTATTTAATTGAATGTTGAAAGTGTAACATATTGTAAATTGCTCTTAATTTAAAAAAGTACTTTCTTGTCTCAACATCATAGCATTTGCAGAGCTACAGGAGTACTGACTCAGAAATATACCTGGGCAAATTCGATAGTGGCATACGAAGTGGTTGGATATAATTAGGTAAGGAAATGACTATAGGGGGTGAAGTACATAATCATACTTAATTGTGATTCAACAGATGTTCAAAATGACTGTAACTTGCACCAATCTGATGTAACAGCCAAATTTGATTCTATGTTATATCAGGATGCAATTCCCATTGAAATCAGCAGGTCCAAATAATTAGGGGTGTCAGACTACTGAATTCTGTAAGCAGGAATACATTTGGCCCTGTGCAAACACTGTGGCAAATTAGAGGCGGCGTTGGTATGTTTTTCCTTATCATGGTCATTGCTTTTTGTACAACCTGCCGTTCCCTTTCCTTAGTGATGTCTAAGACGTTGCTGTTCTTCATACCTACAAAACGCCTGGACTCCTTAACTTCCAACACCTCTCTAAGGACTAAATTTCACATTCAGCAACTGAATTCAAGACAGCTTTCCCAAAAGCCTGAGTAGCCAACCCAAGAACAGTTTCCTGGCTGGACTAACATACCACCAGCACTGAAGGTCCAGTTTGTATAGGAGCAGTTTAGAGCTTGTCTTCACTCTCCAGCCAGCCCAAGTTTGAGCTCCTGTCTTCACCTGGCCTGGACTGAAAGTTTTCTCAGCAAAGCTGAGAAAAACAAAGTCAAAACCTTTTTTTCACTGTTTTTTGTTCTTACCTCCGTTCACTTGGAGGTATGATCCATGGTTCCTGTGTTAAGTTGAAGAACGTATCTCGGCCTCGCATTACAGGAGACAACAATGTGAGAGGGTTTAGCTTGCATGCTCGATGCAAAAGTGGAAAATCCCACCAAGAAGACAATCTGAACCTGGTTTCTAATCACTCCCCTGCACAGGTCAGCCAGTCTGTGTCTAAAGGCTTTTCATGTGGGTTTGAAGATACTTTGGAAAGACACTAGAGGGTATGGGACAAACTGTCAAACAGTGACAGCAGAACTTCAGTGATGAGGCTAAGGATGGGCAGACTCTACACTTCAGTGATCAGCCATGACAGAAGTCCTCTGAGTAGTTACTTCAGCCATCTAACACCAAGCTTTCCAGCAGAACCTCTTTTCTGGTCTGGTCCCCCCTAGGCAGGAGAAGCCAGCGGAGAAACCACACGGTGCCTGTCCATTAATGCTGCATCACCTGGTAGCCAGGCAAAGCTGCAGGAGTCTTTGGCACTGGTGGCCGCACCTGCAGGATCCCTGCGTCCTGGAGGTGAGGCCACCTCTCCCTGAAACCAATGTCATTGCATCTGCAAAGGAGCCTAGGACAGTGTTCTCTCGCTACCTACTTCCATGTGTTTCTTGTAGGACAATCTGATTCATTTATTTCCCGGCCACTGCAGAGCTATCTCTGGTAGGTATTTATACAGCAACAATTGCAAACCACTTGTGCATAGGTATTTATAGAGCACCAATCACATGCAGTTGTGCCTAATGACTGATATTAGCATGATGTGTCAAATACAAAATCTTTCTCTGAAAACAGCAGGGTCCAAACAACTCAGCTAATGAAACAGGCAATGCAGAACACGTATGTGGCACCACCTCGCCTACCCTATTTTTGACCGTTAAAATAAATTATATGGATCTCAAGCACATGAAAATAACACAACAAGACTACCTAACTTGCATGCATGTCAACGTCTCGCAGCAAGACTTACAAGAGGGGATTTTTTCCTCAAAAGCAAACCCTTTGCATAAATCAGCTCTTTAGTGATAAACTAAGAGGACTGCTGCTAGTGTTCAGTGCAGGGGAGAATGGAGCAGCCGAGCTCTCCCGTTCCTGACAGGAGTGCCTGGGTTCGCAGCACAGTACTGTGCATACTCAGGCCATGCCCACCTTGCAGCAGGAATCGATGCCCAGTACCTGCAAGGCAGGAGAGCCTTAGCCCCATTCTGTGCTCTGGGAAACAGTGAAGCTCAGCAACCAGCCTTGTGTTGCAGTGAAGTGATCGGCCTCGTGTTGCAGGCGGGATTTGAGACACAGAAAGACAGACTTGCAGGACGGCACTGTCATCACAGCAGTCCCTCCTTCCCCTGTGCAGCTTCCCTCTCCCTCCTCTACTCTCCTCCACCATTAAATAAAATGAAGGTGATTTCAAAGAGAGTAACTTGCACTGGATGAAATGGGACTGATCTATTAAACGAAAATATTGTTGATATTACTCTCGCATGGAAGCAGAGACAGGGAAGCAGACGAGAGGAAATGCCAGAGATATATAGATGTAATCCACACTTGCCCAGAAAACAGAAGGACATACAAATTGTCATGCTGGCACAGGACAGTTATCTGGCTTATTTGTTATCGGTCTGAGGCATTGGCCTGTACCAGGTGCTTTAGAGGAATGTGAGAAACACTGCTGACTTTGACTGTAAAATTACCTGCCCATCATGGAATTTTTTTTCTAACCATAAGCAATCAGCGGTTTGTCTACAACTTTCCGGTTCACCTCCCCTGTGTTTGTGTATGTCTCTGTTCCTCTCTAGCCTATCTGTGAATATAACAGATTAAGTATTTGTAAGTTTATCAGAAACGTACCTAATGGATTGAATTTATAGTTTTCATGAATTTAATACAGTGTCTCTAAGAGTCAGATTCCGCATTTGGAAATTGTGCTTGTGACACATGATATAGATGCATTTGTTTTCTTTGAGAGCACACAAAAATAAATATACTTGAGCCAGAAATCTCCCACTGTGGGGAAAGGTGGCTCTTTCAACCGCAGATACTCCTCGGCACCTGACAGAGGAAAACACAGCATAGCTACTGTCATCGATAGATGTTGCAATGAACTGCTTAGATTCTTGAGATAATCATTTTTGCATAAAGGTGTGCATGACTGGATGCTACTTTGAAATCAAGCCCTGTGTGCATGAGAGAGAGAATAGAGGTGTGCAAGTACAGTTTACAGATCTATATGGATATACCTGTACAGCTGTGTATACAACTATTAAACATATATATATATATACACACACACATACACGTGCGTGCACACGCGTAGAAAAACTGGTGTATTCAGGAAACAGATTCCAAACTGGGAAATAAAACTCTTCCTTTATTCTCACAAAGCGGGGCGAGAACGGATTCTGCAGTATCATTCCTGCTAGCAGACAGAGGCAGGCAGGGTGATTGACTGATCAATTGATTTTGATCACAGTAATGGCAGAGATTTTGCTATAATGGCCAAAATCACGAGTTGGGAGCATTATTGCACTCTGTAAGTAAATGTTTGCAACCCAAAGGTGATACTTTACAAATTTTATCTGAGTCCCTCCCGCTATCACCATTACCACCGTTTTATACCTTTCAGTGGTGAAAAAAACCCAGAAAGTCAATACTACCGCTGCCATTTTGGTTTACCTTGAATGAAAGTGCTGTCAGGTGACATTAGCAAAGGAATCAAATGCACATACTTCAAAAGGTATGCTATTGTATAGCCACATCATGAGCTAAACTAAAAGGTATGCCTTATATATATATGCAAAAGTTATACTATAATATGACTATCAGCTGCTGGAGGTCTTAGAAAGCAAAGCAAAGCGTCAGGGTAGAATTTTTTTTTTTTTTTTTGCTTTCTTTTTGTTAATGGTATGTCCAAAGAGAGCAACACTGTCCTTTCAGATATTAGCCTTTGTGTCAGTTTATGCCTAGCAGCTTTTCAAACAAACTGATGTTTCATTCTACATTCAAAGAAGAAAAGTGTTAAATAGGCTCCACGCATTTGATATACCTAAACCCTCCAGAATCTTGTTCTATTACTTAGAGCCCAAAGCTTTTTTAAGAATCCTACCTTGCATAACTCTTTATGTAAAATAAAGGCTGTAATTTTTCATTTGCTAACTTCTGCGAACTCAGCGCTAACGTTTCCAAAACACGTCTTTTCTTCCCACAGTCACACACTGGCCTCTTCTCTCTCTGTCCGTGTAATCTCCCTTCCCATCATCTCTGTTTCACCTTTTTGCCCTTACCACTATTCTCTTACTACTCAAGTGGCTCAGAGTCTCCTATCTATTTTCCCAAACTGCTCTTTTTCTTCCTTTTAATAGCACTTCTTTACCAAGTATTCATTATAGGCTGCGCTTTCTGTTCTTTCTCCTGTTTCTCTACACATCTCCGAGTGATTCTAACCCAGGCTACGCTGTACGAACTAACACACATCGTCTCATAGCAAAACGTATTCCAGCGTGTTGCATACTTAATTCGTGAAAATTCACAAGTTATGGAAAAAGTAAAATGCCAAGGAAGTTTTTCGCAGATCCCTCTGGCCAATAGTGTCTTTCAAAAAGATTCAAACCCAGCAGAAACCCCAAACTTCAAGAGCCTTAGCACATACTTAGAGCTTTCTCCTGTTTCTGCAGCGTGTGACTTAATGGTTTACATTGAAAGGCCAACATACTTATCTTGAGATTTGACGATCTTCCTCAGTGCGGACTTCAGAATTTAAATGTTTCCGTGCTCCCTTATCTAACACTTTATTCTTTCTCACATTCCTGTTCTTTATACGGGTGCGCAGTCAGAGGGGGTTAGCCGAAATCATTTATGGAAATGTATGCTGCTTAGTTTTCAAAAAGATTGTATTTCAGCTATCCTTATTTCAGATCACAGCACATGGGCTATCATTTAAAACTTGCAAATACTTAGAGAAATAGGGACAACTCAGCTAGCTTTGGTAGTAAAGGTGGCATCTCTAGCACAGACTGCATAAATGTTACATGCGAGCGTGAAAACACATATAGGATTTGCAAAATATATAAGCATTTTCAAACACCCTTGCATTTGGAAATATCAGACGTTCTTTCAAAAGGGAAGCTAGAGTGACACAGAGAGAAGCTGTTTCCTAATCAGGTGCTGCCTGTACCCAAGCAGGGTAATCTAATTTGCAAGTAGGTGACCTATATGTCTGGACATACCTGATTATTTATTCAACTAATCAAATTATATTGTGTCATCTGACGATGGGATGTACACAGTGCTGACACGATGTTATTTTTGTCACCAGATAAGGGGAATTGATTCTAATCTATATTACTTTTGTTAGTCATCAACTCTTACACCTAGACCTGCTAAGGGAAGCATGAATGCGTTTTGTGAAGTTCAATAAACAGCACGCATATCATTAGGTCATACTAAAGATATGCATTGTTGAACAAAAAAACCCCAGCGACCATCATCATTTGATCAACTTTTTCTACGTAACCAGTAGTTTAAGGGCGAAAGCACCCTTCTGCCCCTCTCCCACCAGCCAGCGTGATGTACGTGCCCATTTCCACTTCTTCATTTTTTTCCTTCTGTCATCATCTGGTTTTAGGAAGAGAAGACCGCGTGTTAGACTGCATCTGCTGGGAAACCTTGCCTCTTGCTATCCCCAAAAGCATTGAAATCTTAAGAATACCCTCTGTTCCCCTGTGTGCACTTGGGATGCCTGTTTTATAATTAATTTCAAGTCGTGTGTCATAACCCGGACAAAAGGCTGTCTTCTTTTTTTTTTTTTTGATTGACTGATTTCATCCTCTAACAATATCTACTGCAAAGGTCAGTGAACAATTCTTCTGAGATATCTGCTAGGGGTGGGGGACTCGTCAGGAGGGGTGCGTGTCTGTGTGACCTGATGAGAAGCAGCGACTAAGGCCTCAGCAGATCTCGATATTTATCTCATCCCCCCCCCCCTCTTTTTTATTCGATGACCCAGGGGGTTATTTCAGTGGGGAGGAGGAGCAGAGAGAGGGGGTGCCCAGGACGTAGTGGGAAGGAGGAAAGCTTTTAAAATATGTAATTATGAGCCGCTCATAGAGCGAGCGAAGCCTCCCCTGCGACAAGGGATGGGAGCGCGATGACAGTAATTGCGGCTGTTGCTCCCCGGGGTGGGGGGCTCTGGCCCCCGTACCGCGGGAGGGGGGCCCGGGGAAGGGCGGGCGCCGGGCCCCGCGGCTGCCACCTCCCCCGCTGACCCCTCCTGCCCCACCGCCGCGGGCGGGAGCGCCGCCGCCCCACCGCCTCGCGGCCGCCCGCGCCCCCCGCTTCCCCCGGCCCCGCCGCCCCGGGGGAGCGCGCGTGGGGGAGCGGCGGCCCCGCGGGTGCCCGGGCCGAGGCTGCTGGAGGGGGGCGAGGGGCGGCAGGGCGAAATCTGCCAAGTCGGGCCAAGTTGGCGGCAGCGGAGCGGGGCCCCGGGCGGCACCGGGCGGCCCGGAGGAGCTGTGGCCGGGCAGGGGCCGCCTCCGCCGCACGCGTGTCCGCGACGGGCGGGCGGCTGCAGCCGCGGCGCCTCGGCGCGCCCGGGGGAGCGGCCGCGCCTCGGAGGCGGCGGGTCCTGGCGGGGCCCGGCCCGGCCCGGCCCGGCTGCCCGCGGCCCGGCCCGGCCCGGCTGCCCGCGGCGGGGCAGGTGCGGCGCCCCCGGCGCGGCGCGTCCTCCCCTGGCGCGGCCGCCGCTTGCTCGGGGCTGCGCGGCGCTGCCCCCCGCCCCGTCCGCCCCAAAGGGTGCCGGGGGTAGCGAGCGCCTTCGCCCCGGAGCAGCCCTCCCGCGGGGCGCCGGACGGAGTCAATACAACTTCAGCTGCCGTGGCCGCTTTCATCCCTTCCCTTCCCTCCTCCCGCCTCCCCTTCTCGCCTGAAAAGCGCAAACTTGCGCTGAAATGGTACCTCGGCTCGAATGCGAGGCTAAGCAGCCCATTAAATACGATCAACGTACCGTTTGCATGGAATGAAACCTTTCCCAGTCCTGATTGCTCCAAAGGGGAATCATGTCCTACCTCCCACCTTCCCAATCTTCATTCTCCCGGTGTACACACGCTTGTAATTACTGGTGATTGTGCTAATGCAACCCTGAGCAAAAGCATGCTGGTACTATGGAGAGGGAAGTTAAAGGAAATACCGTTAATTTAAGGCAATACACATGTGGATTATGCTCTTTCTTTTCTACACCACCCTATAGATATTGCACGTTAAGTATCAACCCAAACATCAGCGGCTCGTTTCCTAGCCTTTTTTTCCCGTGGGGCTTTTTTTTTTTTTTTTTTTGGGGGGGGGGGGGGAGGGTGTCTTTTTTTTATATATTTTAACGGATCACCAGGTGATCTGGAAATAAATGATGGATCGCTTCGTGGACCGGCGAAAGGAGAGAAAGTGAGAAGACGACTCGTTAGTCCTGGCTCTCACCAAGGAAAATGCTGCCTGGTGGCAGCCCCGCCGTGATTGCTCCTTGCAGGGCTCCGTACGCGCCGCAGACCGCTCCGCTCGGGGCGGGGGGGATCCGAGTGTAAAATCACCTCGGGCCTTCTCCGCACTTGATCCCCCTCCTTCAGCAGAGCGGGGCTTCGAGGCGTGATCATTAACTTGGGTGATCATCATTTGGTTTCTTTTGAAGGAGGCTGAACGGTCTTTTTCTTAACCTAAGATATTTTTTTTTTATTTGTTGAGATGACATTCCCCGCTCCGCTCGCCCCCGTCCCCGCGCACACACACGCACACACACCCCTTTTCTTTTCATCATCAGCAAATAAAGATTAGGTGGGCAGATTATAGAAAGCGTTTTCAGTCCTGTGCTGATCTTTATTCCAGAGCCTTTGTGATGATATTGATGATGATGATGGTCAAGTGGACAGTTTGATTTTTGTGTTTGGAGCTAGTTATAAAGAATCAATATTATATCAAGGGGTAACTTTCGTGATAAAGGACTTTAACCACTCCGGCTATTCATCATAAGTCTGTAGCAAGCAGATAGGTCAAAAGAAATTATATTGCACTAAAGAGTGTGTCTTCTTATCTCTCCTATACCAGGGGAATAAGGGACAAGCCGATCGATACAGTAGCTGCTGTATACTTCTTGCAATTATCAATAGCTGATTTCGTCTTTTGAGGCCTGCATCTATTAATACAAACTAATAATAATCTTCTGAGCATATCTGTAGCCAAGGGGATGAAAGTTTTTATACTTGACGGCACTATTTATATAGCTAGAGTTAGTGAGCAACGTTACATCGTTTGTGGGGGGGGGGTGTTTGTGTGTGTGTGTGTGTGTGGTATGCATATATACATACATACACATTTTAATATTCATCTCACTTGTCATTTTCGGAAGCACAGAGATTTTTGCAAAGGGGCTACAAGCCCTGATTTCATCGCATGCTGTATTCCCACATGTAATTCCTGGAGCATGTGCTGACAGACACGCGTTGCAATACAAACACAGCGGTTTAATATATACAGCACCTATGCATCTATATGTGTGCATGACATGCATGTATCAGCTTAAATGTATGTTGCCTTGATAATATCCCCACAACTACGTGCATGACAAACGTTCCACCAAGCACTGAAAATTGTTGGTTAAATTAATGTGTCAACTGTTATGTTAAAGAACGGAAGGGGATGGTAATTGGAGTTTGCTAAGTGTGAACATAAGCTTTTGTGTATATGAATCGATGTTTATTTAGATCCAAGGGTGGCACGATGTTAAACACAAGGGAAAGGAACCTAAAGGTTTAAGGCAAAACGTTTAGGCACGGTTGTGCTGTAGACTGGTTCTATAAATCTCGTGGTGGGGCTAGTTGCTTTCCACAAAAAAATTGTAATAGAAAAGAAACATCTTTATAATTGACATTTGACATGCTGTTTGGGTTAGGCTGTGGTAGACCAAGCACAGATTTCCCTCTGATGGAAACATTTATCATCGTGATTGCTGCAGAGTGGCAGGTGGTGTTATCAATTACCTCCTCTTACCAATAATAATATTAGTATGGTAATATCTTTGCTCATGTGAGAACGAATTAGCGGTCAGTTGTTGCAGCTTTAAACAGACAAAATTGTGCTGGATTTAACCCCGGGGTCCTCAGACAAAAGTTGTGGTGCAGAAAGGGGGTGGGAAGATGCTACTTCAGCCTGCCAGGACACGTAGGGGATGATAGCAAATAAAGCCCAAATAATTGCACGCCCCTTCGAATAAAGTTGCTGAGCAAAATAATAACTATAAAAGACAGTAGATGGATTGCACGAAACGCCAGATCCATCTTATCCGCGTGTTGGTAACTTTGATGGGTTTAAGAACAACAAACTTGTAGAAAGCATAAGCGTAGACCGAACTACTTGTACGCTCTTTGTAGAGTCAGTCTTGTAGATAAGCTTTCTGAAGGTTTTTATTAACCCTGAATAAGGACAAAAGGTAAAGCAATCGCGTAACTAGGTGTCCCATTCACGTAAAAAATAAAGTCCTAGTTGGCAAATAATATTATTAAGCAGGCGGAATGATAACGTGTCGCTTCTGACGATGAGAGCAACACCGCAAAAGAAGACAACTCGCACATTAGATTGAAATACGGAGAGAAAAACAACTTTTGCTTCCCGTCACTAGCGAAGGATTTCAGCGGACCCACCGGTCGCGGCGAGGGGGACGCGAGCGGGCGCGGTTGGCGCCGGGACACGCGTGACTGCCGGCCGCGCAGCTGCCGCGCACACCTGCGCGGCGCCGCGTCCCCGCTCCTCTGCGCGCACCTACCCACGCGGGCGCGCGGAGATTTACGCGGCTAAGCGAGTCCCACCCCCCACCCCCCGCAGTGGCCGCGTTTTTCGCAGCCCAACTTCAGCGAACGCATCGTTATTTTTTTTTTTTTTTTTTTCCGCCCTCGAGTCAGGAAGATTAATTAAAAGGTCCGTGGAAAACTTGGCGGTGTAATGGGGAGCCGGGGCCGGGGGGGGGGGGACGCCGGGGCCGGAGGAGCCGCGTGTCACTTCATAACTTTCCATCGCCTCCCGAGCGCTCTGCACCCTCCGGGTTTTCCACGCGGCGCGGGGAGAAAGTTTCCCCCGGCGAGGCGCGCCCTTGCCGGCGGCGGGTCCCGGCACTGCCCGGCCGCGCCGGGGCTCCGCGCCGCTGCCCCGGCGGCGGGGGCGGGGGGCGGCCTTTTTCTCCAAGGGGAAAAGCGGGCAGGGGAGCGGCGGAAGGGAAAAGAAAACCATAAAATGTATCACTTGTAACCCTAGAATATGTTAATGTCGAGAGATACAAATCTGGTAATTATGCCTTTCTTGCCTGTTGTGTTCTCCATTGTTCATTAAACATTAAAGACGGGATTATTTAATTTTCCGCTTAAAGATTCTCTCACGTTCCGCAAAACCATATTAATTTTCAGTCATTTTACTTTCTACAAACGACAGAGGTTTGCTTTTATAACGCCGTCAGTGAGCTGCTTTTTTTCTTTTTTTTTCCCACATCGCCCTATAAGAAAGGCACTTTTAAAACGCTCTTCAAGAAATCGTCTGCTGCTGGGGGAACTACCAGGCACTGAGCAACAGAAAACGGCAAAGTTTAGGGGGGAAAAATGTTGCCTGAGCAACAGCAACAACTCCTTTCAAAAGATGACTGGACGAAAAGTGACACATTTCTGGTACTACTGCAATTGGGGAAAAAAGCCGCCTGGGCGAGGTTAAAGCGTGCCCTCTCTCATTGCAGGCAAATGTTTCGGTCAGAGGGGGTAGCTGAGCCCCTTCAGCTAAAGCCAGTCGGAGGAATGCACCTCTCTGCTTTTGCAGGAGAAGCCCCAACTCCGGCTCCCCGCTGGCGGCGGCGGTGCTGCGGTTCACTTGCACGCCCGCAGCCGCTCGCTTTCACCTGCGCTCTGCCTACGATACAACGCAGCAACAACCCCCCCCCACACGCAGGAGGAACGTGGCGTCCGTCTGCGCCGGGTGCGATAAATCCCTACTTCTGACGGGGGGAAGAAAAAAAAAAAAACATGCTCAATTAATGGGCTCGTCCCCTCCCACTTCATATTAGAAAATTACATCAGATTTCAGCCATCACGGTCGTCTCCAGATATTTTAAATGAGACGCTCTCGGCGCGACCAAACTTTCAGCAAGGATGGATGCACGGAGCGAAGATGCATTAGAATTTCTAGACAGTAAACAAGTTTTTTAATTGTAAAGCGGGCACTCATTGCGAGGGGGCTCGTGTACACATCTCGCTAAACGAAGGACAGAAAAGTATGCTCGTCTAATATCTAAAAGGCATTGATCTGGCGCTTCAGCGCCGTTTCCCTTCAGGGTCGTGCCCGTTTCTAACGAATACCTGCACCACAGAAACCGCTGGTGGTATGCGTGTCACCAAACTATCCGGAGTGGCCTAAACTGTCGCCTCTAACTTTATTTGGTTTGCCTACCGACATAAAAGCGGGGAATAAACCGAAAGCCCAGAGGCAGGGTATCACGACGCACGAGATAAAGCCAGCTATCAGCAGGGAAAGTTTACACAGAGTCGCCTCCCAAAGCAGCCGGGGTTAGTGTGTTTTAAGGACTAGGGCTGGATTACACGGGCTGGGGTGGGGGTATTAGGAGGAAATCCCTTTCACTGATCCCCGGCCCCATCGGCGGGGCTGCCCGCCGCCCCGCCGCCCCCGCCCCGCGCCCGCCGAGGCGGCCTGAGCCTCCGCGCCCACCCGGGGCCGGCGCCGGGGCCGGGGCCGGGGCCGCTCCGCCGAGCGCGGCCCGGGGCGGGAGGCGACGGGGCGAGGGGGGACCGCTCTGCAGCTAACAGTTCCAAAAAAAAAGAAAAAGAAAAAAGAAAACAGGAAAAACAAAGGGGGGGGGGCGCAGGGGCCGCTGGAGGAGCCCCCCGCCCCAAAACCACACAGGCGGGCAGAGGCGCGGCGCGGCGCGGCCGGGCAGCGCGCACCCCGCGGGCCCCTGCGCGGAGCGGCGCGGTGCGGCGGCGGCGATCGGCGACGGTGGGGTACATCCTAGCGGCGGCTGCCTGCCATGGGAGCCGGGCTGGCCGCGCTCCCCGCCCGCCCCGGCGGAGGGGGAGGCGGGCAGGGGACGGCGAGGGGAAGCGGCAACTTGTGGCGGCGGCCGGGGCGCCGGAGCTGCTGCGCGGCGGCGGGGCCGCCCGCCTCCCCGGGGGCCGGACGGGGCGGGAGGGGACGCGAGGCGGCGGGACGGGGCGGGGGAGGCTCGGCCCGGCTCCCCGGCAACTTGTAATGCGATAGAGGGGAAAGCGCGGGGGGAGGGAAGCCTCTCCCTCCCCCCCTCCCCTCACTTTTACAAAAAAAGGGGGGGCCTGGGAGAAAAGCCGCTGTCGGGAAAGTGCGTGCGGAGAGGGAGGCTCGGAGGCGGCGGGGAGCGGATCGGGCTGCGGGGCTGGGGGCAGCCCCGGCGGCAGCCCCGGCAGCGCGGCACGGGAGGCGGAGGAGGAGGAGGAGAGTAGGAGGAGCTGCCGTGTGACCCGCACCGCTCCCAAACTTGAAAGTTTATCTGCCCGAAATCACCAGCGGCCGCGGGGCGCGCACCGCTCCTCGGCACGGAGCGGAGGCATCGACCGGGGGAGCCGCCGCGCAGGGAGCGGCTGCCGGCGCCGCTGCGAGCGAGGCGAGGCAGGGGAGGGGGGATCACCCCCGCGACAGCGACAACAGCCACCCCCCACCCCCCAAATCTGGGAGAGGATCGATACTATTTGCTGGAGACCGAGGACTTGCTCATCGGCGCACACGCGAGACCGCTGTCATTAGCTAACAGGACACACGACTGAGCCGGGGGGGAGGGTGGGGAGGGTGAGGAGTGTCACGAAAAGTCATTACAACCTGAGCGAGAGAGGGAGAAAGAAAAAAAAAAAACTTCCTACCAATGGACAACAGGAAGTGACCACCACCACCAACGGGGAGTCTCTGCTTGGAGAAAGAAGCTGCAAGACAAAGAAGAAGGAAGGAGAGGTGAAAGACAAAACTGCCCAAGGTCTTCTGCGTGTGCGTGCGTGCGCTTTCGAGAGGGGAGAGAACAAAAGTCAGCCGGGAAGGGGAGAGAGAGAAAGAGCGACGGGAAAGGAGAGAGGGTGGAGGAAGAGCTAAAGACAAGCATGTGAAGATCAAGGGGAAAGAAGAGCAGAGCAACACACACGCACGCCGAAAAGAAAGGGAAAAAGAAAAAGCATACTCGAAAGTTTCTTTTCCTCCCGGGAAGAAATTGCTCACACGCAGACAGAAATCAGATGCCTTGCGGATCAACTTCTGCGGAAAGAGAGACCATGAGAGAAGAGGACGGAGAGTGATGTGAAGAAAGAAAGGGGGGTGAAAAAAAAGCCAGAAAAGAAAGCAAAGAGAGCAGAAGAAAGCAGAGTGAAAGAAACTGAGAGCCGGGGCGGGGGGGGGGGGGGAAGAAAGAAAGACAGACAGAGAAGCGAAGATCGTGACCTCCCCCAACAAGTGAACCTTGCACATATGTTGTGTAAAGTGTGTGCAAAACAGAGCCCTCCTGCGTGGTGCGTGTGTGCTTCGCCGCCGCCGCCGCTGCCGCCGCCGCCGCCGCCGCGGTCGGTGCCTCTCGCAGGCGGCGCTGCCGGTGCCGGGGAGACGCATCACTCGGCGGAGCGAAGCGGCTAATTGCGGAGCCCCGTCCTTCATTTACATATGCAGCCTGAGCCCGCTGGAGCCGCGCCAATCCGCGCTCGCCCCCAGCACCATTAATCGCCATGCATTATTCACAATCATAATTACAGCGCCCCATGCGCGCTCCGCGCAGCCGCCCCAGCCCGCCGCGCACACCCCGCCGCTCCGCGCACACCCCGCCCGGCTGATCCCCCGCTCGCTCGCTCACCCGCTCCCAGTTTGGTTGGCTGGTTAGCGGTGCTTTTTTTTTTTTTTTTTTTTTTTTGGTTGTTGGTTGCCTTTTCTGTTGTTGTTTGGTTGGTTTGTTTTGCAACTCGACTTTTATTTGCGAACAGTTATTTCCAGCCCCCACCCCCCTTCCCTCGTTCCCAATTCCTCCCCCCTTTCCACCTCCACGTCGCTGATGCCTCTGCAAAAAGCAGAGTCAAGACGGCTCAGTTAGCAGCATGTCTCGTCGAAAGCAAGCGAAACCCCAGCATCTCAAATCGGACGAAGAGCTGCAAGCGGAGGTAGTTTCTGAGCACGGTAAGGGCTCCCGGCGCCTCTTTCTCCTTCTCTCTCTCCTTTTGTGAGTGTGTTTCGGATGGAGATAGGTGGATTTATGGTGATGGTGAACATGGGAGCGCAATTACTCTGCAGCGGGAGAATGGGAATTAGAGCAGCTGGGGGAAGAGGCAGCGGAACTGAGAAGTTAGCAGTTTAGCCAAGTTTCTGCAGCCCACCCCCTGACTAACCATCCCTCCCAGCAGCTCCCTCCCGGCCTCCCGAGCGCTTTTATCGCGGCTGGGCTCGGCGGCGGGGCCCGGCCCTCCCTCCCCGCTCGCCCGGGCTCGGGCAGCTGCAGGAGCGGGCACCCGGAGCCGCGCCTGCCTCCTCCTCCTCCTCCCCCGCTCCGCTCCCTCTCTCTGTGTTTTCGGGGAGCCCTTTTTTTATCCCCCCCCCGCTCCCCCCCGCGGAAGGCTCGCAGCGGGCAGGAGCCATGTTCCCCTCGCCCCGCCGGCAGGAAAGTTGGGGCGGCCGGGGCCGGGGTGCCCTGCCTGGGGCTGCGGGTCCGGCGGGCCGGGGGCTGCCGGGCCCCGGGGCGCGGCCGCTGCCGGGGGCTCCCCCCGCCGCCGCGGGCTCCCCCCGCCGCCCCGGGCCGCCCGGCGCAGGCGGCGGGGGAGGCGCGGTGCCCCGCAGCCCGCTCGGGCGTGGGGCTGCCCCCGCCGCTGCCCCCGCTCGCCCCGGCAGCCGCCCGGGGGAGCGGGGGGGAGCCCGGCGGGAGCGGGCAGGGCCGCCCGGGTGCGCGGGGGCAGCGGAGCTGGTTTCATTATTTTCGAGAAGGGCGAGCGGCAGCTTTTCGCCTCCCCCCCTGCGCTGCCTTCCCCCCGTCGCCTCCCGGCTCTGCTGCGGCTGCAGTTGTTATCAGCGGTAGGTGACACGGAGTGCCACCACCGCCACCAGCCCCTGTCGCGCCGGCTGCAGGCGGTGGGGAAGGGTTATTTGCTCGCCCATCCGCCATTCCTCGCTCCCTCCCCACACGCAGGCACACGCACTCTTGCTTTTATGCATCTGGGCTGCCCGGGCTGCTAGTGAACAAGTGTCCAGAGCTGGAAAGATTTGGGCTGTGATCGCTCCTTATTTCCACTTCGCTGTAATTTTTTTTTTTTGAGAAGAGGGCTGCAGGGGTTTTTCTCCCCCTCCCCCCCTTTTTGTTTTGTTTTGTTTTAATTTCCTTAGTAGTCCTTGGCATTGCAGCGTGCGAAGGCATGCCACAGCCCATACTCACTTTTCCTGGGCTAAGTTGAGAGCTTCCACTTGAAAGTTTTTCTTTTCCTCTTTGCATAGAGCCCACTGCTTGCTTAGTTTCTCGCATCACCAAGTGGGAGCCCCAATGTTTTCTGCTTGCTGTGTAGGCCCGTTGCTCCACTGTTTTATCCCCCCCCCCCCCCTTAGAAAAGAAAAAAAAGTCATTTTCCTGCTTCAAAACTGTAATGACTTTTAAGTTGCATCTGTGGGGAGAGAAAGGCAGCAAAGTTGAAGCCTGAGGAGGATTTTGACTATTGTATCTGAACTTTACAGCCCTGAAGCTTAAGGCAGCGTGAATCCACTTCATCAGGTTAAAACATCTGTCAGACTGGCAAATCGTTAAGCCTCCTGCTCCTTCCCAGGGTATTTGGGGAGCCAGGGAGCGAGTCGCACACTGTCCAGGGCTGCTCGGGGGGCTGCTGCCACTGCTCCAGGAAAACCCGCTTGGGTGTTGACAATAAGAGGCACACAGAGAAAAGCTTCCTTCTGTCACAGCGGAGGAGCAAAGCAGTGCATTTTCGAAATTTAATTTTTTTCCTCAGGAAACAGTGGTCGTGTAAAATAAATTAATACAGGCAAGCAGACGAGAATTAGAATTTTATTACGTAAACAAGATTTGCTGGGGCAGGTTCTAGGTCTAAGAATTTATCACTAGCATGATAAACTTTTACATGCTCTGAATCCATATCAATACAGAAAAATAAAACCTCACTACTTCATTATGACACTCCTGGCGAGTTAATAAATTGAAAAAAATTGTTAAACTAGGTTTTTGTTTTGTTTTGTGAATCTTATCTATGTAGCCATGTCACCCGAGATTAGAACAAGAGATATGCTAAAAAGAAACGCTTGCATATGGTGGGTAGATTAAGGACAAAGAATCTTTTTGTCATGGAAATGTTTTTTTTTTTCCCCCTTTTTTGGGGGGTTTTGTTTTGTTTACTTCATCACATAGAATTTCTCACACTTGGTTTGTTTTGTATTGCCCTCAATGACTACATGATCAAATGAATGGATTTATTTCTGCCGAATGAGAAAGACAGTCTTTCCATCAAAAGGACTACATTGCATCCCAGTGAGGAATTTTAAAGCGTTATTATTGTGGTCCCTGAATAGCACAAAATCGGCTTTCACAGCAGCCCTAAAATGCAACAACGTAAATACTTGCCAGCCTTAGAAGGCTGTTATCAAAATGTGCTATGTTTCCTTTTATTAAAACATATTTTAATTAATAGAGTGAAGCCCTTCGTAGTTAACAATTAACAAGCTCAAGTAGTGCTGTTGGTTTTGCACTTTCATTTGAGAAATGTGAACGAGGTGGAGACGGGATAGACGAGTAGAGGGCTATCTAGTGCACATGAGTGTAATGTAAATCATTTACGCGTTATATTAGGAAGCCTAACGATTGCTATACTGCAAGCAGTTTTATAGGCCAGATATAATGAGCGCTCCAAATCTCGTGAATTAAAACACTTCTTGTCAAGTCAGTGTTCTGCGTTTCTGTTCACAGCTGTAATCAAGATATTGCTACAGTTCCTGAGCATATTTTGCAACAGGCCAAAAATAGTTTGCAGAGTGCAAGAATATTTGTCGCTTTCAGAGAGCAAACCGGTTAAGCAGTATTATTTGATACATGTAGCCTTTCCACTAATTTGGCTGTTTGTCTTCAAAGGTGGAAGTTGTTGTTAACACAAGATTAAGCAAATGAAGCTTATTATTTATTTAGTGAAATCGTGTTTAATATCACCACAAAATAGATTTTTATTAAGTGAAGCATTTAAAAAATGAATGTCCCGTAAACGTAATCCTTGGAGCGAAGGGCCATTCAGAGTGGCAGAGGGAAGCCTGGCAGTTTGGGGAGCAGAATGGAAGACAAACATTAGGCCGGATTTTAAGTTGAGTGGTCGCACCGTAACTTTTGTGCTAACGTTACCACAGAAGTTTTAGAATCAGAACAGATAATTTTATAGCCAGCTTGGGCTACAGCATAACACAACCGCATTCAAACAGGGCAACGTCATGATGGTGAGAAACTGTTGGAAATCTGAAGATAATTAGCAATGTCACCAACTACAGATTTACCCTCAAAATCGTTTGCAATGATTTGTCGAAAGTGAAATGCTAAAAATATATTTTTTAATAATTTTGAAAGGAAGTGTTAATGAACAGCTGGTGATGATATACTACTGGAATAATTGCACTGTAGAAGAGTGAACAAAAGATACCTATTAAAAAAAACCGCTTTGAGGTTACTAAATTAGAAGATATGATGGAAATCATTTAAAAAAAGCAGCAGAAGGACTCAAATGACTGCCTGTAGAATACAATAATCTCAGTTTCTCAGTAAACGTAAAGCATTGTAATAGCTGGAATTACATTTCTAATACACTTGCCTAATTCAACAGATTACAAACGAACCAGAATTACAGATACAATGCACATGCTTCAACTCCGATTAATTTTTATATTAAACCACAGATACAGCATCTGTATTTTTAAAGTCGGGATAATAAAAGGGTTTTTTTTTCTGTAATGCTGAAAAGTGATTCTTAGAGTGCGCAAGTGAGGTTCTGGTAAGGGTGATGACAAATGATGCTTTGGACTTCTTCACGCGAAGTTTCTGGCAAAGATGTATCAGTGTTTAATCTGAGGCAGAAGGGGTACCTTGTGGGAACTGTGTAATGGCAGTTTTCTAATGTGCCTTTTGCAGTCTTTTTTTTTTTTTTTTTTTTTTTTTAAATATTGGACCTGTTCCCCCCCCCCCCCCCTTCAGTACATACAACGTAGTCTAAACTAATGGATCTTTTTCATGGTGGTAAAGTGGGATTGGGCTGTGCGGTTTTGAGCAGTTCGTGACTGCAACTCGGTATTCTTCTGGAGTACGTACACAGACACCCATGCTCCGCTACAGCAACAACACACTTCGCTATGGAGCAGCCAGCTTCATGTGAGTGTGTTTGCTCTATCTGCAAATACAGAGGGTAAAAAACACATTTTGGAGGGACATTCCTACATACTAAATGGAGGTTATTCCACATTGGTTAGACACTATTGCCTTTAAAACTCGAGAAGTCGCAAGCAGCTGTCAGCAAACGTAAAACTTAGGTGATTTTTGCAAATGTTTGTTCTGAGGCAACTGTAAGAGAAGGCTTTTTGTTTTGAAAGATAATGGCCAAATAAGTATTGCTATAAATTGTTCCTTTGATAAGAAATGGTAATTGACACTTTATATGAATAGTTCTGCTATTATGGTAGAGACTTAACATTCAAACTGTGCAACATATGCATTTGTATAATTTTTGAAACATTCTCTTTTGAACTGTGCTAGCAATAGGAAAATATTTGGAATAATAAGGAAACTACAACAATCAGCCAGTTTGCTGATGTGTGTATAACAATGAAAGCAGACAAAACTGGGTCAGATTTTATCTGGTGGTGCTGATCTTGAGGAAGTCTTCCCATCTCCTGAGGTAGACATTAAGGCTCTTTTTTATGGAGTGGGAGGGAGGAAATTTTGAAAGGTGTTGGTTTAAATTCTGTGTGATTAAGCTATTAATATGCCTACATTTAGCTGTTGAAAATCACTTCTCCTTGTGTAAGAAGGAGGAAAAGCGATAATTCGAAAAATGGGTGGCATTTTAAAAAAAAGAGTAAAAATTAACAAATTAATAACGAGTATTAGTGCCATTTCTGAAAAATAGTTTGAATCCTGGGAAGATTTTCTGGATATCTTTCCTTCATTATTTGATTTGTTGACTGCCAAGCCGGGACAAGCGTATCTGTTGACTATCCATCAGTCAGGACATGAGTCAATCACTGTTGCTGATAATAAACCAGGTCTGGCATGACGTTCAAATAGTTAAGTACTGACACATTTTCCAAAATAAAGCATGTAAAAATAATTTCTTCCATAATATTGCATTTGTAAAATGAGAGTAATTTGCTGTATTTTTTTGCAGAGGAAACATGAGTAAATCTAGTTCCAGCAGTAAATTTTTATTGAATTGTACATTTCAATGTAAAGGGCCAAAATCCTGTTTCCTTTACCCTCTTAAAATTTCCCACTAAATGCAGTGAAGGTTTTCCATTAATAAAAAAAAGGGAATTTAAGCCAAAATATACTTTTAGGAGCTGGTTCAGTTACAGTGCTGTTGGACATAGAGTACATTTCTTCTTATCAAGGAAAACCCCTTCAAAATTGGGAAAGCCAGAAAAATAATTGTTTAAAAAGATGATAGAAAGCCGTAATGAAACACACTTTTAAAAAAAAAGTGTTTCTTTTAAGTTGAAAAGTGAAAAGATAGTGGACTAAAGAGTAGGGTCTTTAGTATTTCCTTGCTGTAGTTAGGGAGCAAAGTGAGCACCCTTGAACAACATTTATTGTGGGGTAAGCTATGTCTTTAAAAAGAGCCCTTCTGAACCTCTTATCTCTAATATCTCTAAAATCTCTAATACCTGTTACCTCTAAAATCTCTAATACTGGTCATCCGTCCCCTCCCTTTGACTACTGCCCCCCAGATGTGGACCCTATCCTGTTTGAAAAAGAAACACCAAAAAATTACCAAACTTTTGGCACAGAGAGCAAGGCACATATTTGGGAAGGCCGTCGACCTCCTCCGGGAGCCGCCGGCCGGCCCGGGTGGGTGCGTGGGGCGCGGGTGGGTGCTGCGCGGGTGGGTGCTGGCCTGTGCGGTCGCGCAGCGGGCTGCTGCGGGAGCTCAGCCGGCGGCCGGGGAGAAGAAGGTGGGATTGCGGAGTGCCAGAAAGCCTCCCCAGGACTCTCCCTGAGGGTGGGTAGTTAGAAGTGCTTTGACAAGGCTTGCTGATTTAACCTTTGCCTGCTTTGCCCTGCCAGGGGTGGCCACTAGATGTCAAGCTCATAATACAATTAGTACATCTGTGCAGTTGACCTTGGCAGCACGGCTTACCACTGTTCTGTTAAGTGTTAACACTGAATTTGAGTGTTAACTAGAGATCCCTCTGAGTTTGCTACATGCTGTACAGCTTATCAAATGCCCATCTAGTTCAGCACAAGTGTTTACAGTTCTTAAAGAAGGAAAAAGGTTTCCTTTTGTGAAGCCCAGCATCTTGAGCTGCTTAATTAACCCTGCAGGTGCCACAGTATTTTTGTTTCAGTTAATGGAAACCGGCTTGCTATTCAGTGTTTCAGGAGATCCCTTCTACTGGTGCCATTCCATAATTTTATGTTACAATTTTGTTGATGTAGTAATGTCCACAACGCTGGAAATGACGAAAGCTAACGAATTTGTTTAGGTCTTTATGTGCTTTGCTATCCTGTGCAATACTGCAGTATACGGAACGGTAAATGAGCAAAATGAGCTGCACAACGGGCATTGAATCACTCAGGGTTTGCTCTCTCAAGCACTCCTGCATGTGAGTAATTTTACTCAAAGGAGTAGCGCCATTGAGTCCAGTACTTGTAAGTTCAGTGTTGAGATGCTTAGGAGATGCAGGATTGGGTCCTCACACTGGCTTCTCTTACCGTGAGCCTCCACACACAAACTTTTCAGCGTTTCTGTGGCGGTTGTTCAGAGAGTGGCTGGCTTCATTCTGCAGGGTGTTGGAGTTACGTAGTTTAAGATGTAGTTAATTATATACTTTTCAGAATAGGAAAGCTATGCAGAATCTAGTGTTCTGCTTCTTTCTTCTAGTTTATTTGTTTTGTTTTGTTTTTTTCAATGTCTTTCTCGTATCAGCTGTGCTAGAAGTATTGACCTCGCTTTTTTTAGGATTCCCAATAAAAGTTGATGCGTTCCAAATAAACTTAGTTCCTACAAACATCAGCATACTCATACACAAATTCTACTCAACCCGAAATTAATGTCTACGTGCCATAACAGCCAACCGAATCGCTGTGCATATGATTTTGAAAAACATAACGTAGGTCTTATTTAATATGATATCTTGCGCAAATATTCGAAACAATTTGTGAAGCGTGCATCTGTTCCACATCTGCGTACACATAGAAAGGCGCCAGTGTTTGAGATAACGAAGTGCTTCACTGCACAGATTAGAAACTGTAAATGTTTTAAACAGAATACAGTTAGTGCCTGTGCCACAGGTGGCTGTTACTTAACAAATTCTGAGATTTAGGCTACTGAATAGATCAAACCGAGTGTGCCAGGTCAGTACCGGGTTTTGCATAGCAAGAGTGCCCTCCACTGTTCAAATCCCTACTAACAGCTTTTGTGGTCTGAGAAAAAGGACAGAAAATTTTTCTATTGAGTCTGGAATTTCTTCTACATTGTTAAACACAGTAGGGGTCTCTATTTGTCTCCTCCTGTTTCACAGCTTGGGCTCAGTATGTGATAATTCATCTTTCTTTATGGGATTCAAAGCTATCATAAAGAGTTAAAAAGAATTAATTTGCAAGAAAATAAACGTGTTCTAACAATTTAAGAAAACTTTCTTTAAAAGCTCCGTCAATTGTAAGAGACGATAAAGCTAAGGAAAAAGTAATACTGTTCTTCTCAAGGATCGATACGTTGTTACAAGGCTACTGTTTCCAAATGAATATAATTTTGAAAACAAATTCATGGTTTTTTTACTATATTTGCTTACTTTATTTAAATTGTGCTCGGGGAAAAATAAGTTTGTTTATTCTGGTGACAGGAGTAGTAAATAAGTGTTGCTATGCTCAGAGTTTTATTTATAATGTTGCTTGTTTAAATATATGAAAATGCTGTGAGCTGCACTTTGAAATGATTATTGGATTTGCATGTGAGAGCATTTTATACATCTGTCTTCATAGTTAGCAGACATTTTATCTGTAGCTGATGTTAACAAACGCAGTTTTTTCTGAAACTTCTTCACAGTTCGTACACTGCTTCTCAGTGAAAGATCAGTGGGGTTTTTTTCTTCCTGAAAGAAATTCCTACATTTAGAAAATATTAATTAAGTTTCAATTATGCAGCTCTCTGAATGCAGAAAAAATAGTAATTCATACAACATTTTTCCGTGCTTTCATTTGTGTTATTGCACGTAGTCTAAAAAGAAGCTTCAGAAAATATTTTGCTCACAGATTTGTTGGATTCCTTTACAAGATACTGTTGTTTGAATGCTTCAGGAAGATACCAGCAATTTGAAATAGATGAAAGCCTAGAAAATGTTGATTCTCTTACCTGATTTTGTCCAAGTGTCTTAGGAATCCATGAGGATTCTATGATACAAAGTAACAAAATATAACAAAATACTGAATTGCCAGAGAACATTTGATTGTAATAGTCCTTATTTAATATAATTGAAAAGGTGCTTTTCAGGTCACTTACATGTACAGAGCTAGAAGTGATTTAAGTTGAGGCAAAATGAAAAGATGCTGGAGCAAAGATGAAACACAGTGGGGTCGGTTGGGGCTTTTTCCAGACTGGAAGCAGTTAGTCCTAAGAAAGGGGGCATTTATAAACAGCCTACTTTTTCAGAATTAACCTGACTCGAATGCGATGTTTAATTTCAGTCTGTTTCACAAAAGTAGATGGCAGCATTTTTGAAGCATCCATTCCTTACGTTTTCCCTTGCACATCGTGCAAGAGGCTTTCCTCTCACACAGAGCAGAAAGACATATGCCTGCGATAAAAATTCAGAACTAGTAAAGCCAGGTTTACAAATCCTGTGTGCGTGTAGTCAGAAGCTGCGGCAATTTTTTCTCAACTCTCCACATTTCCTGATGGTGACTGAAGGACCCAGGGCACCCTTTCAGCCCTCTCCCTTCCTCTCAGGCGGCGAGAAACCAGGCCAAGACCATCCTCCCTGCAGCCATGCATTGCTCCAGCCCGAAAGGCGCCTGGTGTGTACGCTTAGCGAGGCTGGCAGAGCAAAGCCTCCCCTGCACCCCCCTCATTGACTCAGCAGAGCACCTGAGCCGCTTCAGGTATCACCATCCCAAAGTGACTTTTGCAAAATACCTTTGTTTTTGGATTTCTGTGGGCTGATTTTAGGGCCAGACCCCAGTGATGCAAAGTGACAGCACTCTGCTGGAGCCACCGCAGCTCTGCAGGTTGATACCTGCTTAGGAGCTCGCTCCAGGTACCGTTCGAGAAGTGTTGCCTGCAATTTTTCACCTGCTTTCAGAGGGTAAGCTTTACGTGCTGTAATTCATCTTGCATCCCATAGCAGCTTCAGATTAGTCTGTTAGCTGTTAGACTGCTAATGAGAAAAAGAAAATAACTGAGAGGTTATTAGTGGCTGAGATCCTGACTGCTTGACAAAACTCCCATTCAACACCTTTTGTGTAACTAAGAACTGCAAAATTCAGCCCATGTCTATAAGATTAAGCAAGTGCTCGATTAATTCTCCCAAAGTCCTTGAAAATTTTTACTGCACCACATCCTCGCTATAATAAAAATTATTGTTTCCCTCCAGGAAAAATAAAACCAAAAAAGATTAAATTCTTCAGTACTTAATGGATTTAATCACTTTGTAACATTTCAGAAAATGAAAGCAAGCTGTAAAAGATAAGGAAACATGGAAAAATGCTATGTTTTCCTATAATAGGTATATGCTGTAACTAAACAAAAAAAATAATTTTTAGCTTAATATTTTAACATGTAAAATTTTTAATAATCTGGAGTAATGGTAAAATTTTGGTATTGCTGTCTGTCATTCATAAAGTGATTGAGTTTTAACAAACAACAAAAATATCCTGTCATGTGGGGGCATATGTATTTAAGCTTTATTCCCTGTTGAGGTCGGTGAGGATTTACACTTCAAAAGCAACAATAAATACAGTACCTTAGTGCTTTCATATTAATAAGTACTACTGGAAGGGATGTTAAAAACCTCATTTGTGAAATCCTGGGGCAATGTCCATTTCTCCAGTACACACACACACACAAACACACACACACACATATATATATGAAAAAATATTTATCAGTTGTTTTTTTCAGTCTTGCTTTTTTCCCCCCGGGAGTGCTTGTTTGGGGCAAGACCACAAAGACTGCTGTTTGTATGACTAGTTCCTACTCTTTCAATCCCATTAATTTCAGTGCTGTGTCTAATGTGAGTAAAGGCTACTCATTTGAGTAGGAGCTGTTGGACTGAGCCCATAGTCTGTCGTCCTGTGAAGCATCTTAGTAGCCTCAGTGTGCTGCGCAGGGACCGTACCATCATCTATGGCAAAGCAGCATTTACTTCAGTGCCATCTGTGTCACCTGCTTGCTTACCAGTCCAAGAAAGTGAACCTTTGCAAGAGATATAACTTGTTTGATTTCTTAAGAAATGCCAAAATAATTCATCCTAAATGGAAAATACTGTGGTGAAGTTCTTTGTATGTCTGCTTTGAAGTTGATTGGGAGGAAAAAAAACCCTCACGACTCGCTAGCATTGTTCTCTAAAATGTTTTTCAAAAGCAGCCCTTGGATATTTCAAGACAGATGATGAGATGAATGTACTTGACTTGTCATGTGAAAAGTATTCTCACTATTTTTAAGGCTTGGGATTTGAGGGAAGGAGGAATACAAAAGAGAGCTGTAGGTCCCCAGTTAGTATGGGCGCAAGCCTGGTCCCCCTGAGATGATAGCACGAAACTAGCCATTTATTTAATTGACAACAGAGCTGAGCACTGATCATCTGAAAAATACCTATACTGCTGTATTACACTTGCACTTTTCCACAAGTTATATTTCAAATGCAAAGTGCTGCTTCTTTGAGTACACTAGACTGGTTAACTATCATGAAATGCTAAACAGGTCCATATTGATACCTCCTGGCAGGGGGCATCAGTAGTTTAGGTTTGTCTTGGAAGCTTACGCATTATACATATTAGTTTTGACACATATAGATCAGGAGACTGTCTTCTAGAGCAGAAAATAATACCTGTTGTGATTGTAAATGTTCACATTTGGGCTTGGTGATTACTGTACAGTGTCTGAAATAATTAGCTAACTTGTGTTTGATCCGCTCGTTCTAGATCAGAGGACAGCCATATTTGAATGGCTACATTGCCTGAATCCATCACTAATTACTTAAACCTTTTGTGCAAGGTTTGTTTAGAGAAAGCTCTCCTTAAACAAAAGAACAGCGATATATAGATAAAAAGCTGGAAGAGGAGCCGCAGAGTTTGCAGCTTCTTTTAGAATCAATCCTCCTTCGCAACCATGCCTTAATAGTAATAGTAGCAGTAGCAGTACTAGCAGTAGCAGTAGCAGTAGTAGTAGTAGTAGTAGTAGTAATAATAATAATAATAATAATAATAATAATAATAATAATAGGAGGCAAGTCTTACCCCGCTTGCCAAGGTTTGGAAATAAGCACAGGAAAATCTTAGTGAAAGCCTTAGGAGAGACGCGGTCCCTCCGTGCGTGGTCAGTACTACCAACCAGGGAACTCAGCAGATTCTGAATAAGGACCAAAGGATCAGCCCCCCCGACTGTAAAAATGTAAATCTGTAATACAAATAAGGATTTGTTTGAGTTGTCTTAGTTCGAAAGACTCTGGAGAGAGGCGAGCGTGGTGGGTGCCTTGCTGGTCTGTACTCGGCATGCTTTCACTTTGCGAAAGCTGAAGTACGCACTGAAAATGTGGTTTGGAAGCCTGCTTTTTCACTCACTCATTTTGGGAGGCTTTAGGTTATTTCAACATACGGTTTAGGATACTTGCAGCCAGTACACTCTTTTTCTGTGGCAAATCGTGTTATCTTCTGTGATATTTTTGTAACACAATGTGATAGTTAAGTTTCTACAGAAGCATTTGCCGTAAGGATCAGTTTAGTATTGTCTAGCAACAGCTATATAGATGTATCTATCTAAACAGTGTAACAGCCTTGTGCAGAAGTCTTAAATAATATTTGTCTGTTTTCAAGTGCATTTTATTCCCCCCTCCTGAAAGGAAAAAAAGGAAGGGAAACAATCCAGTAGTACTCGAAGAAGAGTTTTCCTTTTAGCTAGTAAATACAGTAGAATTTTGTGTAAATAATATTTAAAATTAGAAAAAATCAGTGAACATTTCTTAAGAGAAAATGCATGTCTTTTATTTAGTGGCAAGCACTGGATATATAAATGTATAAATATATAAATATATAGTGCCATCTTAGCAGTTTTTTGAAGGTACAGTTTTGGAAGGTACAAGGAAATAATAAGTTTGAGATGCTCTAAAGGCTAGGAAATAGTATTCAGGGCACAGATTTATCACCTTTATCAGACAAAACTCCCTGCTGCAATCTGTAGGGAGCTTTAGCTCAGTGAAGACTGAAAGAACTGACATGTAAT
>NC_138823.1:103427724-103577568 GCF_965183815.1 Platalea leucorodia
CTGTAAATAGCAATAGTGAAAGTTTCAGATCAAAGTCCCCAGGTCTCAGTAACCAGGAAGAGCCACAAGAAATACAATTAAAGACAGAAAAACCAGACAGTCCACCACCCGCAACTGAAAATGGAGGCGCATTAGATCTGACATCCACCAACCCAGGAAGACCCGTCATCAAAGAGGAGGCTCCTTTTAGCCTGCTGTTCCTGAACAGAGAACGTGGTAAGTTTAAAAGTACTGTTTGTAATATCTGTGGCAAGCCTTTTGCTTGTAAGAGTGCATTGGAAATTCACTACCGCAGCCATACTAAAGAACGTCCATTTGTTTGTACAGTCTGCAGTCGTGGGTGTTCCACTATGGGTAATTTAAAACAGCACTTACTGACGCACAAATTAAAAGAGCTGCCTTCTCAGTTATTTGAACCCAACTTTACTCTAGGTCCCAGCCAAAGTACTCCTAGCCTGGTCACCAGTACAGCGCCTACCATGATCAAAATGGAAGTGAATGGTCACAGCAAGCCGATCTCTTTGGGTGAGGTTCCCTCGCTTCCAGCTGGAATCCAGGTTCCTGCTGCACCACAGACAGTGATGAGCCCAGGGATCACCCCTATGCTGGCACCCCCCCCTCGCCGGACTCCCAAGCAGCACAACTGTCAGTCGTGCGGGAAGACCTTCTCCTCAGCAAGTGCACTGCAGATACATGAGCGCACCCATACCGGTGAAAAACCGTTTGGTTGCACAATCTGTGGTAGAGCTTTTACCACAAAGGGGAATCTTAAGGTAAGAGGCCAAATAACACTGTAAAGGCTCGGGGGTTAAGGCGGGGGTTAAGGCACTGGGCTTGAACTCAGCAGGTTTTAGTGCTGAGTGTTCGTCCCAAAGACAGGAGAGAAGGGAGCTTCAAGGAGATGCTTGCTGTATAGTGGTGGTTATTGTGCTTCCACTGTGTTGAAGATAGGGACTGGAAAGCGGCTGTGCAATGATGAGAACTTTAAAACTGGTTCTGGGTGTACGTGCATGCACGTTGTAGTTCTCCTGACAGATGTGATGGCACACATAGTCAGCTGATGGACGTGTTCTGGCAGTTCTTGTGGACCATCAGTGCAAAATAACCTCGCTATAAACCAGAAATGCAGAGCTTGCTCAGCTCCTTGGGTGCCTCTCAAATTTCCATCTTTGATTCTGCTTTGCAGCCATTGCAGACTAGAAAACTGTTTCCCACTGATTTACAGCGGGTTACTACAGGACTGACGCCTTTTATTCCCGCAGTCAGGTTAACCATCAGGACACAGCCTGGGGAACACATTTTTAAATGTCCTTTTTTAAAATATTAAATTTAGCAAAATAATTGATGCCTCTGACATGAGATAAAATATTATGAAAATAGACAAGATGTAAAAAGGGGAAGGGCAGAAAAAAACACCCATCTCCTAGTACAAGTAATGCCTTTGGTAATCTTCAGCATGTAAGGACTTCCAGCTTGCATGTGAAATTATCTAACCTAAGAAGATATACACTCTTTATTCTTGTGGCGCTGCATTTGTTTTCACTGAGAAGAAACAAATGCACACTGCAAAATTACTATGGAGCTGAGTTTTCTTTGTATAGGTTGATTGGGTCTTAGAACTGCGTCTTAACTGGAATTTATTTGTTTTCAATGCAAATTAAAAAGCATTTTACAAGCAATACTGTAAGTAACAGCATTTCAGGCCAGCCACCTCACCAGAACGTGCTAACTTGGGGGTGCTTCTTGTCCCGGTTTGCTCCGCAGGTTCACATGGGAACTCACATGTGGAATAACGCCCCTGCACGCCGCGGCCGCCGCCTCTCCGTGGAAAACCCCATGGCTCTGCTCGGCGGCGACGCGCTCAAGTTCTCCGAGATGTTCCAGAAGGATTTGGCAGCTCGGGCCATGAACGTTGACCCCAATTTTTGGAACCAATACGCTGCAGCTATCACTAACGGACTTGCTATGAAGAACAATGAGATTTCTGTCATACAGAACGGAGGCATTCCCCAGCTCCCAGTAAGTCTAGGCGGAGGCGCCATCCCGCCTCTAAGTAACCTTACCGGTGGCATGGACAAAGCTCGCACGGGCAGCAGCCCTCCCATTGTCGGTCTGGACAAAGCAAGTTCTGAAACGGGAGCCAGTCGTCCATTCACCAGATTTATTGAGGATAATAAAGAGATTGGCATAAATTAAAAGCATTCGTTCCGAATAACTGTTGGACTGCTACTCAACACAACACTTGTCCTGTTCCATGTACAGCTTTTGAAGCTAAGCATTAGTTTCCTGACCTAAATGCATAGGTTCCCTTTAAAGTTTTACCCATAGCAGAAATACATAACTTTGTGGCTGCTGAAAAGTTGTCTTGCAAGACCTGCATGGTACTTCTTTCAACAGTGAGTTTGACTGTTACTGAGAACTTTGAAACCTTTTAATTTAACAGAAAACAAACAAACAAACAAACAAATCATGGGATAACTTCATTAGAAACAGAAAGAGGCTAGTCTACGTCCACTTTGCTTCTTACAAAACTTACTATCACCTGAGAAAGGGGGGCTTCATTACAGCATTCTGTCACACTTATTTGCTGGTTTTGTTCAAATTAGTTAGCAACTTGGACTATGTTTTTAGGAATCTTAATCTTAAATAAGTGATTTAGTACCCCAATGCTGTGTATTATTACAGTATCCTTGTCTGTAGTATTTATAATGTTAAGATAATGCGGGTAACAGACAATATACTAGCCCCAAACTTAAATGAAGCTTTTGTACTGCAAAATACATCTGGCTATGTGATTTTTCTTTTTTTTTTTTTTTTTAAGCAAGTTTTGTTTTACTATAAATACGTGGTTTATTTCAATGCAGGCAAAATTGTGAAGTTTTATTGGGAAAGATAGCATGCTTTTCATGTGCAAGTACCTGTCAGTAACAAACCTTTTTTTATTTAAATATTTGTAGCTGCTATGTGGACAGTTGTTCTATTAAATGAAAAAAAATGTAGTGTGGACTTTAGCTCAATGATTGGAAAACAAGTTACAGACAAACCTTAGCACCATAAATTATTCACAACATTATAAACAGTTGTGAGTAAATACTCCATGTTATCAAAGCTGTACAATAAAAAGGTAATGTTTGTATAATGTGGTTGCAAACTCTTAATTTATACTATTGCACTTTTAGTATTTTGTATTAGGGAGGTTTGTCTATAATTTGAAACTGAACAAAGATGTAAACTATTTTATTAATAGTACTTTGACTTAAGGAATAAGGAGGAGAACGCTGTTGCAGTTTCTTGTTTTGTTTTAAGGTCAAACAATGAGAGATCTCTGTTAACTAAGCAGAAAAGCCGCAGAGAACTGTCAGATCCTTAGGAAATATGGGGCCTGCCATTTCTTAAATGGAAATGATTCATTTCTACAAAGCCCACTTAAAAGCGTGACCACCCCCGACAGAATTCTGATACATTTATCTTAGGAGTGTGATATTAAGACAAGCCTAGGATAGAGGAAGGAGAACATTGTGTAAGTTTAATTTTACTGTAATCTTGTTCTGTCTCTTTCACACATACCCACGAGAAAGATGTCGACTGCCTAATAACATGCGAACAAAATAATAACTTTTGGGCAGCCTGAGCAGTAGTAACATACAAATATTCTGTATTTATTTCCAACTCTCGCTGATTATCTTCTCAGATTGCTCCAAAGCACAATGTACTCTGATTAATCAAATATAATTTTAAGTTGATTGCATTGTTTAAATTACACCGAGTAAATAAAGGGAATGGTTCCACTCGTAAGCTAGGCTGGGGATGCTGAGGAGACTGGGGCTTAATCAAAACTTGAACAGTAAACGTTTTGTGTACTACCTCATTTTTGTGCATTACAAGCATGGTGGAGTTGACACTATGAACTTCCGTCCGGCAGAATTGCGTGAGGGACATTATGGGTAGCTGGGTAACAGCGCAAGGAGTTTTATGCCCCTGAAGAACGAATCAGACAGTGAGGTCTTCTCAGTTGAGACTGAAAAATAGGACAATCTTTCTTATACAACAAAAAGCATTACTGTAAGAGGATGGACTATTTCTGCCATCGTGTAATGGAGTGAAGAGAGGTTCAAAGACTTATTAGCTGTTTGTTTCTATTGGAAATGAACAATGAACTTTACAGCTCCATTTTCTACAGTGATGAGATAGAGATATATAGATATATATATATATCTATATATAAGCAAAATTATATATCTGTAACACCTCTACAATGTAACATCTTTTTTGCCACAGTGTGTGGGGGGTTAGGGGTGTTTCCAAGCATTGAAAAAAAGAAAACTGAGGTGGCTTAATGTTGCTGTATTTCAGCAATTGAATGTTTTTATTTATCTGTGTCATTTTTGGTGTGACTTTTTTTTTTCGTTAGTATTTGGTACCATGTAGTGTTATCTCTATTCCCTAAAGGATGTGTATAACTTAAAAAAAGAAAGAAAAAAAAAAAAAGAGAAGAAAAAATGAAAAAGGAAAAAAAGAAAAAAGACGTAAAGTGTTGTAAATAAGATGGCTGATGATGGTACAGTAAGACTGACCCCATTTTGTATTCAGGGTTAGGTCATTCCTCTCTGCATGGTGAAGAGAGACACTATTTTTATACTGTGATACCATGTAGGGCTAGGAGCCTCCCTGAACCAGCTGGGAATTGTTACCTAGATCCAATATTTTTTATTATTAAATCTTGTTGGCTTGACACATCTACTGATTGAAATGGATGTCTTAGTCTAGGTTACTATTTTTGTCATATGGAATTGAATAAAATGCAGGATGTAATATTATTTCTGAATTGCGTTCCTTGATTATTCTAATAACAGAGCAAGATATGAGACTAAGGTCACTTGTGGTAGATTGGTGTCAATGACTTCTAATCGTCGCATCTGAAAATCGGAATAAGGTCGACACCTTATATTCAAATGCTATTCTAATACATATTAACAGTGCAAAGGGGTAGAATTATTAAAGTCTCTTTTCCAATGAAAATAAATTGTAAGAGCATTTCTCGCAAAACAGTAGAACAAAAAAAAAAAAACATTTTGGAGGGGGGAAAACAGCCTTTGGAAGGACTACTGTTTCAAATTGACTCAATTCTGAACACTTATCATGTACTGTCTACCAAAAAAGCCTCCTTTTCATGTTGTTTAAACATTTGCCTAATATTCACGATACACTGCATGATAAAAATTGGGAACAAATTTATCAGGAGCAGTTCAAATTCTAAAATACAAAAAGAAAAAGAAAAAAATAAATAAATTGACAACTCGCATCCGTTCATTCCAAATGACATAACCTGTACGTTTAAACCCATGGCTTTGTTTCTTCTTTTTTTCCAAGACCCTGATTTATCAAAGCATGTCTAACTTTAACCAAATTATTTTTTCACATTGATTTAAATGAAAGTATTTACATTCTTAAGGTTAGGCATGTGATTAAGTATCTCCTGCAAAAAAGCTGTATGTTTGAGTAACCTTCAAGCTGTTATAATCTGGTGATGAATGCCTGCTGCATTTAAAACGGACAAAAGATAAATAAAAGAGAAAAAGCTGTGTTAATCATCTTTCAGTGGCCTTGTTACGAAGATACTCTGTTTTATAAGACCTACCCAAAGAAGGTACAAGTTTCCTCTGGTGACTCAACAACAACAATAGGTTCGTGCTTGCGTTCCTGCACGCACATCCCTGAGCCTTGCTGAGAGAAAACACGATATGCAAAAGAGAAGGAAAGCAAAGGAGCGCTGATAGTTACGGTTCTGTTCCAGACACAAGAGGAAAATTACGTGCCTTCCCCTCCTGCCCCCCAAAAAAAAGGATGAAATCAGAATGGTGTCTATTTTTAAATGTATGGGTTATTTTTTTTAATATAGGAAGACATTAAATAATAAAATGTGCTACACGGATAAAAACGGTCAAAGTCTGCTGAATTACAGATGTTTAAAAATAGAGCCATGTAGGAACTCTATATAATCAGAAAAATTGCCGGTTATGATTTTTTGAGGGGAGGGTTATTTTACAACATGAAAATTCCAGCAAGGCTTTCAAACTCTTCATTTATATTTTTTCCATGAGTTATTAGAAAGAGAGCATTTATGACAAATGATTGACATACATAACTACTTTTTCCCTGTTGTTTTTTTTTTTCCTTTTGTATATATTAGCCCTCAATATATTTTCTGTTCCTTTACCTATTTTGTCCTTTCTATCTTGGCAAATACTTTGTTTTTCTAAAGCTGCATTTGTGCTGTATTTGTGTTGCCTTTAATTTACTTCTCTGCATGTACTCTGTCATTTGGAAGATACTGTGGTTTATTTTTTTCCTTTTCCTCTAATTCTGCAGAAGTCAAAAGAGCTGCCTGTTTTTACATCTGTGTGTAACACTAGCATAATGAATGATGAAGTCGTCAGTGATGTGATCAGGTATGTGCGTAAGCTCACAGGATTTGCTGACAAACGTGCTGTTTGCACTCTTTCCTCCAGATGAAGGCATGAAGTTTGTTAGCGTTGCTGGTATAGGGCAGCCACAGATGGTCAGGAGGATGGAAGTCCTGATCCTAACTTCACTGCGCCTGCTTTTACACCACTGGAAACTCCATGGGCTTCAGTGGAGATACTCCAGGCTTATACTGGTGCAAGAGGGACTGCTTCCAGGTTCAGATGTCTTGCTTTACTTTACATGTCATCAAAACTAATGGCTAGCTATATAGTATATTAAAAGTAGGTCTAGGCAAAAGCATTCTGGACTTTATTTTTAAAAAGAGGGAAAAGAGAACACATATATTTTAGTACATACCACAGGATTATCCCAGTTTTAAAGGAGGTCCTGAAAGCTGACTGTGCCCCTTAATAGATAATTTGTTGTCATCATGTGAATAATCGGTCCCTTTTCACATAAATGAGTAAAAGAACCTGTAACTTTTATGCATAAAAGTAGAAGAATGTGAGAATCTTGCTATGGCTCTGCTACACAAGGTAGGCACTTACAGGGAAATGCCTTCCCTTTGCAGATATTAAAGGTATCAGCAGATGTATGAAAAGAAAAATACATGTTTGTGCATGTCGCAGCACCAGTGTATAGTATTTTATTTTTTCAGAAGGGAGAATGTCTCAATCAATTGACAAAGTGACAAATGTGAAAGCCAACAGCTTTGGGCTGTGCCACTGACTTATTTTAGGGATGTGAGCAAGTCGCTAATTAGACTCTGATTCTGCGTGAGAATTACATACTTCTGGGGCTTGTGGGAACCAGGGAGTGAAGTCCCCCTTGCAGAGTCAGCTAGCACCTTGTAGTATTGGGATGAGTTGCCCCATCAGTAAAGATGGGGTAATACTTTTGTACCTACCTCACAGGGGTGTTGTGAGGAATAGTTTTATGTTTGTACAGTGTTTCAAAGATGGAAAATGCTTGGTATTATCGCTGATTTTAGAGAGTTTACAATACATGTACTATTATTTATTATTTGTACTCCAGTAGTACCTATGGGCTTCAGTCAGGACTGAGAGGCCTTATCCTAAATGTTGTACACTCACCTACTTGGGATTGATACAAAATTTTACTCAGTAACATTTTCCAATGGAGGTATTTCATTATCAAGTATCTATTTGATTACTATAGGGTTTAATTCAATTATTTACGTGTTCAAATTGATTATTGGTTTTAGACCACGGCAGAGAATCATCTGATATCGCATTTTGTTTTGAGCTTGTATTGATTTTCAGAAAAAGTGCACCAATTTTCTATGGATAATCTAGAATCAAATCTTGCTATCAGTGGAATTCTACTGTACTTTTTGCTATTAAAGCTAAACGTTAAAATAAATGTGTGTGTATATATTATTATACACCAATATATAATATACATGTACCTATAAACATGTATGTTTTAAATTTCTTTAGCTGCTTAGAATTAATTTCAAACTGTGTTGCATATTTTGCTCAAGCGTTATCCATTTCAGATGCAACTAAAACATCGTTAAATGGTGTTGGCCCTCGGTAAAGACACAAAAACTGGAAATCATGACAACAAAAGACATATTGTCACTATGATTATATTTATGAAGGCTTGTGAGGAAAGTTTCTAAGTCGAATGTGTTAAAAACCTTCGCTAAGTCATAGAAGTTTTACTTAGATTATGTTGAAACAAACTATTATATCAGGATGAGTCACTCACTGTATATAAGTATGTTAAAATAAATAATTAAATAATTCCAAAGGTAATGCTTGCTATCATTTGGATGTTGAACAGAAAGTAATTTGTTTCCCAGATTGGCAAACTATATTTAATATTTTTTTACAGGTAAGAATTATCTGATTTACAATACTATGTTAAGCAACCTCTTTAGCAACTGTTCATGCGCTAAATATATTAGCTCAATTAATTCTATTGACACTCTTGTCTTTTTTATTTTAATATAAGGAAAGTTTTTGATCTAGCTTTGTTTCAAGTGTCCTCAGTGATGTTAGTCTCACTGATTTCACTCAGGCATGTCATGGAGTAAAGGTATGAGTAATGGTGGTTGCAGCTAGTCTAAAGAATCTCTCTATTCCCTCTGGGAATTACTGACATCTCTCCACTGCCCCATTCTGGTTACGAGCCAACATGTCTGTAGGTTGTTGACTTTCCTGTGTGATGATTAGCACTCATGGCTCAGCCAATTTTGTCAAACACTTGGCACTTGTTCTGCTACAACGCACACTTCATATGTGACCTATAGATATACTAACATAAGTAATGTATTTAAGATAGGCTGGTGGTGAAGGGTGTAAGTGAACACCTGTGATGGCATTCCTATGCCATTACCTGTTGTGTGCAGCAAATAAAATGTGCACATAAAAGGATGGGGTCATCAGGAGATGTGGTCACATTTCCATTTGGTTTCTATCACTTTATACTCTGAATAATGTGCCTGATATAGGAGGTTTGGTTTGGGTTTTTGCTTTTTTAAGCATTCCTAGTAAGAACAGTTATAAACAGGTACCTCAAACAGGGGAACACACCTTTTCCGGTAAGAGTTTTGTAGGTAAAACTTGATTAGGACTTGCCTTTTCTTCTCCCCAGTTTCTATTAAATTACTCTTCCCAATGTAGCTTTCAAGATCACTTCACAGTTAGAATTTGGTCCTTCACCTGGGTTTTAGTCTGCCATCATCCCATTCCAAACAGGTTTGCTGAAAACAATGGGATTTATATTAAGACATTAGCTAATGCATCAAATGGGTAGCAGAATCAAGTTCCCTGTGCATTTTTGAAATTTGCTTAAAAGAAAATCCAGTTAAATCTTCAAACAGTTGCCTACGTATCTTGTGTCATTGAACGTAACATAGGTTCCGATGTTTGACAACGGTCTGGGCCAGGCTATGGTACTTTCCCTTACACTGGGCAGCCCAGTGCTCCACAATTTACCCTAAGTAAACTAATGACAGGTGCCAATCAGTATTACTCATTGAAGGAGGTTTTTTTAATATGTTATCATCAAGCATCCTATTACAACAGCTGCAGTTCCAGCCTCACAGATGGTAGATTAAATGAGGCTGGTAGTCTCTGCAGCCTACATCTTTCCTCTTCCCCAATGCCTACTGTCTTCATGAAACAGTTTGCCAGTGTTTCTGCTGCGCTAATGTATCTTCTGTTTCTCTTCTGCGAAGTAGCACTGCTATGCTCATTTCTTTGGTTTCATTGTCTTCCTGTACATGGCTGTGTTCTTCACGTGTTTCTTCTAAGGTAGTGTTAGATTTGCCCAATGCATACGTCTGTCCTTGTATTATGTTGAGCTTAATTTCTATTTACTTCTAAGGCTAGGTCATGTTGTCCCTACTCACATCTCCACCTAATTACAATTTGTTTCTCTTGTTGGGACTATGAGCAGAAGATATTGCACAACATAGCAAAATCCAGCACCCTGAAACTCGGAAGAATTTCAAAATGTTTGTCCAGCTGGGATTACTGCACACTCACATATTGATGCATTCAAGTTTATTAGCCTCAACTTTGTGCCTGTTATATGTATAACTAGCTCCACTCTTAGCTGCTTTATATCTGGAGACTCTTTCAGGTTGATCTTGGTTTTCCATACTTCTTTAAAATAACAGCATATTAGTTTTTCCCAAAAACGTGCATCAAAATTACATTTACTTAGTGGCTAATATTTTCTATGCAACACACAAATTGTAATAAGGAATAACGAAACTTTGCTATTATTTCAATGGAACTACTCAGGTAAAATGCTGGGACGGAAGTAAAGCTCAAATGAGTACAATAAGTAGCTTTTTCTTTCTGCCTTTATATCTCCAGTGCTAAATGGGAGAAAAATAAAAGGATCGTATACCACATGAAAAGCAACCAATATAGATATCATTACAATAGCAGCGTTAAGCACAAATGTGGGCACAGTACCAGAATAAAAGACAACAGAAAATACAAGAATTTGAGATACTAGCACCAGATTTTAAAAATATACGTAATAAAGAAACAGAATCATACTCTGGTGCAACTACCAAGATTTCCCTAGTAATCATGAGCTTTATTTTTTTCAAGAGCGTCTGGGGGAAGCTGAGCAGCGTGCCCCTGGGTGCAGCTTCTTGTTAGACTTTCTTATCAGCTCAGGAAATGCTTATTCTGATTTGACAAGTTCAGTTGTTAAGGTGGGGGAACTCCAGAAGGATCCAGAAGGATCGTCTAGTCAATGTTGGTGTGCATGAATATCCCCAGCACATTTCCAGCTTACCCCTACTCCATGGTCTTAGAAAAAAATGGAATATTTTACTATTTCTAAAGCTTATCATAGGGCTCCAAAACAGGAATGAAAATGACCCTTAGCACATCCTGATAATTATGGCTATAAAAGGCCTCATTTTAACCCCTTTTATGCAGCACAGATATTATTCTACTTTCTACAGAATCACTCCTGATTTACACTGGTATGAGCAAAATCAAACGGTCGTAGTGACTGTATCATCCCTTTTTCATCAGAGCAAGACACTCGTCATTTTTCTACAACCATAAATTTTTCAGTGCACTTTTTCTGTTACAAGTCACAGTGTGTACTGGAACAAACATGCTATAATCAAGGTATATCTATACCACTGTATGTAACAGAGCTGGGCCCATTCTGGAGGCCACCTGGCCCAGCAGAAGTTGCATCCATACCATTTCAAACCCTCTCACTCCCTTGAAAAAGGACAGTTACATCCAAAGTGAATATTGGGATTGGCCCTTGGCCCCCAGATCCTGCCTGGGCGTTGTGTGGGAGCGTGTCCCTCAGCCCATGCCAAAACTGCCCGGGAAGGTGTTGCTGGCTGATGGGGCAACCCCTGGCCTCCCGCCCTGGCCCTAGGTCAGCCCGAGGAGACTGGCAAAGCCTGCAAGGGCAAACACTTCTGTCCTGAGGAGGGAAATGTGCTTTTAGGTGGAATCATTTTCCATCATGCCTTTGCGTAGCTGTACTTTTAAAGTCATTGGAATTAATTCTTTATCAGACCACTCCTTTCAGCATCTTTCTCTCTTGCCGTTAGGAATTTGACTCCTCTTACGTGGTTTCATAGTTCACATCTCATGCTCCTGGGAAGCTGGGCTTCTTCCACCAACTCTCTTGTGTGAAAAGAGAATCGTTCCTTGTAGGTTTTCTGAGGGGTTTCTCTAGATTCAGTGAAGCTGGCAGAGCATCTTCTAGGACCTGTTTATTCATTATTTTATCTAGGTATCTTATCTAGCCCATTCTTGTTCCAGCATAAGAATATACACATAGTTATTCAGGAATAATATTTCCTGAATACTTGTGTAGACAGAGTAGTCCCTTAAGTAATGAGTTCAATTAGGCTAAGATACACTATGTAGCAATTCAATAACAAAAGTCCTGGGAGGTAGGGGGAGAAGAGGCTTGCCAATTGCTTACACACAGTATGCTGGATGACGACTAAAGACTTCGTGCTGTGGCATATTTAGCACATGCTGGCCTACAGTTATGCCTAGCAACTCCCAAGGTTTGAGCAGTTCCTTACTAAGGTTTTAATCAAGAAAAAAAAAAAAAAAAGAAAAAAGCATGGTGTGCAAATTAGTAAGACAACAGGCTCCATTTAAAATCTCTTTGGGGATGTTCAATTTTACAGAATACCAGCATCTAAGAAAATCAATTTATCTTCCATTTTTGCCTAAAAAAATGTCAATAGACACTTTAATTTACCAATTCACTACCCTGAACACAGGCTGTTGGATTCAGAACTATAACTTAAAAAAACACTCTCAAAACCTGAAATGCATACAATTTTGCAGATTTGACTTGGGAATTACAATAGATGCAGCATTTAGTCTGCATTTCTCATTCCTATTGTTAAAACATTTAAATATTTCTTCTAAGAAGGTCAATTAGCTGCATTTTAAATGGGCTAAACATTCTACCATGTTCTTAAAATTATATACCTCCACTATATATTCTTTTCAGAGGACAATACATTGTAAAAATGTCAAGAAATCTCCTTTGGCTCTGCCTGCAGTCCAGTGAGACTACTCTTCTCAGTTTCCGCTTCAAGTGCAATCTCCTCTTGAGGAACCTATCTTGTAAAATGTAGAGACATTGCTAATTTTTTGGAGAAAAATCCTTCAAGATTTAAAGCCTACTCCAAATCATTATAATGACTATTCAAATGAAAACAAAACCCAGAACCTAGCAACACTACACTAAAATAATATGGAATTGAAAGATTGTTATGCCAATACCTGAGAGTCATCTGCTCTTCAAGCTTCTGTTTTTGTGATAGCAATGGGATTCTGCCTGCCGGAGCATTAACCATTCTTCTGCAGTTTCTGAGGAGGTGGCTGCCAGTCAAACCTCCTGACTGCTGCTGGGGTTAAGTCTTTGGAGGCTTGAGATATTGATACAGATTTCTTAGCATTGATTTTTATGGAGAATGTTAAAAAGTAAAGTTTCACTCAAATCATTCCAATGAATTGCCTTGTTTTAGTTGTTTTGAGTCACAGAGTCAAAGGGAAACTTTGGCTAATTAAATAAGAGCCAAAAGCAGATTTCAGCTGCGGAAATCATGCCGCAGCTAGGGAATCTGTGCTGAGATGCCACGCAGGGTCTACAAACGTTAGAACTTGCCCACTGGGATGGGATGCTGGGGCCATACCATACCTGGTTGCTGAACAAAGCACCCAGTAAAACAGCAAGACCCTAACAGGGTGTCGGAAAACAGAAAAAAAGCCCCTGTTGCTCCACTGCAAGACAGAGATACGACTGTTCTCCGAAGCACTTCAAATTGATGTGCTATTGTTTTCATGATTAGAGCATTACAATAGAGCTGAAGCTCTGCCAGTGATTTCGATATGGATTTTTTGTGTTTTGTTTTTAACTCATCTATATGCCAGTTCATTAACGTGAGGTAAGCTTTTCTCAGCTTATATTTGACTTTTGCTGTCGTTATTCTAATAACTGGCTTCTTTCCATGTAATTTTGTACCCTGGCAAGTTGTACTTTTCTGTTCACAGTATGTATTACTGAATAACTAGCTGTAGCATAAGTGAAAGCATTCAGAGAAATAACGAACACCCATCACATTGCTGGTTTTATTTGTTTAGACATCAGATACTGTGCTCCTTTATATTCTTACCTTTGGCTGAACAGGGTAGGTTTTTATCCATTTTTTCTTTCAGTGTACACCTTTAAGTAGGGCACGGCCACTAAAATGACCTTGTATTTGATAGCTGTTCTGAAACCAAACAAAATCCCACTAGCTTGTGCCGAAGTCTGAAGCTCATATTTCTCCTGGAGTGATGTATCCACACTATATATTCTTCCAGGAGTTATTTTGTGGTTAATATGTAGGAACTGGGAGGGTATTCTTTTCTCCCAGAACGATTCTGAGATTTTAGTCACTTATTTAAACCTTGCTATCAAAAGGATCAGAAAAGGTCATTTAAAGTTATAGCAAAAGCTGGAGGCAATAACTGGCATAAAGTGATGTAGGCAGCCTTACCACAGCGCAGAATTAAGTAAGCAGAAGACAAGAGAGATGCACAGGAGGAGACAGAAGAGAAGGCAGGCAGGAAGGACGGAAATGGAAGGGTGATATAAAGAAGTGATGCAGAGCTATCTGGGCTGTTACACATTTAGGAAAAAGTCTCGTTTTATACAATCTCTACAAAGAACACATGACAGCAGAAGTATTACGTAGTGCATATACATTGTGTGCAGGCTGCATGTTTTTTCATTGTTTTTAACTGCTTGATTTTGCTTATATGCCTTAAGACAAAGTTTACTTACAATTTGTTACTTTTCTTCAGTATTTCACACTCTGAAAATCACTCATTTGTAATTATCAGCCCTGGTTTTGCTTCAGTGTCAAACTTTAAAGCTATAATTGCTCCACCGACTGCTATAAATGTTGGCCTATTGCAAGTTACGGTAGTGCAATAACAAATTACATGGGCTCATTCTGAACATATAAAGTGCATCTCAGCTAAACAAAGCACTTATCCAGGACTAGCAGCAGCACTTCAGGACCCATTGCCTGTGTTCTGGTCTCATAAAATTGGCCTTTCAGCCCTACTGCAAGGCTCAACTGTTGCCGTAACCATGGCAAACTGTGTGTTTGATGGGTTTGTTGTAATTTGGCTTTATTTTCTTTGAAGAAGCTGGGTGGACTTGCCAGGGGAAATTCTTGAAGTGTTACTGAACAGATTCAGGGAGAGACTGAGGATGGGCAGGCCAGTGGAGTCCAGCAGAGTCATTGCAGATCTGCACGACTTGCGTCTTCAAGAGACCAAAAAGCTAAAGGAAGGACTGGGAAGCAGACAGCCATGCCTCAGAGGCGATGGAAAAAATGTCATAGGGATGTGGGGAAACTGCAGAGCTTTCTGCTTCTCAGTTAGTGAACTGGCTGGAATGAAGGACCCACCTAGAAGGCTGTTGTAGGCAGAGAGGATTGAATGGAGCACAGTTTATTTTGTTTTCTCTAGCTCCTTTAAGGATATTTTTTGATTTAAAAGCTTGTTGTGAGCTTTTATTCAAATAAAACTTAGCTTTCTTGAGCTTAAAATCTGAGGTGGGGAAGAGAGTGGGGAGGAGGCTCGTCTGCCACAAAGCTGTGGTTGAAACAGAGCCTTGTGACCTTCTGCATGTGCACAGCGCTGCAGCTTTCTTAGGCCACCACCAGCTCTAGCAGATGCTGTCTCTCCTTGTTCATTCAGCCAGGGTACAAATCCAGGCACAACATAAGGCCTGTTTCTGCACTGTTTTGAGCTTCTGCAACTTCCACTGTCTGCATCAGGTAGGGTAAGAGGGAAAGGGGGAAGTCTAACATCTGCCCTAAAGAAAATAGTAGTAGCGGAGATCTGAGGTAGGAAAGAGGTGGAAAGGGTAAGGAATAAAATTCCCCATTAGTTGACATTGCCTATGCTTGGGCAGGAGGTGAAAGCATTTCTTCCAATATGCAGCTCATTGCAGTTAACTGCCTCCAGGCTGATTTCTGACTTTCTGCCAGTATTGGAAATTAATCAGGAAATGCGTTGATGTAGAGCACGGCTTTCCACTCCCGTAGACCTTCTTCCCACGCAGCATGGACTATAACTGAGCCTGTAGTTGCATTTGCTTTTATATGGTGCCAGATACAATTTAAAATAAGGGTTGTAACTGATAAAGCAACAACCTGATTCCTGTGGAGCTTTCCTCAGCAAGTGCGGTGGCTGAGTTATGCTAAAGCCATCACATGCACACCTGAGAAGGGGGGAGCAGGATGTGGGGAGAGGCTCACTCCTGCCACCTCTGAGTTTCCCTGCATCTGCAGTAGTTTGCTTTGGAGGCATGATTCATGTTGCTGCTATTCCCTTCTGGGAAAGCATGGATAGAGTAGCTGGGAAATTAAAAAGGTTGACATTGGATGAAAGTGTTCTAGTCTGGGCAGATACAATGGATTTACTTATGGGCATTGGCCAACCCTGGTCTTGCACATGTGCAAGCATATTTTGTACCTGTACTCAAATCAGAATACATTTTAAAACTATATTTAAAGAAAGAGCAAATAATTGTTTAACCCCATTTCTGAAACACTTGTATTTTCTACAATGATGACTTGTGTTTTCCTATGCCACCAACATCTGAATTCAGCTGTCTGGGTTTTGCTTTCTTCTGTATCCCTTGCTTATGCCAATTTTAGGATTGATCTCCCTATCTAATGCTATCGAGCTCCTGAATACATGCGCATTTTCTACTCTCCTCTCCCACTCTTTTTTTCCCCTTTAGTTACTGCCACTGTTTGTGAACCATTATAACTCCACTTCTGCTGGTTTAATTACATTTACCTATGGAAAACAAAGACATGAGATCTGGCAGTCAGGGAGCTCAGAGAGACAAGGTGGTCTGTTACTGAATAAAGTGATGCTTGAGAGGTGCTATTCTTTATGCATCATCATGATCATCAGATAAGGAAGAATCATATGACACATTGCAAGAATGCTTTGAAGAAAGTGAAATTCTAATCCTTTCCCAACATAATCATAATGATGTAAATGTATCCCTTTTTATGGTGTAAAATTGATTTTTCTTTCCTGTTAACAGTTGTACAGTTTCTGTTCTGCACACATTTTTCTTCAAAATTGCCTAGTTCCCTCTGAGTACATTGTTGTTCTTTCCCTCCTCCTTTCTTTAAACCCATTCATTTTTTATTTATTTTATTTGCTATCCTGACCCTTGGTAAGGTTAAAATGATTATTCAGCAGTTGTGCACTGTTGAATTACCCGTCTTTTGTTCCATGGTCTATTTTGTTGTTAGTGTACTCCATAGACGCCTTTGACTCAATTATCGCTGATATTGTTAATCTCTGGGCTACTCAAGATGAATTCCCAAACTGTATAAAGATGACATTGGTCTTTTCTATTCTTAAAAGACTAATTCTTTTGACAGAAATCCAGGAAACTTCAATCTGTGAATGAATAAGGTAAAAAGGACAGAGTAATGATGTGATACCTTTTATCACACTGACATTGTAACTTGATTCTATTATAACTGCTCTTAGGAATCTAACTGATATCCTAGTCCAATAAAAAGTATGGCAGCCTTTATTTTATGTAACAAAAATCTAGCTTGTTCATGTACACTGCTGGACCTTAGCTGTCAGAATTTGGTCAAAGGAGTGCAAAGGGCTGTGCTCTGTTCTCAGAAATAACTTCTGTGCTTGGAAGCGTAAGGAGTCCCACAGATGTCCCATGATACGAGGACATTTTAATGATAAAACTATCTTGACTGGGGAGGGGACAAACTATTGTACTTCTGAGTGCTCATGGGGAGGCAAGTGTGCTGGAATAGAGGTGTCTTACACAAAGACAAAAGTCTTTGACTTTTTCAGCAGCTTGAACTGAAGTAAAGCCCATGGTTTCGTATTTTTCTTTACAGGCTCAGAGAAAGGCCTCAACATACATTGGGGTATATGTGTTTTGATCAAAAATGCCAAGAGCAGCACCCATCAGGACTTCAAGGGAGGTGACCACCCATAAACACTGCCTGCTTTCAGCACTGAATGCGCTCTAATACTGTAACTAACACTGTAAGGCTAAGGCACATGAAACATAGGTAAAAGGCAGATTTTTCCGTCTAGTCACTAATCTCATTGTGGGTTTAATACCACGACTGAAGGCAAATGTGAATGTTAATTGTCTAAGCCCAACTCTCGCCTTACTCTTGCTTTTCTGGCCTTCCACTCCTCAACCTCCCCATGGATTGTTTTTGATTCCTGTCTATTCCACATTTACCTGCCACAGCTCTCCCTAAACCTTGTCTGTCACCTCACATCCCCCCTAATCCCTGGCACAATATTCAAACCTAACACCTGCCTTTATAAAGGAACACCTCACTCCCTTGGCTCCACTCACACTATCTGCTAATCCAGGAGAAGTTGGGTATCTTTTCAACCAAGACTCATTCCCAGTTGCAGAGCTTCCAACTGGATCTTCTAAGTGAACTTGTTACGGCCTTAGCCTGATTAGGTGGCTCGGATAGGACTTAGATACATGGCATGAAGGAGATTATTCAAAAAGGAGGATTAGACAGATAATAGCTAAATTGGCAGAGAGGCTAATCCTGTGCGTGTGCAAGAGGGACAACTTAGCTGTCAAGGGACTTTTCCCTCTCTCATCTGTGTGGCTGCTGGGGTAAGATAGACGGGGAGGCCTGCAAGGCGAGATGGATGTGTGGAACCAAGTAGGGATTAGGGGTAGCTCTCTAACACCTCCTGATGTAGGCAAATTGGGACGCTAAGTCCCACTGTTAGCCTTCACAGCACTCCTAAAATGGGAGTGGCCCTAACCTATTAGAGATGGGTGCAGATACTGTGCTAAGAGTCGTTGGTCAATTTTTAGAATTTAAAAAATATACACCTATAGATTTGTATGTAATGTAGATATGTATCCATAGGACCTTATAAGATGCTTTATGACTGTACGGCTGTTTCATCTGTCTGAAACAAATTTGCTATGCTCCTATAAAATAGTTATTTCCACTGCAAGCGCAAGAACAGCCAGGGATGTTCTTTTTTTTCCTATTTTTTTGGGGGAGGGGGCGGCGGCGATGGCATCAATAATACAGAAAAATTTAATGTTTGGCCATAGGTGCCTCAGTCACTTAGGACTTTCAGTAAGGCTAGAACACTGAGGCTTGTATTTGCTAAAAGGATCATACTCTTATGTTTTTTCAAACAGACTTTTCAACTGCCTGTCTTTGACCATAGCCTCCTTTTATTTAGTATGACTTCTTCACCAATTTTTCTGACAGTGTACTGATCAGTGTAGATTTTATTTTTCTAATACTCTTCATCTGTAGTTTTAGGAATTACCATGATTTGGTCCTTATTGTTCCATGACGATCCTGGTCCTCTTTTTCCCACCTAATTTTCATTCCCTTCAAAGGATGCAATATGTTTGTTGTTTTGCAATATTCTCTGTGCTATTCAACCATAGTTGCCTGTGAATATTCTTAAATTTACTTACCACATGCAACCATATTTGTTTCATTTTATTTTTGGTTTTGGCTATTATTTGACTTGCCAGTGCAGAGGTCTCATGTATCATCTGTGGTGTTTTCCTTCCGTGGCAATTCTTTTTGCTTTTCAGATAGCTGAGCATTACACATTCTGCTCCAGGAGCCCACAGCAGTCATGCAGGTGTTTTATTAACATTTTAGGAAAGCAAAGAAGAGCGAAAAACAACTGAAATTTCACTCCAAATATTTATTTTATTCTAACTGAAATAATATATGCAGTTTTAATTTACACACTTTCATATTATAAGCTTTCAGAGATCCTGAAAAATAAGTGTTTTAATAGGTAGCCTCCCACGACACTGGCCCACTGAAATGGATTGAGAACCCTCTCTCCCCCACTAGTGCAAAAATCTGTCGATTGGTGTATTCTTTCTTTCTTTTTTTTTTTTTTTTAAATTCATTTAGGGGCAATGGATGTAATCTTTCAGGGTATTTCAAAATTTCAGCTGACTCGAAATCAAGTTGCTCTTTCCAAATTAATGCCTCATAGATCAAAACATTGCCTTCAACTGCTGTTTGCAAGGCTTTGCACAGTTTAACTCCATTCAGCCTTTGCGATCCCTGGTTTCCTTTATCTCCTAACTAGCTGCATTGTAAATGCACTCGTGAAGTGAGATATGTTTATGCTCTGTGTACAGCACAATATGGTGCTATTTACAGTTAAACTGGGATTTTGAATTTTTTATACCTGGAGAAGGACCAAAACCAAGATCTCCAAAGAGCCAGTTTCATAATGCAGACACATGCTCACGAGGTAGTACTGAACCTGGCTCAGCCAAAATGAGCATAACCAAAGTCCACTAAAGTGACAAAATGACTTTCCATGCATTTAAGCTTAGAGATATAAATGCATCAAGAAGTGCAATTAAGCTCTTATCACTTACGAGAAAGCCAGCAAGGATTATGACCCTGTGTTAAGCTAGGCTGTCGTCTCAGAAATCTCTGTGTTGCTTGCTTGCTTTATACTATGAAAAAATACAGCTCAGTATCTCCTTCCACTTACTTGTGGCCTTACTTTTGTGTTGGCTTCAAGTCAATGACTTGCTAAATCATCAGAACTGTTTCCTGTATCACCTGGTTTTTTTTAATCAGGTTGAACTCTGTTTAAATTTTGACAGAACTGCAACCTGGAGTAGGATGCTTGCATAAAGATAATTTCTAAAACGTAAACGCGATGGATTCAAATTTAAAATATCTGCCAAATTAAGCACATTAGGTTGTGCTCCTTGTGAGTCTCATTTACTTCTTTGCTATTTCTTCTAAGTCACCAGGTCTTTGCTCACTCAAGAAATAAATACATCTAATTATTGTGTTGTGGAGGAAAGAGTTTCCGTTTTTGAAGTTATCCTGACTGACAATAAAACAGCAGTGCTGCTCAGAGAAAATAGCCAAAAGCATTGTATTTATTCTGCTACTGCATTTTCTGTGTGCTTGGTTTTGAATTGTAATTATTTACTTGATTTTTAGACTGGATCTACTTGTCTATATTTACCCACCCTCAGACTTCTCTGTTTTTGTTTGAGTCACATTACATCTAAACATTACAGAAGAAACAAGCACGACTTTACTTCATCTACTATTTTCCTTCTTTCCTAGTCAGGCTCTTTTCCTCTTCATTTTTGTGGCTGTTGTTTGCTCCCCTTTACCTACTATAGACTGTTTAAATATTTTCTCTTTGCCCCCACGCAGCCCTGTCTCACTCTTTTTCTTTGCTGTGCCCACTTCCATGGTACTGATGGCAGCCAAACTCCCTTCCTTCACTTCTTCCCACTTTCGTCTTAGAGCCGCTGAGCTGGCAAAGATCGCAGGAGCCCACCCATTGACTGCAGTGAGAAGCAGGTCAGCCCTCTCCATCCCCCGATCACGTATGAGAGGGAAGAAGGACAAAAAAAATTGAATTGCTTCTCTGGGTGTCTTCTGTGTTCCGTGTTCTCTGTCTGCCTCAGCTTTGTAACCTCCTTGAGGCACAGGCTTTGTTTGGGTGATTGAGATACGAAAAATACTATTTAATGTATTCACAGATTTCAGTGAGACACTTAATCTTGGGTGGGCTATCTTGCGAAAGGCTTTTTCCTACTGTTTGTAAAACAATATTTGAGTAATATAGATTACCTGAGGTTGAAAGGGGCATCTTGAAAAAAATGTGTCAAGCAGAGGAAAAATAAGAGGTTAGAAGATTACGGTCGCAAATTCTTAAGAACAGAAGTGAATTTATCCTGCTTGATTTTAAAATGAAACATATGAAATAGTATTAATCATAATTTTCAATGTTTTTAGCCTCTGGTGAGAAAATAAGCCATGCTAAATGAGTTGTCTGGTTGTCTAGGACAGCGAGCAGCCACACCTGATTCGATACGACTGCAAGCAGAGCTGACCAGTACCACTACAAATTAAAGGGCTAGTTTATGGATGAACAGAAGTTCAAAGGAACTTTGATTCGGTACATTTTTTAAAAAATGTTCAGTAAACAAATTGCCGTTTTATGCTTCTTAATAGCGGGAAGAATATCTTGCAGTTCAAAACTCTTCTCAGCTGCAACTCTGCAACTGCACTTAAGACTAATAGGCTATTTGCAGTTGTAACTGAGCAAGCTTTGGCCTTCTGTGTAATAAATTATTACTTTCCTGACTGCCAAATATTTATCATGTTATTAACTTTAGGCAAATGAAAAGAGACAATTTAAGCAAACCTGAGTCAAACAGTTACGGTGAGTTTTTAAGTATTTTTTAATATTAACTTGATTAGTAACAACGTTAAATCAAAAGGCTGCTCATGAAGAATATACCAGTGCTGAAACAAGGTACATTAATATGAGAATAAATGGATATCTTAAAATTCTTATTATTAATTGCTGATGCACGTTGGGTTTCTTTTAAAGGTACTGCCTATAGAATGCATGCTCTTTAGACATTACAGTGTTTGTAAAAATACAACCTGACCTTTATTTACATTATTCCTTAATTAAATATTATGGCTTAAATTTACTTAGAAATAGGATCAGTGAAGTTTAAAAAATAAGAGTTTAGAGCAAAGCTTTCTCCCTGGCTATGAAGCTTACCAGACAATGACTGTGAAATAAACCATCTAAAGGTAATGCACCGATTTGAGTGAAACTAGACTGGAAATTAAGGTAGCGATTTGTTCCTGTCACGCTCAGGTACGGAGAAAGGGACAAAAGGAAGTATGAGGGAAGTTAAAGACCTTATTCCAAGTCAGGAAGCTCAAGGCATTCCTGTCTGCATGCAAAAATGTTAAACTTGCAATTCTTGTATTAAAACCTGGTGATACATCGATGCTGGTGCCCAATGATTCAGCCCAAGGAATGCAAAGATTATGCAATACATTGTTCAAAAGTGACTGAACTTCATGGGAAACAAGACTGCAATTAAAAATATTTTCTGATCTCAAAACTCCCTATACAGGAGACAAAGCAATAATGAAGAGCAGTTATGAAAGATAAAAAAGCTTTTGGGGAAAAAGTGAATGAACTAGTATGCTTAAGCCACACATGGAATGTCGGGGTGGTTGGTATGCCTGAATATGCAGAGGGCTTAGACCCAGAAGGTTTTTTTACAAGCTGGCTGAAAGAGTTATTGATACAAGCCAATTTAGCTGCCCCAGTTGTGCTGGCATCTGCCAGGAGGCTTCTTGCTAAATAAACTTCTACTTCTCCCTTTCTGTGTACTGTGCTGGTGGGTTGTGTAATTGTTTTTGTAATAAACAGGCTCCTTAAAACATCAAGAATTGCTTCTAATCTGAATTACCAAAGTTCCACTCTGGGAATATATATCCAGATTACACTGTGTTACTTTTGAAGAGGAGACAGATGTTCATGGCTGTGAAACAGATATTTCAATATATTGTTTTTTTCTTGTGCAGTTCGCTACTCAGCCAGACTTCGGGTACAAGGCAATAGGCATATGGACAGCTTTTAACTCCTGATGAAGCAAGTATGTTTGCACAGGATCAGTGAAAGTGGGATCGCTGTATTTGCAGGAATGCAGAAATGAATAAATAAAAAAATCCTCTTGGAACACTTTCTGATGGAGTTGCAAAATATGGAATTAAAACATCTTCATACATAGGACAGTGGGTATATTTCTTTATGTGATACCCTTATTTAATTCCCCAAATAAGATTTAGAAGAAAAATGCATGCTAAAAACATCATTCAAGAAGGAAAAGAAAGAAACATATATATGTTCTGGGAGTCACTTCTCATATCATCATGTCATGGCTGAATTTTAGTTAGCTGACACAGGCATCAGAAAGCAAATTAAGAAGCAAGACCTCCTGAAGCACATAAACCAACCATAGGCTGTTTGGAGCCTTTATTCATCAGATATGCTTGTGTGCACATAGAAATATATATATATATATATATATATATATATATATATATATAGTCCAGTTGACTATAAACTATTTCCACATGAATACAACCTGTATGTTGGTGATATGCAAATCTCCTGAGGCAACCACCAAATACATTAGTGCAAGGACAAGACCACTTGACAGCAGTGGTCACCTTCAGTTGTTTTAACTGAAGCTAAAATGGTTTCTGTGATATAGCAGCTCTGATGGAAAGGATGTTTGAATGGGGGGAGTGCAAACATTGCTCTAGACATGACTCCATTTAGAGGGAATGCCTCTTACTTTGATAATGTGGGTAGAGTTTTTTCTAACTGCAGGAGAGCTTACTACAAGTTGTTTAGAGTAAAGTTGAGGGATGTCCGATCAAGATTTCAAGACATGCTTACATCTGGCAGAGTGCCCAACCTCACTGATGTATTTTCACTCCAGAGTGAAGGGGAACTTACCCAGTTTAAAACCTGCCAGACTGTACGGAGTCATACCAGGCAATTGTCCTCACCACCCATGTGTGCTGGTTGTTATAATCATCATATTGAACCAATTGCTCTTCTATGACAGATCTGTTTTTCAAGGAGGAATTAAAATCTTCTGTGCTCTGGATATGGCAAATGCCGGCCTGGCACCCTGCTGGTGGGCAGGGACAAGGGGGTTGAGTCCTCAGAAAGTGAGGGCTGCTTGGTCCCTTACCAACTTTCATTGTAACAGATTAATAGGAAGCGTTAACATTTACATGCATTTCTAAATCCCCTTTGATTTTTACAAAGCATTTACTTCAACAGTATTTTCTGACCTGGAGATCCCGAGAATAGCTATACAATATAGCAACATTGCCAACCATCGTAAATGTGTTCTTTTTATTTCATAGGGTGTCTCCTCGATCTTGTATTTTAACCTAGTAATAAGGAGTAAACAACTGATAAGCTTTACACTATAATGATATTATGATAATTATATCATGTCACCTCTTATTCATCTGCCTCATAAACAGACCTAATCTCTCCACATGTGGAATTATTTCCTGGCCTCTGATCACTCGCCTGTAAGTCCTTGCAGTTTATTGTACTTCTGCTCTCTTTTGTGAGAAGTGCTGACAGACAGTAAGCAAGATCAAAACTGAAGGGTGACTATTGATTTATAGGACCATATGATAAATGTCTTCTATAAAGTGTCTTCTATTCCATCTCTTAATACTTCCTAAAATACTCTGGGTTTGTTGTTGTTGGTTTTATTTTCATTTTTAACTTACAGCTGCACATTGAGCAGATGGCTTCATTTGAGCCACATACAATGCTGTCTAGGTCTTTTTCCTGAATGTTTATAGTTAATTTAGAACAGTTCAAAACTCCCACTGAAGTCGGTGGGGAAAATAAATAAGAACTGCTGAGGAAGGCCCAGGGGCTGGCAGGATACTGCAAACTAACAGTCTTCAGTGTAACTTGGAAAAAAAAAAGAAGGCAGGTTTTTTTCTGAGATACAAGCTTATTAAAGTGATAGCACTAACAACTTTCTTTAGGTAAAACTGGTCATATGAGGTGTAGCTATCTATTTCTTGGAAGAGAGATGATGTAATTAGAGTATCAAACATTATAAAAAGGCTAAAAAAAATTTTTTTTCTTCATTCCACAGACCAGAAGGATTTAGGACAAAATTTCCACAGCTGGATATTTCCGTGCTCTTCTGGAGGCACATGGAGCTGTTGGTGCTTAGCATAACTGAGAATCACACCTGTATTTAGGTGACTGCATGGAATCAGGATCCACTTTAGGTAGTCAGCTTTTGAGGTCTTTTCCCCTGGCTCTAATGGTAACGTTGCTGAGGGCAATGACTCCTTCACACAAACCAAAGAAAAGTAACGGAGCAGAGCCCAGCAGTAAGGAGCAAGACTACGAATAGGGCTGTTGCCATTGCTTGTCTCCTCCTTCTCCAGCAAATCACACATGGAAGATGTACAATAGTACAGGACTCATTTTACTTAAATCTAGACGTAGAGGGTGTAAAGAGCTATATCTTAGCTGAGTCTCTTGACTCCTTCAGTGGTGGGAAACAGATACCAATCGGGTGCAATGTCTGACGTTTGGCGTCTGTGTGGTCTTGACTCTATACTCAACTAGATGAGCAGAAAGCGTCTACAATACAGGCCTCTACAATCCTGCCCCGAGTTAATAAGAGACCAACAGTGTGTTAAGAGCTCTAGGCACATGCGTGTCCTTGGCATTGCTGACCACACACGTAGCTGAAACTCCAGTAAGTTGGCAATAATATTTCAGTAGCTCATGAAGTCCTTATGGCAACTCTCTTTAGAATTTGAATAGAAAGCATATCATCCTCTATTAAACTCGATTTTTATTATTGTATTCTGGTGTTTGGTCTCTACATTTCATTACATTTCTAAAGAACTATTCATTTCTGTAATGCTTTTCCATGGCAATATAAATCTATTCAAAAGTGATAAGTGGAATTTGCATGAACTTAACATTTAGTTAAAGTAATCTAGCCTATGCAGTTAAAATACTACTTTTGTATATTATTGCAGTTTTTGTTGTGCAGGTACAAAATGAAGTTGTTTGTTGGAAATAATTTGGCATTGCAAAAAAGTCCTATTCTTCCTCTAGCTACCTTACAAGTAATTTATGCAGATTGCTTTAAGAACAACTACTTATATGCATTATATGCTGGAACTGATATTTTTTCTTAAAAATCCATTAGGGAATTTAAGAAAACCATATTCATTTACTGACTCTGTTGTGTGAGTTGATGAATAACTTGACAGATTTATTTTTGCAAGCTTGTATATTCATAGATACTCATTTATCCCTGCTGTGGGGATTTTTGCTGTCAAAATATTTCTTTGGCAATAGGAATTTACTTAAGGAAAACCAGAGAATTCCATGACCAGCTGTCATAGGTCAGTAAAGGTTTAAAAAAAAAGAAAATTTCTGTGAGGCTCCTAAAGACTTCTTCTATGGAGGAACCCTTGTTTGTCATATAGCAAGGAAGATATTCTCAGGAAAATTAAGATGAAGGCTATTTCGTTATTAAAGAAAAAGATTAGTTCCTTTTGGTTTCTTACATTGAGCCGGCTAGCTTGGGAGAAATCTTGTAAAATCTTACTAAAGGTGAGATTTGTATATTTTTTCTGAATTATGTTAGTGACAGTATCATATTCTTCAAAACAGGCATATTTACAGTGGCTTTGTCTTCAACAGCTACTTACCTTGAAATACCTATGTGGAAAAAACCACCACGTCAACTTTTCAGACCAAGGGGTTAAAGGAAATTTCATCAATAATTAAGACATAAATGAATCGATAGTGTTTGCATAATAGCTCAGTGACAAGACCTGTAGTTTATGAGGGGCAAAGCTGAATGATAAAGCTAAGTTCCAAATAATCAGGTGGCTACTGAGAAAGATTTGTATAGTTCCTCTGGTCCTCTCTTGAGTAAGAGCCTTATGCAGTAGTGTGTCCTTTCCCTATATTTCTCTGACACATGTACACAGCAGTATGTCTAAACTAAGAAGCAGCAACTTCAAGAAATGTTAAATAACAGGTTCAAGTTATAACAATTCTTTTTTTAATGTTGACACTTAAGGGAAGTAGATTAAAAATCTTAGGTGGCTGTGGTCAACACAAGAGGTAGTGAACATGTTTGTGTTAATTCATCCTTCTGGCCAAGATGACCAGAAGTGGCTTTTTACTAGGACATAGAATCATAGAATCATAGAATCGTTTAGGTTGGAAAAGACCCTTAAGATCATCGAGTCCAACTGTTAACCTATCACTGCCAAGTCCATCTATACCATGTCCTCAAGCACCGTATCTATCCGTTCTTTAAATACGTCCGGGGATGGAGACCCAACCACTTCCCTGGGCAGCCTGTTCCAATGCCTGACCACCCTCTCAGTGAAGAAGTTTTTCCTAATATCTAACCTAAACCTCCCCTGGTGCAGTGTAAGGCTGTTTCCTCTCGTTCTATCACTCGTTACTTGGGAGAAGAGACCGACCCCCACCTCGCTACAACCTCCTTTCAGGCAGTTGGAAAGAGCAATAAGGTCTCCCCTCAGCCTCCTCTTCTCCAGGCCAAACAACCCCAGCTCCCTCAGCCGCTCCTCATAAGACTTGTGCTCTAGACCCTTCACCAACTTCGTTGCCCTCCTCTGGACACGCTCCAGCACCTCGATGTCCTTCTTGTAGTGAGGGGCGCAAAACGGAACACAGGACTTGAGGTGCGGCCTCACCAGTGCCCAGTACAGGGGCACTATCACCTCCCTGGTCCTGCTGGCCACACTATTCTTGGTACAGGCCAGGATGCCATTGGCCTTCTTGGCCACCTGGGCACATTGCTGGCTCATGTTCAGGCGGCTGTCAACCAGCACCTCCAGGTCCTTTTCTGCCAGGCAGCTCTCCAGCCACTCCTCCCCCACCCTGTAGCGTTGCATGGGGTTGTTGTGACCCAAGTGCAGGACCCGGCACTGAGCCTTGTTGAATCTCATGCAGTTGGCCCCGGCCCATCGGTCCAGCCTGTCCAGGTCCCTCTGTAGGGCCTTCCTACCCTCCAGCAGATCGACACTTCCACCCAACTTGGTGTCATCTGCAAACTTAGTGAGGGTGCACTCGATCCCCTCCTCCAGATCATCAATGAAGATATTGACATGAGAGGTTTGATTCTGTTTCCCATACATAAGAATTTAATGTCGTCTGAGACGCCCTCATGTATCTCCCTTGGCCCCCCACTTCAGAAAGGTGCAGATCTCTTCTAGTCCTTTACCACGTTTGCTGGCCCCATGTAAAGGTCTTGGCCATCTTAAGCACCAGACCTCTGTGTTTAGGAGGGTGAACTGTGCACGAGGCGACAGTGGGAGCAGCTTTGTTCTTATGCAATATTATATATATGTATATATATAAACAGTATGCACAGTTTTTGGTGTGTATGTGTTTTTCAGTGTGTGTTCTAGGGATGTTTGTAACATCCATAAAGGACTGAAGGTAAGTAGATGAGGAAAGAGCTGGGTGACAATAACCTAAACTGCCACAGCTGGTTTTGCAGTGAACAAGTCCGAGCCCCTTCTTCTTTTGTTTAGGGAGGGGAAAGTGGTGAAATTCACATTTTTTTTAATTGCTTTAATGTACTATTGGATAGTAACAGCTTAGATCATTATATCCTAACAATGTTGCAACACCTGAACATTGTTTTTAACAAGGGGTCAAGGTATTAATTTTTAAGTAGGGAAGACAAAGACAGGTTAACAGTTTACGATACTCCTATGTGTTCTTCATTTGGTTAGGCCCTTAGTTAATTATCACCTTAGGGACTAAACAATATCCCCTCACCCAAAGACTGTACCATTATCCCTAATTATTTGCATGTTTTATAATATCTGCATTCAGGAGGAGATAGAGGGCTAAACTGAAACATGGATTCAGTACAAACAAATATTACCTTTGTTTAAAGAGACAATATTCTCCGGTGGCTAGTCTCAATCCTATTGACTACTCCCTGTTCTTTAGCCAAAACTCTCATGTCTACTGTGAAGCTCAAGCTCTAATTTCTACCCAAGGTGTTAATTAAGCCTGATTGATTTCAAATGTCTATCAAATCCAAATTTCCAGCTACATCATGGAACAGCTTTGAAAGGACTGGTCTTGTGATACTCTATCTTCATAAATTCTTTGGAGGTATTACCTCTCCAGAAAACTATACAAATCTTAGAAGGCATAGGTGGATGCCTGTTTAATGATGTTGATTAGCAGCTCAGTTTTCAGGACTCTGCTTCCTGACAGCTCCCCCAGCACAGGAGCTTCCTGGTCTATGCTGCTGATGCTCAGCCTGGGCAGGTGATTGCTGCTGGGTATCTTCCAACTCCTGATTCTGGGTATACTTTTTTTTTTGGTTTTGCCTCTAACTATCTTGTTCCGTATCTAAATGTTCTTGTTTGCTATCCAATCTTCTGGTTTCTGGCCAGGACCTCAATGGTTCCTCTCTAAGACTTTCCAAGGCTGCAGAAAGCTGCCAAGGGGGTCATTAGCACAAATCCATAAACATCTGCTGTGAAAGGATTTTTTTGCCAAGGATATTAAAATTGTGAAGGAAGTAGAGCTGCCCCAAATAAGTCAAGGAGAGCAGCACTTCTTCTGTAAATGAAATCAGGCTCCACTGGGAACAAGGACCTTTCCCTCTGTGTTCAGATTGATGGTTCAGCAGCCTGAGCAGTCTCCTGGAAACTGGAGCTGAAGTGAGAGGGATTTGCTTCTGGAAGAAGAAAGATGGGAACTTAATATCCCTTCTGCAAGATGCTGAAATAAGTGCGAGAGCTGGAAAGAGCAGTTCAGAGGCAGAAGGACAGGGTACATATATACATACATAATTTATCTACATACAGGTCAGGGTGTGGTCATATTTATGTTGAGGTTTATATAGCTCATCTGCCCATTGCATGGTGCAGAATGCTAGGTGATGATAGGTGATGATGTCAGGTGGTCTGATACAGTGAATTGTCTATCCTCCCTTCTCCTCTTTTTGTCCTACCTGATAAATTTGTGCATGGTGAATGCACACAGGTGCTTGTATCTAATCCATGCGCTATGTGCAAGGCCAGAAAAGCAAGGAGTAGACTAGTTTCTAAGTAACTGGGTTGTCACTCAACTGAGTACCAGATCAGTGCTCAAGTCTGCTTTCCCAGGCGAAAGACAAAGTTTTTTATCCACCCATGTAGCACCCAGTGGCTTATTGGGAAAGGAAGTGAATTGGAAAAAATTTCTCTGCAGGTTAAGGATGTTCCCTTAATGATGAAGCACAAAATCAATGATTATGGATGTCTGAACATGTCCAATGCCCCTCAAATCAGACTTCTGACTGCAAAAGAGATCCTACTCATCTCCAGAAATACAAGGATCACAGAGGAGGTAAGAGAGGAAAATGTCTTATGGGATAAAAATACGTATGATGGACCGCTTTGCAGGCATGTTGAACAATTGCATGATTCAGTACAAGTGAATGTAACTTCATGCATAAAGCGATAAGCAATTAAGCGATGTGATCTATGGGAAAGTTAGCTGGCAAATATTTTTTAAAAAATCTGTTTCAGAAGACAGCATACTAAAATATTTACCTTTATGCATTACTAGTGCTGCTGTTTTCTTTCTGAACAAATAAGTATGACAGGAAACTTAGATAGCAGCACCATCTATTTAAAGATACTTTACCTTCAGCTGGAATTGCCCACGCAAGATCATGACACTGAAATGGAGGAGAGCCCATAACAAACTTTCCACTCTCCTCCAAGTAAGGACATATCAAATACGTCTCTTGGAATCTAGTGGTAATTTTTGCCAAAAATTTTAGTATAAGTAGAATTTGGCCCTAAAAAGAATGAGGAGAATATTACAGGATTTTATAGGTTAGCCTCTAGTGACGGATGGCCAGTCCCTGTGGTATAAAGACTCTACTATCAGTTGTGTACAAGTTCACTAAACTTTTAATCAAAGACATCCAACATGGAGAATTGTGAGGAGGTGGGCTTTATTTGCTTGCTCACCACAAAAACATTTCTGTTGCTTCTAAAACTGAGATCAAGGAAAACATATCAGTTTGCCCATATTAATTGTGAGTAGAGGTCTTTTACTGAGATGTCCTTATGCCTTCATGGTTAGGAACAGGGACTTGAGGCTTGATATGGCACTGCAGCATTGTCTTTCAGGGATGTGTCTTTTGTCATTCTTGCACATTAACTGCCCAGATGTGGCCCCATTACAAGTCTTCAGAAAATGTCAGTCTTCATACGCTCTTTGCCCAGTTGTTAGGCTGGCTGCCGCATTCATGGAAGGGCACGTTTATAGTGTGTGCGCTCTAGCCTTTTCCAGATGTTCTTCCTGGCTCCTGTGGTACCAGAAATGAGATCAGGCACATCCCCTCGTGCCCTTTTCAAGGCTTCCCATGTACAGAGGAGAAAGACGCCCAAGTGGAACAGGAGGGCCTAGACTAGGATGGTAAAGAGGAAATAAAATGGGGTAAGGATCTGCAAGGTTAAACTGGCAGGTCTTGGGGTAGACTTTGACTGAGAGAGTAGGGGAGTCTGGGATTCAGACTGAGGACAGAAAGGATGACTGAGACTTAATAATGAATTCGGGGGCAGGATGAAGGAGGGCATCCCATCCACATAACCTGGGAGACTAGAACTGGCACATCAGAGGTGAAAGATAGCATGGAATGAAGAGGTGTGGAGAGCCTAACAGAGTTGCCTGACATTAGCTAAGCCAGGAGTTTTAAGAAAAAATAGCCCATGTTCAGTGTAGCTAAATGACATCATAAAGTATACAGAGCTGCATTAAGACTGTGTGGGTTTGGAGGTCAAATGATGATGTTATTTTTGTCTTGCTAAACCAGACTAACAGAGAAATGCTAAGCTTTGGGTTTTTTCATTTTGTTTGTTTTTTCTTTGTGCAACTTTGAAAGGGAATTTTTTTTTTTTTCCTGACAAGCATAAAAAATCCTGCTCCTCAAAGTGCAAGCATTTATGAGGATTCAGTGAAAGCAAGAGCCTGAAAAGCCTAGGAACACCTATAGTGCTTGCCTTGGAGCATGTGTTACACCCTGCATGATACTAACCATCTAGAGGACTGGTGTACCGCAGCACATGCAGTGACACCCTGCAGTGTGGTCGCTTCTGATATTTATACAGCCTAGAAAACACAGAGACTCAAGGGGGAAATGATCACAGAATATAAATACTTTCTGGTAGAATAAGGAGCAATGGCCTGAAACTAAGAGAGGAAACATTTAGACTTGCTATTAGAAAAATGCCCTTAATGGGAAAAGCAATTGGGCAGAAGAGCAGATTACAAAGAGAAGAGATCAAGGAACTGCTGCTACTTTAGGCTGCATTAGGTTGAGAATAATAGCAAAAGTCAACATTACCTGTGGAAGTTCACTTTAAGTGTTTCATGCTTGTAAAGGATAGGATCCTTTTATTACAATATACAGTTATTAAGGAATTTCTTTTCTCCTAATTCTTTTTCAAAGCAGTGGATATAACACATAATGATTGCAACCAAAGGAAAATGGATAGGGAGAAAACCGTAGGAAACTGAAAAAGTGCCTGAAGGAGTTCTGAAAATTCCTCACCAGAATGAAGATAGAGCACATATACCCATGGTATTTCTTGGTTACCACTTCTGGAAAACTTCTGCAGCAATGCTAAGTACCATGAACTGAACTACCTGGGAGAGCTGAGCCAGTTGTGACAGGAGGGATGTGTTCTGCAGTCTCCAAATCCTGTGCAATCTCACTTGGCAGCTCTGAGAACTGTCTGATCTGTCATGCTGGATACCTGGAGGAGTGGCCATATGGCAAAAAGAAGACTAGATGTGTTGTAGCACCAAAGAATGTGTTCAACAACGGCATCATTTAAAGAAGGCACACCTCAAAAATCTTTGTAATGTTAATAGGTTTTCTCCTGCTTGTATGCAGCTTATTGCCTTTTGCATATGGCTTTATATTGAGTCAGATTCTCAGTCATGCACTAACATTAAATTATGACAGTAGTAATAACAAAAATACTACATAGTTGCATAGTTTTGGCTTACATCATCATTTGATATCAGAGAACTAATTACATTATTTGAAGGAAAGAGTGGCAAGCATAATATCCAGTGCAAGATGTTGCAGAAATAAAATAATAATCTTATAATGTTGCTTTGTTTCTGATTTTTAATAGCAGGCAACATCTGGAATAAGTAAATGTTATCTAGTTTCACGAAACACTGGAAAAGCTACATACCAAACCCATTTTCCATTGAAAATAATGAATGCCTGTGGAAATATTTTTGAGTTATGACAGAAAGGAAATTTTTATTGTTCTTAGCTACTCATTTACACTGTTAATATTAAAATTTAATCCATCTTTGCACAAACTCTCTGAACCAAAAATAAATAATCACTGACCGAGATAAATAATGTGGTGGCTGATTGAATATAACAGCTGATAATGGTTTTGGGATGCTTCAAAGCCCCAGCACATGTTATGGTTCAAAGAGGATGCACATAAAAATACATACCTATATATCCTTTACAAAGTATTTGTGTTTTTAAGCAGCAACTTAAATCAATTAATATCCTTTACAAGAATGACGAGGGAAAAGTACCTATGGAAGTTAATAAGCTGCAAAGGTAGTTCTTGAGCTCAGAATGTATTTTTTCAAGACTAATGGTTCACTGCAGATGTGATGATCCAAAATGCCTCATCTGCTTTTTCTTACATGAAGTATATGATGGCACAGGTACTTCAACTGTGTGTCACACAGGAGGATTTCATTTAACCTCCACCATCCATTGATCACCTGCCATACATTCTTTGGCCTGAGCTGAACTATTTGTTTTTATAATTTAAAAATATATTTAGGGCACACATTTTAAATGAGATTTTGTTATTGCTAAGACTGTATGCTTAACTATGCAATCACAATTAATAGAGCAAACCCAGTGAGGACTTCAGCATCATCACACAAAAATAAAGTTATTCCCGTGTCATGTACTCCTGAAAGCTTAATTGATGAAAGTGACAAAATTAATTTGTTCTTATCTAGACTGTCCATATTTTTATTTTGAGGAGTAGGGGTTTTTTAATGCCATTTAGAAGATCTGCTACATTACACTGTGGCTTTGCAATAAAAACTCAGTGTGGGACAGAGGAACAGCTGTGCTATCTCAGAAGCATCTTAGTGAACCTAGAATTGCCTCACTCAGATTTTTTTCTCTTTGTCAGAAACTTTGATAATGTGGCTGAACACAGATTGATTTTTCTTTTCGTTTTCTCAAAGCTCTTAGAAAGAGACATCATCTCTTTCCTTTTATCTATTGAGAAAGACTTTTTAAAATACGTATTTAATTGAGAATCCAGTTTTCCATCAAAACAATTTTTTCTGTACTCTTTTGATCAGCCTAGCTTAGAATCACAAACTGTCATATTTTCCTGGCTCCAGAAGGGGACTAAGGTAGCATTTCCATTTGCAGAGGCAGAACTGTGCTGGCAAGAGGAGCCACACCTTTCTTCCAGCTTCTTCCTTCTTGCCTTTGCTTTATGTACTGGCCATACAGGGAACTGGGAATCTGTATGCAGTAGTGGTCTGTGTATACTGCATGCAGGGAGTAAGATACTTCGGTTTGCCCCCTTGCACAAACACGTAAGTAAAAATTGGTCAATTAGCATCTTGTCTTTTGATTCCTTCTTCATAAATAAGCATCCTTACCCCTCAAAGGTAAGGTTTAATCAGCTTCACATGTGCATACAGAAGATGGGTGAGAGTTCCCTCTAGCCCAGTTCCTGGAGGAAGCACTAATCCTGCATAGCTCTTAGAAGAGTAGGTGAGGAGGAGATTGGCAAAAAAAGCAAATAGGTCCACAAAATGTGCCAAACCACAGGTCTGCAGAGCAGGTTGTGTGGATAGATAAGACGTCACAGACTAGCTAATATCTACCTTAACTCTTGAATGTGAATGATGGAAGTATTGCTCATGTTGAAACAGTGGGAATGGTCCATCAGCGATATGGGCTGAACCCTACTGGCTCTGCTTAACCTACGCAGAGCAAGGAGGGGTGTCTTGGCTACTCATTTGGAGAGGGTGGAAGAGTGTAACATTCTGCTCTGCAGAGTTGTGTATAGTGTAAAAATTACTTATGACAACATAAACCATAAGAACAAAAATTTCTAGCAAAACAGGCAGTGGCTTCAGTATGGTAGGACTGCAACTGTATACAACAAGGGTATGGTCCACAGTGGCTTGTGAATGTTATCTGCACTTTACCTTGAATAAGATACTTTAAAAATCTTTCCTTAGCAAATGGATATTTAGTTTTAAACAAGTTCATTCACAGGGAAAATATAAGAAGAATATAGCCAAATGTCTGCAGTGTACTGAAACTCTAAAAATAATAATAGTACAAAATTCAGCACTGCAAAGCTGTTTCCTGCCTCCTGGGACGCAGACACTGGATAACCACTGATTGCCAGATCTGTGCAGCAACACGATGAGACTGGCGCTTTGGGGCTATGCCTCTTTGCTGAACTGCATTAAAAAGAACAAGGCTTTTTTCGGTCACATAGAGCTTTTTTTTTTTTTTTTTTTGTATGGATTTATAAGAATAAGCTTAACACTGAGAGAGGTTATATGTATGTGTTTATTATTATTATCATAATAAAAAATGGTTCCAAAATATGCAGTTTATAAAAAACCTTTTTTTTTGCTATTTATGGTATTTTTTGCATTAATTTGAAAAATAAATATCTACTCTCAGAAAAATAAAACCTTACCTTACAAAACTGTGAGATGTTTACACTTCATGGAAGAAATCTGTCTTTGACACCTTGAAGGTTTTCCTTAGTGACAGGGAGAAACTGTAATCTTTGAGCAAATGAAATACAGGAGTTTTTTTCAGTGATGGGTGCTCAAAGAAGCCAGACTTTGCAAGAGTTCTTCACTTCTTTTCTTACATCAGTGAGAGTGCTGAGAACCTTCAAGGAAGACCTCAGCACTGTGCAGAAACAGACAGCAAGGCAGAGCAATTTTCCCAATATATTTGGGTTCTTCCCACTTTTTGCCATTTATTTACCACAGATTCTTGTTATCTATACTTTCCTTTGGGTCCTCAGATGAAAAAGAGATGTGATATCACCATCATGAATGTGCTGTGCGATTTATTCAAGGTCAAATAATCCGTTGCTTGGAACCTGTTGTTCAGAGATGGGATTGCATGAATGGAAGGCTAGATCCCTCTCGTCTTCTCTCTGTTCTTCCAGAGGGTTCAGCCCTGCAGTATTCTAATCTCCTAATGGGCCTCATTTACCCTGAATGTACAGCACACTTACTCCAAATCATGATTTCAAGACTTTTGGTCAGTCAGTAGTATAGCATTTCTAGTCTCGTGGCTGACGGGACAAGCTAAATCACATGAGTCTCTCTCCGTCTTACCTATTTCTTAAGAGAAGGAAGTATGGACAATTTTTCCTGTTTGTTACTTCACCAGTGCAATATAGGATGGAGGTTATCTATGCTAATGTGCTCCATGAATCTGAGGCATGAAATAAATGAAAATACCATAATCACCCATTTGGAAATGCAGGAAGATTTAGACAGAATAATTACTGAAGCTGGAATTTAGCCAGGATGCCAAGGCTTCCTGCTGCAAATACTACCATGGATCCTTTCCTGACTGCATGTAGCCAGGACCTGATTTTTTGCGTGTGTTATAGCAAGCTGTCATCTCCTTTCAGTCTTGTCCTAAATTAAGAATGACATATTACATCCAAATCATAGACCTACATTATCAACAGCTCATAGAACAGTCTTCAACATAATCAGTGTAAGTAATTTACCAGATAAAAGAATGTTAATAGCAAGTACAGTATAATTTATGTGGACACAAATTGTACCTATCTTTCAGAAGAAGAAAGGCACTGCTGCGCACAAAGAGTGGATCAAGAGCAAGGTCAAGTGTAAGCACTTCTGTTTAACATGCACAGCCTGAAAACAGCAGGCAGAGCTTTCAAAGACAGATGGAAATTATACCCGATAAAGTTATTATAAATAATTGCTGTTTCTTCTCTCCTGGTGGGTTTGATATGGGAGAGGCAGTTATAAATGGAAGACCTATTCATTAGAAGGCATTTGATGAAGACCCTCTCATTTCATCAAGTTAGAGTTGAAAGTTTACAACTTGTAGTACTAGAAATAAATGGTCATTTTAGTTACCTATGTTTCTTAGCTAGCATGTGTAGATATATATGTAAAACACTGTTAAAAGAGATTTTGTTCATGGTTCTTGCATCTCAGTTATACATGTCCCGAATGCAAACACAGGTGAAATTTTGTCTTTGGATTTAAGGAGCGTCTTCTCTTTCTGAAAGTACCAATGCCTACAATGTACTAGGAATGGGCTAGGCTGTGAGAAGTATTTTCTTGATATGTACCAGAACTACCATGCTTTATCTCGATAGTATTAACCACAAAGCTTCCACTTCTCAGTGAACCTGCTCTTTGCATCGTGGAGGGTTCCCCAAATCTACTCCCTCAGCAAGGGAAGAAACAGGCTCTTCACTCTGTGATGGAACATGGACTTTCTGAAGCACAGGAGACAACAGCACTTTACTAAATGACTTTCAGATACACTTTGTAATTGATACGATATGGAGAACGGTAATCAAGTGTTGAAACTGCTCTCTGTGTTGTATGGAGATCATCCCAAAAATGTGTTGTCTGCCATTCTGAAAACCCCCATGCTTCAGAGATCAGCAATACAATGTGGCGGATGGAGGGCAATTTCTGCCTTAGTATGCTCCATATTTTCCAGCAAGGTAAGTAAGCCTGGAACAAGTTGTCAGCAGACGATTTTCTGGACAAGGTGCAAGACTAGGACTGAGGCAAAGTGGTTTTGTCACTGGATTGCCCATAGATTTTCTTGGTGTTCATTACTGTTCAGTTCTGGTCCTATGCTTTTACTGCTGTAGACAACTTCCAGCTCCATCCCCAAATTTACTTGGGAAAAGTAGAGAATGAATGAGGCCAGATGTGTCACACTGATACTACCTTGTCAGCACATAGAAGTTCACGTAAGTTGCTTCTGGGTATGTAGGAATTTTCACTGCATTATCTTCACATTCTTGAGTCAACCCTGTGTCTAAGGGCCTGTGTCTCAGGCTTGTGCCTCAGGAGCTTTGCATAGCTAACATATCTCATCTAGTCAATTCTCCGATACTGAGAATTTGGATTTCCCCTAAGTCTATCTAGACTTTTAGTCATGCTCTGACCAATAGTGAAGGTGAAGTGGTCTCAACAGGTAGGTGAATAATAAGAGATGTCAGCACTCTGCAGCAATCATAATTATTGTAGCTCTCCTGAGCCCAGCAAGACTGCTGGTGATACAGGGGCACTTTAGCTGATTTCTTCTTTTTGAAGTACATGCCGCAGCATGCAACAAAGGCAAACTTCCCAAACTTCATAGATGGAACAGGAATCCCAGTCACAGTACATCAGACATATTTATATACATACATATACACACACATATATATACTGAGCAAAGGTAACTGAATTAAAGTCCACAAGTCCCCTTACAGGTAGGTCACACTACATGCCCTGTTTCTCACCATCCTCAATTGTGGTCCTGCCTGAGCTCTCTGCCAAAATCCTTTCATGCTGTACCTGCTGCAAGGGAGCGAAGACATTAGCACAAAGGCTCCTTGCTGTAAGGAGGCGAGGAGCTGACCAGGATGACTGAGGAGAAATTGAATTTCAAATCACCCACATGAACCCCATTCACCTCACAGTTATTTTTCTCTCTTTCCATAGTTCATTCTCTCTGGTAGCACTGAGGGAAAAATGTTTTCACTGACATTTCAGAGACCCTAGTGGGGTTGAGGCATCTGCTGAATGCTTTGTTGAAATGAAGCCTAAGGCCACAGGCCCGTTCTGAACTCCATCTTTTATGTACCACCGCACCGAAATTGTTTATTGTTCAGAGAGGACCCAAGGATACACTTCTTCTTCCTATCAATCAGCGATGCTTTCATTTCAGCCCAGTCCTCAAAGGGCAATCTCCTAATAACATCAGTTTTCTCTTCTGATAAAGACCATGTTGCACATTACTAGTACAAAGGGAAACCCAGTGTAAGACACCAATTCTTATTTTCCAGAAGAAACATCTTTGGCCTTAAAGTTAGGTTACCTTTATTTTCTTGAAAATGTCTCATAAAATTTGCAGGGCACATCCCCCCCCTCCGCCTTTTTTAATACTAATTAACTTGCCTCTTTCAAGAAAGCAAACTGGATGCAACTTGAGATTTCACATGCTTCCTAGAAGGTTAATATATAATAGTGATGTGGATAATAATCCATAAATTTCACAGAAACAAGGGATAGTCCAATGATCCGGGCAGGACAGCATGAGTCTGCTGAATCTGCTAGTAGGCAGACCTTTTTAATCTGTCTTGCCATACTGCACCGGAGGTCTGTGAAAATATTTTCAAACACCTCTGTTATGGAGTGAAAACTGACTTCTCATATCTTTGCTTGTTTTAAATGGAATTTGTAAAAAGCCAAACAAAAAAATCAAGAGAAGCTAGAAAAAAAGCATATAATCCCCAAACAACAGTCCATCTTCAGCTTCAAGAGAAAATAGTCTGTCTTGTGATATTGATAGAATTCACAAAAAGGATTGTTGCTTTTTTTTTAAATAGGAAACTTATGAGAGCAGAAAAATTCCCCAAGATTCCCACTTTTCTGAAGGGCTTCTTCCTTGACTCTTCCCCTGCTTTCCTCTTGCCAACAACCTTCTGAGTCAAAGGTGCAATGCACATCTCTCTCTCTCTTCTCTCCTTTCTTTTCAGTATTAGCAGGCTTCAAAAAAGAATTTAATAAATTTCCCTGATATCTCTACAAGACATGGACTCCTTTAGATTCCTTTCATAGAAAGTTAATTCAGGGTTACAAAAATCTTGCTTTTCACCAAAAGGTTGATAAATGACAAGCCACAGCTGACTGTCCTATCATCCTTACAGTTATACATACAGCCTACAAAAGAAATTCACGCAACGTGTTTTCTTTCTCTTCCCTTAGCTGTTTGTTTCAATCTTGTTTTGTCTGTTGGCTCGTTGCATCTTGTATCTACAATTTTGGTTATACAATTATTTTCGCTAACATCACAGACTATGACTCCATGCCTCTCTAGTCCAAGAAATTAGATCCTGGTGACTTCAATCTCTATGTATTTGAGACCTTATGGATTATCCTAACCAATGCACTAAAAATAGGTATGATCACTGCCAGTTTTTGTGCGAAACCTCTTTTGTCTGCTATATGAAATACATATTCCTGTTCGGTCTTAAGGCTCTTCACAACAACATCTACTTTCACAAATACTGTGTTTGGCTACCAGTTCTTCCAGATTTTGATAAGTTAGAACCAGATAAGGACATTGCAAACTGCAGGTAACTCATGTTTGTAGACTGATCAGTCTTTATCCTGGTACTTTGTGTGGAGACCACAACTGATGTTCTTCATCCAGTGTGTTTGAGGGCAACTCTGGTTTCAGTTTGCATTGTGGAAGGAAGCTGACCCTTCCTAGTTCTGAAAAAGAGCAATGAACCAAATTTTTTTCCATTTACGGGGATTTCCCCAAGGAATGGGAGAAAATGTTTGCAAATTATACAAGCAGACAAAAACCACTGGAATTATCTGCTGATTAGTGATGGGAAACAGTCTCTCAGTGAGAAATAATAAGTTGAGCGGTAACAGATTGCTGTTCAATGCAACACTGGGGAAGAAGCTAGAGGAAGGACATAGAAAGAAACAAGACATTGAAAGTGATGAGCTGGGAAAATGATCCCTTCAGCTCATGCTGAGTTGATCTGAGAGTAGCTGCCATTCCCAAGACCAGAAAAAGGGTGCAGTAGCAGTCATGAGGCTGAGAACGTGTAAAAGTATGTTTCCTATATGGATAAGAAATGCTATACAGGGAAGATCTGTAAGATTCAAACTGCTGCTTGGAGTGAAATCAGTATACAAAGAGATGATATCTAGGTTTTAACAGGAGCCAGCTCTGGCTAAAGTGACTGAGAGAAAAGGGGTTTCAGAAGCTGGTCTGAGGCAAATAAGAAACCTTTCTGCTATGAGCCAGAGCTGATGACTGGGGCAGACATAAAGAGATATTGGAGAAAGAGGAGATTTTAAGTAATTTCTGACTTTTGAAGGATATGCTATACAAGACACTAAGTATTTTGTCACTTATCATCTGGGAACTTTTTTCTTCAACTACTTCTGTATAGCTCTCAGAACAAAGACCCCCTAAACCCACTTGAAGCTTTCGGTGACTACTGTAACAGAAACTGTGAAAGGAAATCAGATCCAGCGAGTCTGATACCAGCAATCACAAATGGATACCCAAGTTTACACTTGGGCCTTGTTTGTTCTTCCGTGACCTTTTCAGAAGCTCTGAAACAACACAAAATTTGTAATTAATCCATGGGTGCATTTTCTTGCAGTTTCAAGGAGTTGTTAAAACAGCTGTATTTATTTATTTGAAAGATCAACAGCGTGGAATTTGTTAAAATAAACCCACTGAGAACACTCCTTTCAAAGTGCCGGTCTGCTTTGCTGTTGTTTTTGCACCACAGATCATGGAAATATTTTATTGGATACTCTCTGGTTTTAAGAGAAGATCAGAAGTTGGTAATTCAGCTCGAAAGTTTTGAGTCCACAGGCTTTTTTTCTCCAATTACAAATAAAAATCTTGCATTGATTTTAGATACATTAAGAGGATGAGAAAGAGTATCTCAGAAGCTAACTAGAAATTAAAAGGCAATGGGATTTTTAAACGTATATCGAAGCAATTTTTAACTTAGGGGTTAACATAACTGAAGAGATACTGTGAACAATTACTAGATAGTTCTCACTGAAGGGTCATTGTGAAAGCTCAGTAAAATAATGAGCATTGTATTTTTAATTTTCTCCTTTTGTTTATCCACAATCAACAATTAATAGCTTAAATGAAGGCACAACCGATATTTGTATCAGAAGTCACCAAAGTGTACCTTTGTTTCCAAACCAATTTGATTTAAGTACTCTAGGATTTGCTTGGATTTTTTTGCCTCATCTGTTGCCAAGTGAATTGGAGAAAATGCCTTTTCAGCCAGACCTGTTATTGGCTAGAAGATCTAGCAAAATCCAAAATACAACATGTACATAATTTTGCTGTTTTAATTGGAGAAGATATTTCTGGTATTTTATTCTAAAAGAAAGACTGTGTGGAATACATGTGAGGGTGGCACACAGCTGGTGTGAAGCCGGTGCTGCGGGACCAACAGTTTGGTAAGGATGGACTACAAAAGGAGGAGCAGAGATTTAGCAGTCCATAAATCCTGCAGAGCTACAGAGAGTTGACATTTACTAAAGAGAAGACCTTGAAGGAAGGTCTGAAAGAAATGTAACAGCTGGGAGCACACTTAATTGACAAACACTGAATGCTGTGAATATTAAAAATAAAATGTGTAGAAATAGAATTTTCCTTCTTGTAGTTATGTAGACAACAGTATTTTTTTTTTTTAATATGTGAGTAGTGTTTTGTTTCCAGTGCCTACTGCATTCCAGTTTGTTTTTATAGTATAGCAATGTTTTATATGATTATTTTTACTTCTTGTTGGTGTTTTTAAACTCATTGATTTTGGTGTATAACTGAATTGCTTGTGGCTTCATTGTCTGAAGTAGTCTTTTAAAACAAGAATCCTCTCAGAGAAAACAGTATCTCCAATTTTGTTCTTTCCCATAGCAAGACAACATTTTCTTACATCCTACTGATATGAAAATATGAAGGCACTGCTATTAGAATTATTAAAACTGATAACGGTAGCTGTTTTAGCTCCCTCTATTTTGCATTTGTTCTGCTCCCTCACTCTGACAGTGTAAGAATTTATTTGGTTTAGTCTTCCTTGCTGCCTTCAGCTCTTCCTATAATGACAACAGGATTCTTTCTGTGTTGCTGTGCTCAGGTTTTGCCAGTGGTTTTTTTTTTCTTTTTAAGCCTCTAGGTGTCTTGGACCGATTTGCAATTTGCTGAAAATTTGAAGACAGATACTGAGCTAGTTCATCACTGATGAAAAAAATTCCACAATTAAAATGGAAATGCAAGGCATTTTGAAGGATGAGGTGAGAAAATACCTAGTATAAAAGTAATGTAAATTTTGTATCATGTAACATTATGTGAGGCTTACTGAAACTCATTTCTTTTCTTTTATATTCAACTGATTTTAGTATCACTTCCACAGATTTACTCTGGTATAGCTGATTTTATAATTTGGCTCCAAGAAGGATAGTGAAGAATGAATTAGCTTCAAACTAATTTCCACCCCCCCTTTACCCTAGCCCAGACTGGATACATAAACAGGATTAGGAGGGAGGGAGCACTTAACCTTGAACATTTACAGCAGAAGTAGAACGGTAGTGAAAGTATAAATTATTATAAAATGCCCTCTGGGGACATGAGGCAGAACTAGTTACAGATAGGTTCTGCACCTGTAGCAGACACATGCAACAAATGCAAAACAGTTTCCGTGCCAGCTCATTCCTAGTTACACCAAGAGTTCACAAGATCCATAAATCATAGGTTCTGGATCTCTGCCACTTTTTATAAATGCAAAAAGATGCAAAAAAGAAACATGGCAAGGATGGTACAGAAAGTTTATTTCAGAATGGTGTTATATTTACTTATTATCATAAATGTATGTTATCATGATATTTAAATGACAAGTGTTATTTAGCCAGTACTTAATATTGAATGCAAAAATATTTCTTTCTGAAATGCAAAGCTTTATTCATATAGCAAAATAACACCTGCCTGAGATGCCTGACTAGCAAAATCTGGATCAAAAGCAAGCTTATTCTGTGACCTCTCAGGGTTTCTAAATAGAAAAGGAAATGCTATTTTCAAAATGCAGGCACATTTGCTAAAGGCATCTTGAAAAGTCCCTAAGTATCATATGCCAAAGTCTCAATTTTACATTAAAAAAACTTTTATGTAAATTTCAAGAATTTTCTTTAAAAAACATAAAACAGGATTACATGGTAATCCAGAGGCAGTACTGCATGATGATAGATGTCACACAACCAAAGTCCCTGCCCTGAAGAGCTTTTACCATTGTATGAAAATACTGATGTAGAAAGGCAATTAGAGTGATCAAGAAGCTGAGATCATGACAGATTTCCAGCAACTGTCTTAACTGAAAGTTTTAAACATATATTGGAAGTAAGCAAAACTGCATGCATTTAAAATGATAAAAACCCCATTTTGTCATTCTCTTGTCCATTAATTTATTAAGAAACTGCCATTTTCCTCTTCTTAGAAGGCTTTCTGGTTCAAAGCCTCTCTGCACACAGGTAATAGTGCAGTATTTCTCTTTTAAAACCTTCAAGTAGTCATAAACAAAATAATGATTTACAGAATACATGAGACTCAGTAAGAAATCAAGACTCTAAAGGCATTAATGGTTCCTAATGATTGTCCCATGCTAGGGCATTTACAAGTCTGCCAATAATAAACCTTTTATTATATATGCTAGATCATGTATTTGTCCATACATGCGGAATTTACAAACATACACACTGACTAACATTAGAGATAGTTACAGGCCAAATAATCTGGTGAATAACCAGAGAGATAACCAAATAATGAGAACCAAAGTTCTGCAGAGACAAGAGGATTGGTCTTAGGCTGCTAACTTGTGAATTAAGTGATTTCTGTTCTGCTTGAAAACTGCTCTGCCACAGGCTTGAATCAAATAGTAAACTCGAAGAAATCACTTTAATTCTCTTGGCCTCAGTGAACTGCAGTAACTTCATTAGCCACTTGAGGATTCTGAATATATAGCTGTTAAGATTACAGTTAAAATTTTAAAGTTGCGAGATGTGCGGAATTGTAACAACAAGGGCCATGAAAGAACCTATGACTGGCATAATTGTTATGCTGAAATTTTTCAGGGTTGTGTTTGATCGTTGAGACACATGAAGTACAGCCCTCATGGCGGAGCAGGCAGGAAGCCGGCAGGACCACACCATAACCTGCTGTGCTGCACACGAGACAGCAACTTGCCCGTGCAGCAGAGTCGGCCACCCACACCCCGGGCAGTGTTAGTAAACGTGCAGCCAGCAGGTGCAAGAAGGGAAGTGATACTTCCCCTCTGTTTGGCACTTTTAAGACTGGATCTGGACTACCGTGTCCAGTTTTAGTCTTCTCATTACAAAAGGACGCTGTCATTCTGGACCGAGTCTATGCAAGATGGTCGGGGGCTGGAGAACATGATGCATAAGGAGAGGCTGAGAGCTCAGCCTGATCAGCTTGGAGTGGAAAAGGCTAAGAGGAAACTTTGTGGCTGAATACAACTACGTAATGGGACGATGCAGAGAAGATGCAGCTAGACTTTTCTCAGAGGTGCACGGTTATCAGATGAGAAGCAAGAGAAACAAGTTGGAACATGGGAAATTCTGATTACTTATTAGCAATTTGTTTATCACAAGATAAACACTGCAACAGGTAGCCCGGACATGTTGTGGAAACACTGTGCTGTCCTTAGAGGTGTTCAGTACTCCACTGCTCATGGCCCTGAACAACCTGGTATCAAACCTGATGTCTTGGAGCAGGGGCTTATCTAGATGACATCTGGGCATCCCTTCCAACCTGAATTACAATTCTATGATTCTATTGGTGTGCTACCATCAACTTTATAATGATTATCACAGTTACAAAGCTAAATAAGTCTCTTCCCCCTTTTTGGCATTTCTGAGTGCAACCCTTCAAATACCGAGCAAAGTCTTGCCACATGCCCAGCAGAGAGATTTTTCCCTTTTATTCCCATATGAGCCATGTGCCTCCTGCGTAACTCTTGTTCCCGCTCTCCTGTTTCAACTTCGAGCGTTCTGTGTCTGTCGGTGAGTTCGGTAACCAGATACTGTGCTTAAAGCCAAAATACTGTGTAGAAATTTGCACTTGGCAAGCTATCTTAAGCATTGCCAGTTCTTCGTGACCTTCCAGCAGATAGGAGCATCCCTCAGCGTACACTGCATATTGGGGTGCCTCGGTACTGACCATTCCCCCTCGTTCTAAGGTAGAAGGTACATTCTAAGGTGCAGCAACATTTCAGTCTGAAATGTCTGGGTCGTAAGAGCAACTTCATTTAGCATTGACGAGTAGACACGGTACTCCAGGTGTGGCGTCATCGCTTGTCAGGCCACACCTGGAGTACTGTGTCCCATTCTGGTCTCCACAATTCAAGAAAGATGCTGACAGACTGGATAGGGTCCAAAGGAGGGCCACGAAGATGATCAAAGGGCTGGAGAACCTGCCCTATGAGGAAAGATCGAGGGAGGTCTTTTCTCCCTGGAGAAGAGAAGGCTCGAGGAGACCTCACCACAGTATTCCGGTACCTAAAAGGTGGCTACAAAGAAGATGGAGGCTCTCTCATCACAGGAGTCACAGGGAGAAGACATGGGGCAATGGGTACAAGTTGCACTGAGAGAGGTTTCATCTGGGAAGAAAGGAATTTTTTACAGTGAGAACAGCCGATCACTGGAACAACCTCCCTAGGGATGCAGTGGACTCCCCATCGCTGGAGGTTTTCAAAACACAATTGGAAAGGGTGCTAGATAATCTCATCTAGGCTCCGTTTCCCATGAAAGGTGGGACCAGATGATCTTTAAGGTCCCCTCCAGCGTGGGCTGTTCTATGGCTCTATGATTCTGAGTGCAACTCTTTCACTCATTTGTTGTTCTTGGCTGCCAGCGCTGCCATCACCACACCGCACACTTCAGGTCACAATCCAGCAGACCAAAGCTTTTGCCTGTACCATGAACATCTTTCTGCCGTACGGTATCTTCAGAACAATAAAAGGAAAAAAGCCCATGTTCTAGAAGACTGAAGGTGGCATCCTACTGGCACCTTTGGCTTGAGTAATTTGCATAATCAGCAATTCATTGCCAAAGATCTTGGTCTCGTTATCATCTTGTGTAAGCCCAGTCATTTGTGAAATCTTTTTTCATTCCACCATTTTGAAATTAGTAAGTTTAAGGCATTTTACAAAATGACTGCTGTACAGCTAGATGGTGAAACCTGGCTTCCTACTGCACTATTGCCAAGAAATCTGAAATCTTCCGTTGGAAAGGTGACCCCAGCAACTTACATTATTGCAGAGAAGCAAAAATTATCAAGAAAAGCCTTTGCCACGTTTCTTTCATTTGATCTTGTGTTCTGCGCTTTGGACATATTTTCCTGTCTTCTTTTGGTGGAAATATCTTTGAAAGAAAATTTTTTCCTCGTAGATCTTTTTTAATTTTTTATTGGATGCTTCTTCTACCTTGAACAGACATTGAGAAAGAAATATATTTTCCTTTTTTCTCCTTTTGTGGAAAGTCTTCCATATTTGTGATGGTGTTAGGCCTTTTGCTCCCCACAGCACCTGATTTCAGAGGAATATCGAGGGATAACATCCTACAGTAGGTCTATGAACACACCTCTCTTCCAAACCAGTTTTTGTTCTGTGGTGACCTGCGTATTGATCTTTCCCCTGTGAGGTCCCATAGACTGGTTCATTATCCCTGACTTACAGAATGTCCATTTTCATGTGGCAATACCTCTGGCTCACAAAAACTGTCTCCGTTTAACGGCAGGAAACAATCATTGCCAATGCACAGTGCTTTTATTTGTTCTTGGCGATCACGCGCGTATTTGCTGACATCCAACATAGGTGACAGCTAGTCCTTCCACCCAAGAGATGGAAGGAGAGCCTGCCCAGGCCAACGTAAAAAACAGCAGCAGCAGGCATCTGCAGGCTAACTGAGGACAGCCACTCTGGGGTTTGTCTCCTGCAACTCCCGTTCAGCCCCTCAACTCCGGGGTTCCTGTGAAACGCCCGGGTGCCCCGTGCCGCCAGGCCTGCGCATCCCACCCGCGCAGCCTCTGCCTCTTCATGGCTCACCCGCCTGGTGCTCCCGAAGCTGAAAAATTAACCTTCGCCAGCCTTGAGGAAGGCTGGGGGAAGCCCACCCCCCGCACCCCCGACCGGCACGCACGGGGCGCGCCCCAACCGCCACCAACCGCCGCGCCCCGCCCCTGCCCGCCCCGCCCCCTCCGCGGGGCCACGCCCCCTTGTTTACCCCGAGGCCCCGCCCCGCTGGCCCGCCCTTCCTCCTGGCGTCGGCTGGAGGTGGCCGTGACGTCAGGGGTCGCGGCCGCGCCTCGCGGGCGGCGGGGGCGAGGCGAAGCGGGGCGGGGCGGGGCGGGAGGAGGAGGAGGAGGAGGAAGGAGGGGGGGGGAGAAGCGAAGGCGGACGGGCGCGAGGCGGAGGGGGGCGCCCCCAAGATGGCGGACCAGATCCCGCTGCACCCGGTGCCGCGCAGCGCCCAGCGGAGAGCGGCCTATTACACCAGCGCCGCCGCGGCGCAGAGGCACAACAGGTACGGGCAGGGGCGGCGCGGCGCGGCGGGGCGGCCCCCCTCCCCCCGCCCCGCATCCCTAACGGCGGGCGGGGCGGTGTGCGCCCCTCGCCCAGCCCCGTTGCCCTGCGGGGCTCCGGGACCGCCTGCCCGGTCCGTGGGGAGGGCGGGAAGCGGCGAGGGCCCCCCTGCAGGCCGAGAAGGGGGGTGGCGGCAGCAGCGCCTGGCTCCTCCAGGCCTCCGCGGTCCGGGCCGGCCCCCTCGGCCTCCGGTGGGGGAGCGCGCCCCGCTCTTCCCTTCGCCCGGCGGCGGGGCCGGGCCGGGCCGGGCGGCGGCGGCGGGTGGTGCCGCAGAGCCCCGGGGGAGGATGCGCAGGGCGCCCTGGGCCCTGCCGCTGCCGGCGCCGGCCCCGCGCCCGCAGGTGCGGCCTTGGCTCCCCCGGCCCCGCGGGGCGCCGGCTGCAACTCCGCGCAACTCGGGTCCCTTGCCGGTAGTTTGCTTGGGGGCGGGATGCCCGCGTAGGGTGGCTTATTTGGGCGTCGTTAGTAAATACGCTGTGAGGTAGTTCTTGTGTGTTAGCGTGGGAAACGTTCTTCAGTGTAAGAATTAACGCGGAATTTCTTGAAATGTGCTATTTTGGGGGTCAAGCAATTTGAAGCAGCCAGTTTAAAGGTCTGCCGTCAAATAAAGTTTTCAGGCAAAGACTCAATGTTTCTTTGCTTCCCATTATTCTGAATAATTTCTAGGTATACTGTTGTGAGCAAGGAAAAACTTTGCTCCGTAATTTTGGCATGTCCGTTGGACAGCACTCCTACAGTGGAAGATACGATTATAGTTAGTTGTTTGAGGGTTTTTGCTCTTCTCTTGGTTTTTGTAGAATGCTGGTTGTGGACACAAGGACTGGAGGGAGCAGTTGTAGGATCTGAAGTAAATGGACTTACTGAAAACAGAATAGTTGGTGCTGTTGTTCAAATACAGTGATAAACCTGTTTCGTCATGAATAAAATGTATTTACTTCTTTGTCTGAAGGGAATAACTAACAGAAAAGGTAGTTTAAAACTGTGCAAAATAGGTTAGGCTTAAATTATGTTGTATTGATTCTTAAACAAGATAAAAAAATATTTTTCACGAACATTCACGAGCTTGTAGGACAGTCTGCCATAGTAGTAGTTTTCCCCATCTTGCTAATACTTGAATGTCTGACAACTTGTAGTAGGCTTGTCCTCTGTTTTGAGGTAGAGCAGCGTTATCATCATCATCCCTATTCCTCAGAGAACTGAAGCGGGGGAAGCTCTTTCTGGAATCTGTAAGCTTCTCAGTAGGTGTTGTGCTTTGGAAGAAAAAGGGAAGAGGGAGGATTATGTTGGCAAAACCTTAGCCCAGACCACGAAAGGTATCAGGTGGTTCTATTGTAGGTTACCCAGGAGTGTTTTGGTGATTTGAAAAATGCTATAGATATGATGGATTGAGTTCATAAATCAGGTAGATACATAGGTTTATTGAAGGTATGTTTGCAGGCAGTAATTACAGTTATTCATAGAAACTGTTTAAACCTGGCTTTATAAGCAGATTTGGCAAGCTGTAAGATCTAGCAAGGAACTACCGATTCATTACAGATCTGCTTCTTCCCCTCTGTCTTGTTTGATCAACATCACTCTCCAAAGATTGTGGATTAAATTCCTTCTAGTTTAGATGACATCTTTCAGAGTTAGTCTTTCATAATCCACGTGTTTCTCAAGTGTAGGTGATATGTATTTAACTTACTGATCCTCCACACAAATTATCATCTCTGATTTTCATTACTTTTGTTCAACTAGTTATGGGTTTACAAAACCTTTAAAAGTTGACAGGCACGTTTATTGTTTCTTTATTTTGATGACTTGATTAAATAAATTGCTCTTTTGAGCTCTCAGAATTAGAATACATGTACCAACCTCTTCACTCACTTTAATTCTTTATATTTTTCTTAAGGTGAGTTGAGTAGGTTGGTCGTTCTCCTTCAAGAATACCATGTCCTGGAGTTGCGAGAGCACCTGTTGCGTGCTTTGGAAGGTGTCCTATGGACCTGTAACAAAAGCATCAGAATGCCTGTGTAGGTTCTTGTGTGAAGTCAAAGAGGAAATACGACAGTGCAGATGGCTGAACTACAACTCTTAAGTCTTATGACAGTAAGCTTGTAATTGAACTAGAGCTCCTTTGTCTTTATGAATGATTCATCCTGCTTTTCTAATCTTTATCTTCAGCACAGACTTTGAAGAAGCCTTGCATTCCTGTGGAAACTGCAGCAAAGTTCCTGATGTTGCAGAGACTTAAAGAGTGTTGAAGTCACTGAGGTCTCTGATACGCAGAAAGTTATCACGTCCATATATACGTGTGGATTTTGCCTATAAAAGGGTATAATTCATACTTCCAAAGATCTCTAGAAACAAACAACAACTAAAATAAATAGAGTTGGTATCTCAGGTTTAATCCAGTACTGTGGTTTCTGGGCCCTCAAGAGTCTTTGACTTGCTGTTGTTTATTTCTTCAGTGAAGAATTTACAGTCTTTTGAAAGTCTTACACACAGATCCTTAACTTCAATGTGGTAGTGTTTTTAACTCAAATTGGTCGCCCTGCTACTGTGCAACATCAGTTAATACAACTCACCAGTTGCTAACCTTTAGTGGCCTCAAGGCTAATTTGTAGGATGACTTCTTTTGCTTGAGCAAAGCGGTCTATAGGAGTCTTTGCCAGTGTTCCTGTAGTTTGCTTTGCAGTGAGGACAAAGACTTTCTCATTCAGTGTTTGTCCTTCATGTGCTTTTGAGATTATTTTGACAGACTGATAGCATGTATTTTAAAGCTATCCCACATACCAAAGAAACTTTGATGATACACACGTGAGATTGTACACTTCTGTGTAAAATTTTAGCCAGTTAAGAACCAGAAAGTGTCCCGGGATGTACTTCATATATAAACATGACAAGATTAATGTATTTTATTTATTCACTTTGTATATGTTAAGGCCTGTTTAAAAAGATAATTAAAAATATGTATTAAATGTTACCTTTGGTTCAATGAACATATGCATCCTGTTCTGCTTTTATTTCTGATGTTTAAGGGCAACTTATTACTTTTGCAGTAGAAATTCAGGTTTTATATCTTCTGTAATCTTTCCCTACCTCAGATGGACAGAGAACTGTTTGTGTGCTACTGTTAGAAACTAGGGAAATCTGTCTTGAAGTAAAAGGTTGGTCATCTTCAAATTAATAAATAAACCTTGGTATTGTTTAATAAATTAAACTTGAGTAGTTGTAGAAAGCGTGGGGAAAAGGAGGTGATTGATTCAGCACTTGTTTCAGCACTTTGTCCTTCAGCACGAAGGATCTGTTATCTACAGGAAAAATAGCTGCTGCTTTTTGTTTACATTGTGAAGGGAAGAGAGGACCAGAGAACATCCAGGATCACCTTAAATGTGCAGTGAGACTTAACACGCTTGTTCTCATACGTTAAACTTGTATTTGTCATCATCAGCCCCAGAGCAATCAACTGCTAAACACAGGAAGGAAGTTAACTGTGCTGTGCCTGTGTTGTCATGTGAGGTCGATGGAAGGAAAACAAGAAGTCTGGTGGAATTTTGAAGCTGGTAAGGAATTAAACAGTAGTCAACCCTCCTTTATCCATAAGCAAAATACCTGGTTTGTTCAGGCGTCCTGCACTTGCTGCTGTCAGCATATGCTTGTATTTGGTCTAACAGGGCTAAGGTATGAGGTGTTGGGACTCCTGAGCTGGTACCAAAAAATCAGGTCTTACTAGCTGTGTCCAGTATGACAGAAGTTCACTGGCACTCCAGGTATTCACAAAGGTGATGTCATGAAAAACATTCATTCGCTGGAAGGAATCCTCTTGCATGATTGTTGATAGTATGGGTCAAAGTAGCGTACTTAGGAACGGTCACACTAGATACGTTAGGTGGGTGCAGTAGGGCAAGCTGTGGAACAGATCAACTGCTGTGGCTTGTCTCTGCGGTTTGCTCACTGATAGAGCAACTCTCTTTTAGGGCAACAGGCTCTACTGTTATTTTTGAATTCTCATTCTTTTATATCATTAGTGAAAAAGAAAATTACACGAGAAGGAGAAAAAGAACAAAATAATAGGATAATGTGTCCTTTGTCCAGGTAAATGCAGGGTACTTGTTGCTTAACAACTGGTGGATTGTAGCTTATTTCATGTGAAGTATGTATAATAGAAAAAAAAAAAATCTATTTCAGGCAAAATGGAACGGAAGTCTGCAGAACTCAAAGTTCACTGAGAATTCACATGCTTCCCTGATACTTACAAGTGTCAAACAAATTTTCATATTATATAGAAAGCAAGATGATTTAATGTAGTCTTGCTGTTCTAATGCTTTTCATTTAAATGAAAGCTGTTCCCAGCAATCTTGTAGTCCTTCTGGTTATGATTTCTCAAGGTGTTTGGCTAGGTTTCACAGTGAAGCACCAAAAAAGAGGGGCATGCAAATGTCAACAGATAATACTAGATGCGTCTACAGTAATACTGTGGTTTCTTCAATTTCTGACGTTGTCTGAAGCGAGCTTTGTTAAAATACTTTGATACCCGGTGTCTGCTTTCAGTTGTTTTTTTCTTTTTTTTTTTAGAAGCGCATGTTCTAGTTCTGAACTACAGTGTGATTTTCATAGTTCAGATGTTATTCTTCATATTCCAGTGGCAAATTATATGCCAGGTTTTTGACATTTTAAGTGTAATAATTAAGAATAAAAACTTCCCCAAATAACTCAATGTTATTTGCTGAGACCACGTAACAATCAGAGCTAATAGGAAAATCTCTTGTAGAATGTTGTTTAAGAAAGCTTATAACTTATTTTGCTATAACTGTGGGGTCTGGAAAGCCTTGCAAAATGTCTGTAATTGTTAAAAAAATCAAACATTGATATGTATCATAGAGTTTACCTGTTGCATGGGCTAAATGCAGTGATACTTGGTATTTCTTGCAGTTTTTCTACGATGTTGCTAGTTCCTATGAATCTCTTTCCCTGGGTACTTCTGGATATTTAGAACAAAAGTTCTTACGGTATTTGGGCAGAGTTTTACAGGTTTCATTTTAATCACACTTCCCCCTCACGCACCTGTTAATTGAATGGCTCTACATATTTCATGCTGAAAATGATTTTGAAAATGACAGATGAATCTGAAGGATTGACACTATTGACATTAATTTGAATTTTAATATATATTCTGTGATAAAGCATTCTGAAGATGGAACTGAATTTACTTTTGAACGTTTATGTTTTAAAACTGCTGTTGCAAAGTGACAGTAACTTCAGTGTTTGAAGAAGACTGCTTCTGTTGTTTGACCAGAAGCAATAAATTCTTTAGTTCAGGAACATAAACTGTAAATGTTCGTTACTTCTTTTGTAGAAATAGCATTGCTAATGCTATTCATCCTACTACTCCGGACGTGGTCACAAACTCCTAAAAGTTAAGCAACTGTGGGAGCGTGCAGGAGTGGGTACTGCTTGTTAATTGCCTGCACATGTACTGGCACACTTGCACTTGCTTGTGGAGAAAGCTCATAACTTCATCCAGGTTCCTATGACGCTTTATTTAAATCAGAGCCCCTGTCCTGTCTTTTTTTTTCCTCTGTGACATGCATACAGAGCTGGCAACTAAGTGGACGCACCGTTACAGATTAGTCTAACCCACTTCTCTGTAGGACAGAAATTTTCTTTGCTGGAAGTAGCAACTCAAAGTGAGATGTATTGGTTGTTACTGTGATACCAAATGTTACAGGTTCAGCCCATACTTGCTCGAAGCGTCATGAACTCTGAACAACCAAAAGTGGTATTCCTGATAAGCATTTTACGTTGCAGCTGCTAATACATAGATGTTGAAGTGTCCTGGAAATGAGAACACATTAAAATACACAGCTTTATGTTATGCTGATACATTCAAAAGTTCATTCAAATACACCTCTATCTTTTGTTTTAGCACGAGGAGGAAAGGATCAAATGTGGTGCAAAGAAATCTCTGTAGAATTCTAGTTAGGAGAATTGTCCATTCTAGTTAGGAGAATTGTGCCGTTCTTAAAGTAGACCAATCATGTATGTCCTTTTGTTCTTTCTACAGGAGAACTATTGCCCCTCTGTTTTTTACTGACTTCACTCGAAATTCAAAGTGTTTGTTGAAAAGCAAAACTTCTTTTTCATTAAAAAAATTGATGTCACTGTCTTGCAGGACCTGCTGTCCTTTGTCGTTAGCCTTTCCTGAATTGTGGTTTTGGAGAGAGATTCACTGTTGTTGTTTGGAACGATGTCACTGAGTAATTTTTAGGCTGAATCTGAGATGCCATCTCTTAATTCTGATTCTTCCAACAGAGTTGTTTGCGTAGCAGCTTTGTACTTGGGATGTTGTATTTGTATACCAGTGGTTGGGTCTGTGTTTTCAAGACTCTCTCAAGTTATAAAGTACCACTAGTTTTTAGAAAAAGAAGTTAGCAGTGAATTTTTTTTTTAACTTTCTTCTCAACATATGTTCTATGCCCGTTGTTCACATATTCACATTCCTAGATTGTGTGTTGCTTTGTTTGCTGAAGACTTTATTCATAGGTTAATACTGCTTGTTGGGACTGGCACCTCATTTAGGATAGGTGTCGATTCTGAGATTTTTGCCTGGGACAAAGGTCAAAGTAGTTTGATATGTAACTTTTGAAAAATGGCCTTGCCATATGTTAATGTTTTCAGAGTGTTTATGCAGTGTGTATTGTCATTGTTATTTTAGTTTCTGTGGCTTTTGCTTTTCAGAGCAACCTTTGATTTAATGATGCAGGTAACCGTATTACATGCATATAGAGCTGCTCACAAGAGCAACTGTAAAATATTTTTGCCTATAATGACACTTTCATGGGTGTCATACCTGAGAAGTAGTTTGTAGTACTTTGTCTGCAGACGTAAATTTTGATGACATAGGAACTTTAAGTGATTTTGGTAATTAATTGCAGTTCTTTGACTTGACATTACTTAGAACTGTGTGTTTGGAAAAAGTTGTCCGTATGTTTTTTTCTGCACTATAATAATCTTTCACACCAAGACAGGTTTATAGACAGTCATAATCTTTTAATATGATTATTCTTATAGTAATTATCCTGATCCGAAGCATTTTAATCATTAGGCAAAAAAATGTTTGAGAACTTCAAATTACTATTGCAAATGATGCTGTCTTTTGCAATGAGCACATGTGACTGTGTGTGCAGTAGAAAAAGCTTTGTAAATGTGTTTCTAAGGTTGTTCATGTTTAAGCTATTATTTTTGCCCTGTATTTGCATGCCTTCCTGGTTTGTATCTGTAGTATCTAAATGCAGTGATTTGTGTTGCTTGGGCAGGCATTTGGATTGCTAAGAACAGGGAGAGAAAACAATTGATTGGGCTACAATGTCAATAACAATACCCAGTGACAGTGATAAAATGGTCCCGTTGTTGTGATCAATGACGTACCCTACTAATTAAAAATAGGGTTCTGGTGAATGTAGATGATGTTTCCTCTGGTCCTGCTGTGTATTTAGGTATTTCTGGTACCTATTTGTTAAATACAGAGACTCGCCCATCTCGTCATGGATTGAAAAAGATCTTATATTGGGATATGTGTAGTGCTTTGTAATGTAAGCAAAGGGGAATGGGGAAGGGTGCTGTTTTTCATGAAGTCTTCATTATGCAGAGCATCTGAATTCGCTTCATCTGTATACAGCTCTGGCAAGAAAGTGTGAGCTAGGAGAGAGAGAAGGCGAATAGCATTCAGAGTGTTTGCTTTATGTAGGTGTCTGCTGGAACTTGTAGTTTTAGTATCTGTGATTTAAGCAATTTTTGATAAGCTACTGGTGAAAGGGAGCTGCCTTGGTAATAACTATATAGTCTGCTTTTAGACCTTTTATCTCAACCGATGTAAGGGTTTTTCCCCTTAATTCTGCATGGCAGAAGATGCCAGCTTGCCTTTTTTTTTTTTTTTTTTTTTAATTGTAGTAGTTGATCAAAAATGCTGCCTTGTGTTTTTCCAGAATATCTCTCTGCATCCTTTGTAAAAGGCTGGGGGTAACTTGATTTATTTGTTCTTATTGCAGTAAATATTATTCATCTCACTGACACACTCAGCAATAAACTTGCCTGCATACAGTAGAAGTACTTTTTCCTTCTGTCTATTTTGTTGTCCAATGGATAAACATGCACTATGATGGGAGTGTTGTAATAGGTTTTTAAAGAACACGAAAGCAAAGTTAACTATTGAAACTGGATATAAACATTCAGCTCTACAAATCTTCAGCTTCCTTAAAAGCTGTCCCAATGTGTGAGGTTTTTTTTTAGCTGTTGAAATACTGTGGTTAGTGGCATCTTCTGTGTAGATATCTCTGACACACCCATCCCTGATAATGCATATAAATTTGTAATAGGATTATTTTGTATGTGTGTATGTATTTTTTAGGCCAGGACTTGGGTTCAGAGACTTCCCAAGTATTACTGATGAGGGGTGCACTTGCATTAGAGGCACAACTAAAGCTAAATAGGGACAAATAGTAGCAAGCTCTAATCAATTCTAAAAACTTCTGAAATAGCTTTTCTGTGTTTTGGAGGGAGAGGTTAAAGGAAATCCTTTAAATTTCATGCACTTACCTGTAGGAAATTCTTCCATTTTCCACTTTTGTTGTAATCTGGGAACAACATGATTGCTCTGTAGTTTAACTGAATTTACTGCTGTGTAAAGCATAGAGATGTTTGAAATTACAGGGGAAAAAGTAACTTCCAATCTTTAGAAATGCAGAATAATATTTGAAAAAAAAGAAGTATTTGTAATTTGATTTTTATCAGGTAGCTTCTAGCAAAGCAATCTGTTTGACGGACACACTGGATATTTGAATAAGAGGAGCAGTTATATGAAAAAACATTGTATACTTACAAGCATGGTTATGGATGAACATATATTTCTTAATAAAATTTTTCCTGTTGGTGTGCAGAGTTTCCTGGGATTTTTTCTTTGTCAGCAGACAGGATCTGAACAGTTATGTCAGTGATACAGGCAGCCTACAGCAGTTGCTGCTGTGGTGGTTTGTCCTTTAAGAAATAATTCTTGCTCTTTACATAAATATGCCCGTCCCTTTATTCATTATTCCTCCTACTGCATCTCTACAATTTGGCAGTCTCCTTTATCCTCAGACTGGGAAGGTGTTCACCTAGGTTAACCCTTGGAGAAATTACCGGAGGCAGAGCAGGATATGTCTGGCAGAGATGGTGCTGCTTACTCCCTCAGTCTTTCCTCTGCCCGTGACCAGAAGCAGAGGGAGTCCTGCGGCTGGCAGCAGCCACTGAGCCAAATCGCCAGTGCTCGGTGGGATGGGACGTGGTCGCAGTGGCAAGTGGCGGTAGCTTAACTGCCAGTAACTGGTCTTTCTCAGCTTTCCTACTCACATGCTCAGCTGGAACTTCTTCCACTGCCGCGTCTCTTCCACGCTACTCTGCATCCCACAGCCATCTCCTACGTCCAATTCCTGGGTAGACTCGTGGCCACGCATTCCTTTTCCCTCCCTCGCTAGGTTTGAGAAATACCGCTTTAAGACATCAGCTTTGTTTTTCCTTCTTGTGAATTACGTTATGTAGCACATATAGGTGCTATTGATAGGTGACAAGGAAACAGTATTTATGCAGTATCTGACACAGTGCTTCTGTCCTACCTGGGTCTTTTAAGCAGGCAGATAGAAAAATCCATCATAGATACTGCTTCTGCATTTGTCAAGTGAGTAAAACCAGAAAAACACGCAGTCGTGATTGCCCTGCCCCTTCCTGCTGCGCCCTTGAACATTGCTCTTTTAGAACAATGGGAAGCCGGCAGAAAATACAGAAATAATTACAGATCTAAATAGGTAGTCAGATTAGATTTAAATGAATTAAAATGGTTTCTGTTACCAGTTATGGCACCCATGGAACTCTGCAGCCGCATCTACTTTGGCAAACAGCCATCAAAGTGGAATGATGTAGGCACAGGTGACGTGAGGCATCATTTTCACAGCTGATGTTTATACCAAAATTTCATTTAAAAGTATTTATTGTACGTGGTTTCCTTTCAGTTAAATCTGTTAAATGATATTCCTAATAGTCAGATTTTGTTGAAAGTTGTTTAATATTAATGTTCCTTTTTCCTTAGGAAACCATATTTTTGTCAAGATAGTTGTCTTCATACCTGATTTAGTAGCACTCATGCTGAGAGTTTTGATGTCTTCACCCTGGCTTCTTTATTCATGTTGCTTTCAGTGCTTCCCTATTTTAATAAAAGTTTCTAGGATTATACTTAATTGATTTGTCACTCAAGGAAAATCAGCACTTCAAGCAATTAAGTGCAGAAAAATACTAGGCAACAAAGGCATAAAGATTTTTGTCCTCATCCTAGTTATGAAAAATCCATTATTCATTATCTTATTGTTTTTAAATACTGAAGTACAATTTTCCAACACAATAGCAAAATTGCTTTTGAAACAGAACAAATTGCTTGCCAGTTCAGAGGCTGTATTTTGAAGTCAGGATTACTAAACATGATGGTGCTTATGCTCATTATCTTCACTACTTGGTGAAGCTCCATATTTAAAAGTGCAAACCTAGATATGATTGTGAAAAAAATAGTTGTTTATAATATAATGGCAAAAAAACCTTAAAGAAATTATGATTAGAACATCAGTGTACTTTGCAAATGTTACCACATTTACAAGAGTAGACTTCAATATTATGCATGTCTGTGAATGTGTTTCTCAGCCAAGTCTCTCTCCCATAATTCTTTTGCATTAGTGTGTTCCTTCAAGAGAGACTTTTTAACCATGTTTGCTGTGTTACCTTTATACATAGAGGATATTATTTTCTGAATCAGATACTTGTTAACTTTGTCCAGAAGTAAAAGGGATCTGTTACTTTGCAATATCTTGCTGTGTACTCCAGTACAGCTAGCAGATTGTGATTTCACTGGATGGTGTTACAAATACACTGTTAATTGTTTGGATATCTAAAAGCAAAACACAATGCAACGGAAAGCTCCAAATTAAAACCGTGATAATGTAATTTGTAAATTTAACCTGGAGAGATTACAAAAGCATTGAATGTGAATCTGTTTAAATACAGGCCTGTCTTACTGCAAGTCTTAGCATAAAGTAATGTCTTAAGTTTTTTCTAAGCAGTGGTTTTATTGTCTAGTGTTAAAATTAGTCTATTCTCAGAGTAATCCATATAATTTGGTACAATATAGATGTTAACCTGTAATAACTGCTCTGTTTTGGGAAGAGAATTTTTTGTATAGTGTTTTTTCTTAATGACGATTGATAGTAATGGGAATGGAAAACATATTGCCAGATTGCCGTATTAAACTAAACATCAGATGCAGCTTTCTGCAAGTGGCATCATTTGTGAAGATCAAGTTTTTCATGTTTGTTTTAAACTTTATTTTCCTGGCATCCAAGAAGGTTAGTAACTGCTCTAATATATTCCTGTATACAACAGGGCACAACACAGAAAATCTAGGGGAAGAGAAAATGGTTTCAGTTTTTTGTATTAAATATACAGTAAGTTGAGAACATGCAAATCCAGCGATGGTGCTTTTTCATGCTTAGTCCTGGTGTTTGTAATGTTACTTTCTTCTTAAAATATTGGGTTTGTCTGTCAAGATTTTGGACTGAATACTGCTCAGGGTGCTGTTCTGTGTCAGCACAACTCCCCCCTGCTCAAGCAGGGCCACCTAGAGCTGGTTGCCCAGGACCATGTCCAGACAGCGTTTAAACATCTCCAAGGATGGAGATGCCCCATCCTCCCTGGACAACCCTTGCCAGTGCTCGGTCATCCTCATGGTAAAAAAGTGTTTCCTGATGTTCAGACAGCACCTCCTGTGTTTCAGTTTGTGCCCATTGCCTCTCGTCCTGTGACTGGGCACCACTGAAGAGAGTCTGGCACAGTCTTCTTTGCAACATCCCTTCAGGTATTTATAGATGTTAAGAAGATCCTGCCCATGCCTTGTCTTCCCCAAGCTGAACAGTCCTAGCATTCTCAGCCTTTCCTCATAGGAGAGATGCTTGGGTCCCTTAATCATCTTCATGGCCCTTCATTGTACTCTCTCCAGTATGTCCATGTCTCTCTTGTACTGGGGAGCCCAGAACTGGACACAGGAGTCTAGTGTGTGGCCTCACCAGTGCTGAGCAGAGGGGAAAGATCTCCTCCCTTGACCTGCTGGCCTGCTGACTTTGCCTAACACAGCCCAGGATACCAGTAGCTTTCTTTGCAGCACAGGCACATCGCTGGCGTATGTTCAACCTGGTGTCCACTAGGATCCCCAGGTCCTTTTCTGCCAAGCTGCTTTCCATCTGGGTGGCCCCCAGCATATGCTGGTGTGCGGGGTGGTTCTTCATCAGGTGCAGGACTTCGCACTTCTCCTTGCTGAACTTCCTGAGGTTCCTGTCAGCCCATTTCTCCAGCCTGTCAGGTTTGTGCTGGGTGGCAGCATGCCCATTTGGCCTGTCAGACAGTCGTTCCAGTTTTGTGTCATCTGCAAACTTGCTGAGGGTGTGCTCTGCCCCATCCTCCACATTACTAACGAAGATTCTAAACAGGACTGGACCCAATATGGACCCCTGTGGGGTACACTGTTAGTTACAGGCCTCCAGCTAGACTTTGTGCCACTGGTGACTGCCCTCTGGGTCTGGCTGTTCAGCCAGTTTTCAGTCCACCTCACTATCTGCTCATCCAGCCCCTGCATCAGCAGCTTGTTTATGAGGATTTTAGGGGAGACAGTATCAAAGGCCTTACTGAAGTCCAAGTAGACACTATCTACTGCTCTCCCCTCATCTACCGGGCCAGTCATTTCATAGTAGAAGTTTATCGAGTTGGTCAAGCATGACTTCCCCTTGGTGAAGCCATGCTGACTACTCCTGATGACTTTCTTGTCCTTCGTGTGCCTGGAAATGGTTTCCAGGGTGAGCTGCTCCATCAGCTTCCCAGGCATGGTGAGGCTGACAGGCCTGTAGTTCCCTGGGTCCTCCTTCCTGCCCTTCTTGAAGATAGGAGTGATATTTGCTTTCTTCCAGTCTTCAGTCACTTCTCTCAGTTGCCAGGATTGATCAGAGATTATCGAAAGTGGCCTTGCAATGACATCTGCCAGCTCCCTCAGCGTTCATGGGTGCATCCCCTGAGGGCCCATAGACACATATATATCCAGTGTGCTTGAGTGTTCCCTGACCTTATCCTCATCTTCCTTGCTTCAGCCTTTCCCTGTGCTCTCTGAGACCTGAGACTCCTGAAAGCCAGTCTTGCTAGTAAAGACTGAGGCAAAGGCGGCACTCAGTACCTCGGGCTTTTCCACGTCCTTTGTAACCAGGTCCCCTATCTCATTCAGCAATGAGCCCACATTTTCCCTAGTCTTCCTTTTGTCACCTGTGTACTTAACAGACTTCTTGTCTTTGACATCCCATGGCCCATTCCATTTGGGCTATAGCTTTCCTAGCTTTGTCCCTGGATGCTTGGACAATGTTTCTGTATTCCTCTCAGGTTACCTGTCCTTACTTCTGCTCTCTGTGCGCTTCCTTTTTGTGGCTGAGTTTGGACAGGGTGAACAAGGAGCTCCTATTGGGCCTCCTGGCATTTTTGCCTGACTTCTATTCATTGGGATGGAGCTCTCGAGCTTGGAGAAGCTGATCCTTGAATACTAACCAGCTTTTTTGGGCCCCTCTTCCCTCCAAGGCCTTATCCCGTGGGACTCTTCCAAGCAGTTCTTGAAAAGGCCAAATCTGTTCTCCTGAAGTCCAGGGTTCTGAGCTTGCTTGCCACCCTCCTCCCTGCCCGCAGGATCCTCAACTCCTCCACCTTATGGTCGCTGCAGCCAAGGCTGTGTTTGACCTTCGCATCCCTAATGAGCCCCTCCTTGCTTGGTGGGTATGAGGTCCAGCAGAGCACCTCTCCTCGTTGGCTCCGCCAATTACTTGAAGGAGGAAGTTGTTGTCAAATCATTGCAGGACCCTCCAGGGTTGCTTATGTCCTTTTGTGTTCTCCCTCCAGCAGATATCAGGGTGGTGGAAGTCCCCCATGAAGACTAGGGCCTGTGAACCTGAGGCTGCTCCTCTCTGTCTGTAAGAGGCCTCATCTGCTTGTTCTTCCTGTTCAGGTGATGTGTAGCGGGCACCCACTATAATGTCGCCTTTACCTGTCTTCTCTTTAATCCTAACCCAGAAGCTCTCAGGTGGTTCTTCATCCATCCCCAGGCAGAGCTCCATGCACTCCAGCTGCTCTTTCACATAAAAGGAATGGATTTTTGGTTTTGTTAATTGCTATTTTTATATAGATTGTTTTTAGGTTGCTGTGGGGGAAATGGGACAGTCCCAGGACACACATTGTAAGAGATGCCTATACAATACAGCTTCATAAAAACCAAACCTACTGATTCTGTGCCAAACACTCATAATTTTTTTGTGACTCAATCCTTTTTCTTGTTTTGCTTTTTGTGGTTTGTTTTTGGTTTTGTTTTGTTTTGTTTTTTTCCCCTCCTGAGCTCTAGGAATTATTCTTGCACTGGGAGTAGTGGAGAATAATTTGAAGGTAGATAAATTACAGATTACACAAAGAATAGATTGATGATAGTCTACTAGTCTTCTGAAATGTAAAGTATTTGAGAAATTTAAAAAATGCGTATGCAGAATATATTTTGATTTATTCTGGTCAGATACTTTTTTCATCAGCTATTCCTATTTAAAGACTGCTTAACTACCATTACCAATAGTATCAAGTAATATTTTTATATATTTAAAAGTTTTGCTTTTGTGTTCAATATCCTTATTAGTCCTTTTAATAGTCTGTGAAAGGAAACCTGAGTAATAGTGCAGTTTCTTTCAGTCATCTTCCCAATGGTATAAAAATATGAACTGAATAAGATACTCAATTTACATGCACTTAGGGGAATTTTCTTATCGAATATTCCAGTGTTTTGTCTTGGCATAAAAAGCATTCCAGAAATGTAAAATTGAAGAATAGTTTCTGGAGAGGAAAGGACCATTGTTAGCTTAGTGTTGTTTCCATAGGTCCCACAGGCAAATCTGTTTTGACTCACTGAATGCTTTTGTGTAGAATTATAAAAGTAATTATAATGTTTTAGTAATTAAAACTAAGATACTGATGAGTTGTGCAGAAAGCGTGACTCAAATAGAGGCCTGTGTGCACAGGAATAGACATCAGGAAAGCAAGTTGGAGAAGCTCAGTGGAAATATGAAGTCTGTACTTCTACGCAAACTCAGTCATTTGCATCTGCTATAAAGTTTGTCGAGTAAATTGTTTTTAACAAAATCTTATAAAGCATCCTTTGAAAAGTATGAAGTTGCAGCTCTGTATGTACAAATTATATAAGAAACAGGAATTTCCCTGGAATGATTTATACTATGATTGACAATGATTGATTGCAGGCCTTTTTGCTGTATTAGACATTTTAAAGTCAAATCAGAATTTCTTGTTGATGTGTTAGTACAAATACGTGAAATGTTTAGATGAAAATCTCTCTCTCATAAAATTCCATATGGCAAAAATTAACATCACTTCAGGAGATTCCTCGTAATAAAAAATGATGTATTGGCTATTTAGTGTTTTTATTTCATTTTGGCAGGTACCAAGTGGAAGATGAGTCCTCTCATTTGGATGAAATGCCATTAATGATGTCAGAAGAAGGCTTTGAAAATGATGAGAGTGATTACCATACTCTACCAAGAGCCAGAATTTCTCAGAGAAGAAGAGGCTTAGAATGGTTTATCTGTGGTGGCTGGAAGTTCCTTTGCACTAGGTTTGTTGCATACCGGTACTTTTTATTAAACTATTAAATGAATTAAGTAAATAGTAACTGTGTATTGTGTGATATGTGCAGAGTACAGGAACACAATAATTTGCTTGTCATGCACCTTTTGATTGCTTTGCCTGCATTTTCCCTACTAGGACATTACCAGCAGCTAATAAAAAAAGTTCTGAAAAGCTGCTGCTGTGTATTTCTCTGCTTTGCTGACTTGCAAGAAAAAGAGAGGCTTTTAAGAGAGATCATGTACTGAACTTGTACTAGTTTGCGGTCCATAATATGGCATATAAGCCTGGTCCTCGCTTCTATGCAAAACCACATCAGGGTAGATGGGTTAAAACTTTGTTTTATTTTTGAGGGCGTTAGTGTGTTACGTTGACAATGTATAAATTTTATTGATGTTGCTGAAAAGAAAAAGCAAATTCATTAACTAGTGATTAGTTAACACTTCAACTTTAAAGGTTAAAGAATACGTGTAACTGATGGCCTTGGAGTGAATTACAGCTGGAATTAGCTCTTGTGATTTGGTTATTTAGAAACATTTTGTGCTAAACTCTGCTGTATGCAGTTGCCTTGGAATAGTAACTTTCTAATGAATTAGTAGCAAGTTTCTAAATAAGGAAATTGCTGTTAGGATGATTAAGAATCATGTTTTTTTTTTTTTTATCTTGAAGGATAAAATGTGAGAATCAGTCAAGCGAAGTGAGCGGAGAGTTTTCTGTGAACTTAAATGATGAATGCCTTTTTTGGCAGATGATTTTAGAATTGATTTAGGTAGAAGTCTGCATAGCTGGCTTTCATGGCACTTAATAAATTCCAAGAGGCCTGATACTGTTGTTTTACCTAAGGAAAGCTATATTTGTGCACCTTTAGTTTTGAAATAATTTTATTATACAGCTTTACGATTTGCAGAAAAATACAATCTGTGTTGATTTCTTTTTTTCTATAATGATTTACTAAAAACTCATGGATTATTGACTTTATTATAGGGAATAAATGTTTGGAAAGTAGCAGGACACCTATAGGACACCTAGCAGAAGCTTGAAATGTCAGTGGGATATTAGCAGGCAGAGGATACTTCCAGAAGAAAGGTGCAGACATTTGCTTAGATGAGATGGGGGAAACTAGCTGGAAAGAAGCTGAATCCCATTGTATCTTATCTACTGGTCCAGTCAGGCTGAATAAAAACCCCAGCTTGGGTGAGCACTTCTGAGTATTTGAATACACATCACGGTGATAGGGAGGTTTCTTCTGGGCTGAGAGCACCACTGAGGCTTTATTATTGATAAGAGTCAGGGATGTGCAGTCAGTGTTAAGTTATTCTTTTTGATGGTTTCTCATTATAATAAAACTTTATGAATTTTTGCTGGGGCCCACAGAATACTAGAGTTTTTGAAATGCCTGTTTGCTGTTCATAAAGTTGCCTAGGGTCATGCAAAAGATCATACAGGAAACCTGGAGGCTACTGTGTTGTCATGCATGGAGTTATTACTCACATTGTGTAGTAGAATGAGTTACGCTGTTTTTATGTGGTGTAAAGTATCAGTTTGGGATAGAATTGGGTGTTGATGCCTTCACACTTGAAATGGAGAGGAACATGTGAGAAAACAATTTTCATGTGTGGTGATGGTGGATTATACATGTTATGCAAACAACTGAAACTTATTTCCAGAAGCCAACCTGCATTCTTTTAAGTGTAATGTGAGATTAAATACAGCATAGCAGTCTGAAACCTGTTCAGTTGAACAGAATTTAAAAGTTCACCCTGTTTTTATGGAAATTAGTATCTCATACCTGAGGCTGGGTGAGGTTGAAATCTCAGCTTCCACATCCAGAATTTCCTTTTGTGCTTTAAACTAAATTGTAAATTTTTCAAAGCTGTGACAGATGAGCACAATAAAAGATTAAGCATTTGTCTGGAGCCAAGCTCAGGGGGGGCCCTGATTTCTTCTGGGTTCTCAGTGAAAGTCTTGTGTTTGTGTTCAAAATCACTTTACTTGTTGCAAACAAACAAAACCCCCCATACCCACTAGGTTTTTTTGTCTGTCTTGCATTGTTAGGATTAATCTCACTTTTGTGAGAGGAAGTTTTCCATCTCTTACTTTGCAGCTTTAGAATGTTATATTCTATAGATTTTTGTTGCTACATAACAAACTTACTGTTTAGTTGAAAAAGTTTCACCCTTTTGGCAGGAGCAAATATGGAAGGTTTGACAAAGTTCACTGTATGTTAAAATTGATTGTGTAAAAATCCTTTATTCAGCTTTTAACTTCTGTTTAGACAATAGACTTGTTGATTGGAACTGAATGGCATGAACTTCATTTGCAAATCTGCATCTCTTTAAACAGTTTTTACATTTGCAAGAAAAAAAATCATAATTAAATCAAATGTTGTCTTTGATTTTGAACAAACTGAAGACTTAATTCAATCAATATAACTTTTAACTTCAGAAACTGCTTATTTCTTGCTTTCATAGCACAGTTAAAAGAAAACTTTGTGATATAGCAGCTGTTTTGTGGCTGTAATCATTTCCCCTTTAACTTACAAATTCTCTTCAAGCTTGTGAAATTATAATGCACATAGATCAATACTCTGGAGTTCTTTGGGCTGGATTGATTTCTTTCTCATGAGATTTACATTCCACTTGTTATCAAAAAACACTTTGTCCCTATGAAAATGGTGCCATTGAATGGCATTTCCATATGAAGTGAAGGGGATATCAAATGCTCGGATTAATTTGGGCTCTAAGATGGCCTGTACGCTTTCAATTAATCTGCAACGCATTTGTTATGCAGAAGCATGGGAAAATGCTGATCTTTTAAGAATGACATGACCACTGTGTTGCTTTTGGCCTGATTACTGAAGCTACCTGTTGAGTACAATAATTACAGTATGTTTTCTTTGCAGAACTAGTTTCTGCTACTTAAAACCTAATAAGGAAAAGCTGACCCTTGCAGACAATATAGAGCTTTTATATTATCTTTCCATTCTGATGAAAATGCTGTTTTGTGAAAGATACTGGCAGTTAAGCTTGTAGGATAAAAGTAATGAAAAGAGAAAATAAAAAAAGCCTTTATTATTAGAGCTGCAGAGTCAGTTGAGACTTTTACTTTAGCTTTTGACTTGGAGAGATAGGCTCTATTTATGAAAAAGTTAAGGGTTCTTATTTAACAGTTACTCCAGGTTTGTTTGTTTTTTTTTTAATATGGCATCAGTTACTAGTATGAAGACAGTGGTTATTATTCCCTAAAATAAAAAAAAAATTATGTTAGGAAACAGGTTGGTAAAAAGCCATTTAATAGATATACTTTAAAGTTATGTTATCAATTAATTTCTCCATGTATATAACCTGTTGTATTGATACAGGCAACATGGCTTATAGCTACCTTAAGAAAAAGAGCTTTCTGTGCATGTGTTGTATTTTCTAGGCAAGGGCATTTGAAATAAATGCTTAAATCAGTAAACAAGAATGTGATTTTTAATCGCTGAATCCATAGCATAAGGTGTGGTTTTACATTAAAGATTTCGGTGTGTCTTGATCATGCTACATCTTACATTATGTCTTTAGAATATTTGAAGCTCGGAGAATGCTATTCTGATTTATCTCCTGATGTTATTTTCATACAAATTTATTGGCTACAAAAATCCCACGAAAGGGTCTATACCCTTGCACAAAAATAGCTTCTGTATTGAGGAATGTTAATTTGAGAACAGATTGAGTGGGTGTTGGGTGTTGATAATCTGAGTTTCAAAAATATCAGGTCGACTTCATTGTTCTTAAAAATCTGAATTAATGTAAATTGATTAGGATTTCGGAGGCCAGCATGTCCACCTCTTAATCTTCCTGTGATTAAGGAAGGTAAGTAATCTAACAGTGATTACTGCTGAGACTGTAAATGGCAGAAGATAACTGATTTTTACTTTTAAGGTAGTAAAACTCATCTGAACCATTACGGTACTGATTTGGGTATAACCTGCAATATTTCTATCATCTGAGATTTTCTTGCATCTGAGAACTTGAGTGTTGTTAGCTCTGTGTCAGTCAAATACCTTTTATCAAAGGTATCACAGTTGTTCCCCATTCAGACATCATTCTTGTGTTTGTACTTTTTGACATTTCATAAACTAATGGTCATTATGGCATCTGTTTCAGCTTCTCTGTCGATCTGTAATGGAAAAAGTAGTTTCAAGAAGGAGAAACTCTGTGGCAAGGAAGGCAGTATAATTCAGTTGCTTTAGTCAAATGTTTAATTTTAGCAGTAGAAAAGTCCTCAGTGTCTGAGGAAATTATTCCACAAAAGAGACTGTGCCTAGTAAAATGTTCAGTGTGTTTACAGTTTGAATTCAACAACTGATTTAAGCAATGCAAGATTTCAAAGGCTGTCAGGAAATTTCTGTGTACGGGCTTGTAGGCAGAATCTGTCATGCTTGCTCACTTTCCCTAGAAAAAAATTATCTTCCTTGGAACTTTTTTGGCCACAGATCTGTCTCGACACTTCTTACTGTACAGCTAAGCTGTCTCTTCCATTTGTATTGTCCTTTCCACCCCCCTGCCCTGGAAACTAATATGTTTAAAGCTTTAATTCCATGAGCAGTTTTATCAAGTGTAAATCCAAGCTGGCACTAAGGGGAACCGTTCCACCTTCTCCTGCAAGCACACAGCCTGCGTTGTTTCAACTGTTTTTACAGGTTCATAGATTTTAAAGATAAGGGGTGGGTCTAACTGAAAATAGTCCCTCTTTTTATTTTGTGTTAGTTTACAGCCGGATCAATTTGTGGATCCGGTTGACCCATGCAGTTGCATGAGTAGTTGTGTCAGCACAAGGGAAGGGGCAAGAATCCACACCTCTGTTGGGGGAGGAGGGTGGTACTCGCCATTTCAGCAGCAGCAGGTTCACAGCCATTAAACTGATTTTGGAACCATGACATAGAAATACTGCTGTTCATTTTGCTTTAAAGACAAATTTAAGTAACGATCAAGATAACTTGATTTTTTTTCAGGCGTGTATGTTACTAAATAACAGGGCTGAATTTTGAATGTTTAACTGCAACACTGTTACAATTTTTACAATAGAATAATCCTTTGTCACTATTTAAAAGGGATGGGGAAAAGTTGTTGAACAGGCTTGTATTTTTAACAAAAATAAAATGCATGTTTACATAGGATCAAACCAAATTGATGTCCATCCCATAGTGAAAGCTTCAGGGAGGAATCCAGCATTTAAAATTGAAGTGTTTTAAATGTCAGCTTGTGAGTATTGGTGTAGTGGCATTTCCATAACAAAGTCAATGTTGCTTTGAATGATTTTACTATTGCACAACTTCTAGTTTTTCTTTAAAAAGAGCCTGCAACTTTGAATTCCATTTGTTCCTTGGCAAAATCAGTTTGTAATAGGCCTGGGGTAATGCAAGCTACAGCCAAGAACACTTGAAGTGGCACTGTGGTGATGTAAGCTAACTATTAGCCTTCCTTCCCTGCATATTTGTGTGTTCCATCATGCTGTATTGTGGAAAAACAGAATAGGAAGGGACCTTAAGAAGTCATCCAGTCGATTCCTTGCCTGCACAGGATGAATTACACCTATCACTTATGTCTGATCTAACCAGATCTTAGAGACCTGCAGTGGTAGCAATTCCAGCCTCCTTAAGTGTTTCTTTCCACCCTAGTTGTTAGAAGCATTTACTCAATGTCTATCCCCCCTGCCTTATTTATTTGCCACGGTTGAAGTCCGTCATTACTTAATCATGGTGGATGTAGAAAATAACTCTCCCTTTCCCCTTTGCAGCTGTTTCTTACATACTTGAAACCATATTAGGTCCACACTCAACCTTCTCTGAACAATTCTGTTTCTTTTGGTGTATCTAGTAGACAAACCTGCGCTGCTTTCTAGACCTGTAATTGTTTTGTTGCTCTTGTGTGTGGTCTTTGTTTTCCCAAGTGGCCCGTTTGTTGAAATTTCATATTCAAAATGGTGTTCTAAGCCAAATGAGATCGTGCTAGCACTGGATTGAGAAAAAAGAATACATTCATGACTTGCTAGCAGTACGCCTGTCCACGCTGACCAGATATATGCCTTTTTTTGCACATGTATATCATTCTCATGCAGTAACTGAGTCCTTCTGTTCTAAGCTGCCATCTACTAACTCTTTTTCAATTCTGTATTTGTGTAGTTGATTACTTCTGTGCAAATGTACTACATTGTGCTTTTGCCTATTTAACTGCATTCTGTCTCTTCCAGGTAGTAGTTTTTCCAATCTGTCAAGACAGCTTTGAAATCTCATCTCCTCTTTGCGTGTACTCCTCTCTCTTCTAGCTTTTTGTTGTCTGTAAAATGAAATATTTGATAGTCAATTACCCAGTAAGTTCTAGATAAAGCTTTGCAGAACTTCACTGAAATTATTTTGGATTTATAACAAGCTACTCTGCAATTATAAGTTTTCCAAGTGTGTCAGTTCCAAGAATATGTTCTTTTACTTTCCTTATGAGAAATATCCTGAGAGCTAAGCTTTATTAGAGACATAGAATCATAGGATGATTTGGGTTGGAAGGGACCTTTGAAGATTGACTAGTCCAACCTCCCTGGCCATGGGGAGGGACATCTTTCATTGGATCAGGGTGCTCAAAGCCCCAGGAGTCGAGAGGACATGTACTCTCAAGCAGTAGTGCATCTGGCTCTTCTCAGAGGGAAATTCGTTCCATTTTAGAAGTTACTCTTGACATGTCAGTGTTTGCTATGACTTTGTTTTCTTTCAGGTGTGTACAAATACATACAAATAGGTTAGCTATACAGAATTCATCCAGGAAACAATGAATTTTCCTCTCCTGTTCTCAGCGAAATCCTTTCTGTTGGTTTGAATACAATTTATAAGAGCTTCCTAATGGTTACTTTTTTTTCCTGCATCAAAAATATTGTCAGTATATTCACAGACCTCACTAGAAAATGTGTGACACTTTCCTTCACCTTCAACTTCACCTGCTGATGTAGCTGAAATCCACTGTGACCAGCTAGGGCTGTGCTTCGGCTGCGGTAGGTGCTCACGGAAGGCCTGTCTGCTCAGTCGTCCTCATTCACTTGCCTAAAACACTCCCAACATGATTAAGGCACCTCCCCCAGTATTAAAAAATGCAGAGAAATTCTCCTTTAACTTATGGGATTATAAAACAAGTATATACTGCATATAAAACAAGTATATATGGCAAACCTGCTTTTGTTTCCACACTACCAGTTCTTTCCAACCCATCTGTACTCATCTGTGTTAATAATCTGCCCCTGTGGATAGTCCTAGCAAGTCTTGGGCTGATTATGTTATGTGAGTTGAGTTGCATCCATGTTTGTTTCTTGTTTTATTGTTGTTAGTAAAAAGTCTGCTGAGCCTCACAGCCTTTTGTTCCTCCTACATGGTGATCTCATCCCATCATTCCTGTGTCCTTGGCCAAATTGCAGTTGTTTAAAGGTGGCTGTGAGCTCTCTCTGTCTGTCTCATTGCACACAGTTTAAACCCTCTTCAGCAGATTGGTAAGCTGGTTAGGCAAGGAGGCTCTTCCTTCCTCCTGTGAGCTGAAGTTCACCATTGCTGATCATTGTGCGATCTGCATTTACATCGTTGGGTTTTTTTGGCTGAAAACATTTGACAGTGTGGCATTAGGTATGCTTCCCTGTTATGTCTGCTATAGGCAGTCTTATGGAGGAAACTAAGATTTACCAATTATGTGGTAATTGTATACAAAGCTGTTGAAATTTTTCTAACTTTATCTAACAGAAGCCTTATTTCCTCTTCAATCATTAGCATAATTTCAGTATCAGTAATACAAGATAAAGAGTTGAGCCAAAGGACTGTAAGGTATGCTGGATCAGTTAATTATTTAACGGTGGGAGAATTTAGTCACTGCTAATGCAGACTTGTATTAACTAGAATTTTTTGAACCCGTGTCAAATGAAACTTGTCGTCATTTTCTTAGGCTTTCCTGTAAAGAATGTGCAAGTTTTTATATATGTATATGTCTGAATGAGTTGAATACTGTGTAATTGCCCTAAATATTACAAGTCAACATCATGCTTGCTTGTTTAGATGTGGCAAAAATTGTTAAGCCTGTTTTTCTTAGGTATTTGCCTTTAGGGTTCCAGGTTTGGAAACAGTAATTGCATATAGTAAAGTTTAGTTTTAAAGTAAACAATTGTTTTTCTTTTCAGTTGTTCTGATTGGCTCATAAACATTTGTCGAAGAAAGAAAGAGCTGAAGGCTCGCACAGTGTGGCTTGGGTGTCCTGAAAAGTGTGAAGAAAAATACCCCAAAAATGCCATAAAAAATCAAAAATACAACGTCTTTACCTTTATACCTGGGGTAAGGCTACTAACCATTTCTTGGTGTTGCGCTGACTATATGTTCTGTAGTGTTTTTTGACAGTTCTACAAAAGATAATTTTATTTACCCAGATTCTTATTTTTCTTTTTACATTTACCTCAATGTCTTCAATTAAAATCGACAGTTGAGAGCAAGGATGCTTTTTTTTTTTTTGGAATTGTTTTGTTTTCAAAGGGATATTTACTAAAGTGCAGTGTGTATGATTGAGGGGTTGGAATTCAGTGAAGCTTTAGAAATTTGAGATGAGTTTCCTTGCACTTTTCTATTCATCATTAGAAATTTGTAATCCTCTTTTTAAAACAGAAGCACTTCTCCACAGTCAGTTGTGAAAATACTACAAAGCACTGACTTCAATTGAGAAATAAGTAGTTGAAAATCACAATGTACTCCCATAGATATTTTCTCATACTCTCTGCCATTGAAAGCATAATAAATAATTTATTCTGAAACGGGGAACTCCTTAAAGGACAAAACCAACCCACCTCTTCAGTTCATGTGACAACAAGTAAGGCCTAGTTTAGTAAACTAGTACTTCTCAGAGTTGTAGTTCTTATTGCAATTTTAAAAATAGTGATATCTCTTTTGGTTTTGAACACAATTCTTCAGACAATACTTTTTTTGTGGAGTGGAATTTTTGTCACTTTTATTTTCTAAGGAGCCATATTGTGTCTTAATTTCAATTTTTTGCCTATGATGGTCACAGTGTATATAAAGACAAAAGAGACATTACAGTTTTGTCTAGTTCATACTTTTAAAAAAAATTTGTTATAGTGAAATACAGCAGTAGAAAAAACAACTTTTGAAGCTTCAGTAGTTAAAACCTGAAAATGTGTGCTGCTGTAATAGAAATTTTACTAGAATGCTTTTACTCATACTTTTACTAGTATCGTCCAAGAATCCTGTGTCCTGTTGCAAAAACTGAATGTCTTCTACATTTGAATACAGACATGCTTTGTCTTAAATTTTTTATTTAAGTGATCATGCTGGTTTATAAGAGTATTGATTCTATTCTTCTGGCCTCTTTCGTCCAATGACTGGCAGGTGCTTTCTAATACGTTTCTTTATTAAAACAAAAAAAATTAATGGCTTCGTAATTAAGACTGATCTCCTGTCAAAGAAATAGAATGTCAGTTATCACAGGCGGATAAAATATTCTCATCTCTAATAAATAAATAAAGTAAATGTTTTCTTCCGAAGTTTAAATTATTAAATACGCTGAAATTGGTTAAGCCACATATGCTTTCCTAAAGGTCACAAAATTCATTAAGCATATAGTAAGCCATTGATTATTGTGACTAGAAATCTGCAGTGTAGATTACAAATCCTGAACCAGATTCATGTTTCCTATAGGGATCAGCCATAGCTTGCAATTACCTGTTGAGAGAAAGAATGTTTGTTCTTTTTTGATCTTTTGAAAATCTTGGTTTTTACAGTATAGACAGAATCAGATTTTTATTTTGGTGGCAGTATTTGGAAGCTCAGTAGTAACTTCAAAATGAAGTGAGATGCTAAACTTAAAGCCCAATATTGGTGAAAATAAAATGTTTCTGAAGTTCAATTTTAGACATAAATTAACACATTTCATTGATTAGAAATACTATGTAGCTATCTGATTTTTATGCTGCTCCACTAGAAGTAATTTGTAGGGAACACAGTTGTATTGGTTCCAAACCCATAAATGTAACTAAGTCATAAATATTGACTCCAGTGATTTACTCTGATTGAAATTTTCGTCATGTGAAGTTTTGTCTTCTGTTTAGAGCTGTATCTTTTTTAACATTGCAGCTGGCAATGGGTAATATTCCATGATTTCATATCAAAACACAAGCTTAAAATAATGTTTAGATTAATAGACTTTTACTGGCTAAAACAGCTGTAACATTCCCAAAATATCATCTAATTTCCTAACATTTTTATATAAAATACTTCCTGCTTCTACCTTTACACCAGTTTGTTCAGTTTCTGTTTGCTATTTCATGTACATCTTGGTACAGCTGCTTAGGATTTTTCTGTAAATTTCCATAAAGAATATCTTCTGTGATGGGCAGGTTTTTAAGATACCTCTCCTGAACTTCAAAGCAGTAGTCTATTTTTTTTTATCAGTTTTATGTAACTGGAGACTTTTCAATTTGCTTAACTAGACTGAAGTGTTTAGCTTTGTATTGAATGAACTGTCAGTGGTCTGCCAGGATTCAAAAGACTTGTAGGAAGGTGCTTTTTAACTCCCCCCTTCTCCTGCAAGATGGGTGCTCTTGCAGAGCTGCACCTCCCAAAGTACTCTGTGGACTTTTCTTTGACCTGGTGTATCAAGTCTTTGTAAACAGTTAAACATATTGCTAGAAATGAGCGTATGAACTTCATCAGTATTAACATAAGGTACAGCTTCAAGCTGAATTAGCTTCATTTTGGAAGAATGCTCCGACTTTCCCTGCAGCTTAAAATTTGACGCTTTATGGCTTTACAGTTTTTTTTGGTAAATAGTGGAATAGAATTCCATGCTTTTGAAAAAATCTTCTGATTTGAGGCTGTTTAGGTAGCCTTTAACTGAACAGTAATGTAGCACTCTTGCAAGAAACTGGCAATTTTGAGGTACTGCTACTTTGTTGTGCCTGCCAGAAAGACACTTTGAAATGAACTTCCCTGAATATTTTTTCCTAAGGCATAAGTTTTTACATAATTTTGAGTAATAATGTTGGACTGATAAGAATAATAAACATCTGTCCAGTAACATCAACTTTCATGTAGGATTCATTGTAATATTAACTGAATTGTAAGATTAAAAGATGGAGACACTCTTTAAATGTGGCTTTTTGATCTATCTTGAATCTTTTAGCTTTGAAGCTATTGATTATCCATTTTCTCAAGTCTCAGTGTCCCAAGTTCAGTAGCCACTTCTGATCATCCTGCTGGAGGTGCCATGTTGTCCTGGCCTACTAAAGAAATATGTGCAGTCTTTGAAGATTCAAAATTCTATAAAATGAATAATGTTCTTAGCGTTGTAATTATAACTAAAGCAATGTTGAGAATATGCACTTACTGAAGCAGTGCTTTTAATTACCGGAGGAATCTCTGCATCTGTCATTCCTTTAGAATATGGGACAATGTGTTCTGTGAAAAGGTTACGGTGTCTTCACTTAAAACTTGGACAATTATCTTGGAGTTTAGATCAAACCTTTCATTTATTAATAAATACATCTTATGTACCGATATTTATTGCAAAATAATGTTTTGAGAAATTTAATGCTGAGTGTTTCTTCTAAATTACCTCAAGAGCCCATGTTATTCTGTTACAAATTTTTTGTAGTTTAAACTTTCTGAAAACTTAAACTGTGGTTGCTTTTGTAAAAAGCTTGTCTTGCTATGGAAACAAGAATACCGCCTTATCCGAGGTTTCCACACGATAGCCATTTGGAAAGAGAGCAGTGTTGCTTACCCTTAATCACTGGATCTTTTCTGTAGTGTTCATTTTACCTTCCTAAACAACATTTATTCTTGAATATTGAGTAGTTTCACTATTTTTAAGAACAGTGGGAAAAGGTAATTTTGAAGGAGTGCATCTGACTTCATGGTAGCCTTAGTCCCTTTGAGAACCAAAGGCCTTCAGAAAGAGGGCAGATGAGTTGTAGAGCTTCCAGCCCTGAAAGTGGAGAGACTTCAGTGCCTGTGTTGGGGAGAGTGTGCTGAGGGAACATGGTGAAAAAAAGTAACAAGGAGCACATGTATACTGTTTTCTGTATGTGCTGCAGACAGGGCTGAAATTTTAGGGTATTCTCACAGTGATGCAGAGCAGCATGGTATAGCCTGCTCAGTTTTGTTACTCTGTAGAAGTTCAAATAACAAAGACTAGGATAATATTTTTGTAAATGGCTTCTGTTCATTTGATACCAATGATTTTTTTTTTATAATTATTATTTAAGGCCAGGATATGAAAATTTTTAAGACAAAAAGACATTGTGAGACAGATGAAACAGAATTTAAGTATTAGTGCTTAAGGAAAAATTAAGATTTACTTTTAGTGCTGTATTTTTAGGAAAAAAAGTTTTAGCAGTTAAAAATGAAAACTTAATGTTCAGATACTCACGAACTTATTTTGCTTTTTTATTGATACTATTAAAAAAAAGGAAATTTTCAAAACCTGTTTGAACTTACAAACATAAAGGGAACTTGTGAATATAAAATTATTGCAAGATGCTTCGACAAACATTTGAATTCTGTTTACTGTTAAAATTTCGGAGTAAATCTTTGCACAGTGATCTTGATATATTTAATATTTGTAAAGATGGAGTTCACGTAGTCCGGTTTTCAAAATATCAAAAATTTAGCAAATTGCTTTTTCAGAGTGAAAAGAGGCATTAATATCAAAGGGTTTTTCTCAACAAAAATAGCAGTATAATATTAAAACAACTTATAGTGCATGTAGTAGTTTGAGATATATATATATACACAGCATATTGTGCTACATAGTACTATATTAGTACCATACATAATAGTATGTCATATAATGGTTTTATATCCACTATCATGAAAAAGTGAATTTTGTGTACATTATGGGTACAAATTCTAAGGCATTTATCTATTTTGTGTTTTTCATTTTAGGTTTTATATGAACAGTTCAAGTTTTTCTTGAATCTCTATTTTCTCGTCGTGTCCTGCTCACAGTTTGTACCAGCATTGAAAATAGGCTACCTGTACACATACTGGGCTCCTCTGGTAAACAGAAAAATACTACTAACTAGAAGTTTTGTTTTTTTAACTTCAGAAGAAAAGTTCACGTATACATACACTTCATATATTTGCATCTGGTAAACTGCAGTGATTAAAATATGTAACAGAAGTAAAATGCTTGCTTGAAATTACAGTGTTTTACAGCAGATACTCCAGAAGCTGTTGTTTACTCCCTTCCACCTGCCCACCACACTCCTGCCCCAGAGGCTGGAGGCCGTTTTTGTTAACCAGCTAGTCTGAGTGAGTAGTGCTCCTGTCTGGCTGGTAGTCACTTGAGAGGTTTACAAAAACAAACCAAAAAAACCTCCAGCTAGTAGAGAACCTTATTTGGTAACATAGGTAATTTGTGTGTTTAAATTTCTCTCAGTTTATTGTTATTGGCTCACTATTTTGTTTTCAGGCGAGGTCAGAATTGAAAGCAGAAATTTTTTGCATTCCTTCTATATTGGTTTTGATCGTGTCCTTTTTTCACAAAAATGAAGATAAAATGTTTTAAGCCATGGATAAAGCAGGAGGAAAATGCATCTTGAAAATAAGTTATACATTAAACATGCTTTTCCTAATTGATTGCCCTGCCAGTTGGACTGGCTTCCTTTCAATATGTTTTTTCATTATTGAGCCCTCTGCAGTATTTTCTTGGGAAACTGTTCAAACCAGTTGCTTCTGACTCAGGTTTCCTAAGGTTTGAAAATTGTGTTCTCTTCAGAGGAAGCCCTTTTGATAGTCTGCCAGCTATATTCCCATGATTTGGAATTCTTTTCTTGTTTGTAACCAGACCATTACCTTCTCTTTCATCTTCCTCCTGGCCCCTCCACCCCAGGTTTAAAAGCAAGGCAGGAAGAACAAATGCTTTATTTTCTAAATTTATTAAAAAAATGGCATTTTTCAGTAGCATTTATTCTCAGTGGTATTCAAGAGGAACAGTGACATGCTGACTGCTTGAGTAAAGGTCATTCTTAACAAGTCAATAGAGTAAATATTCTGGATTGATTTCATTGTTTTAATTGTTGCAACATGTGTCCTTTTAAGTATCGATAAATGGAGAGACTGTCCTGGAGGTTCTTCACACCTCTGCTTCCAGACAACTTTTGGCTTCTGCTGCAACAAAAAACATTTCCAAGACAGAAAGCTTGTTCAACAGTGGGATTTGAAATGGGTATTTACAAAGGTCTTTGCTGCTGACCCAGTAAGAAAAGATAGAAGTCAGCCTTGTCTGGAAGTTGGTCTCTTCACAGTGAAGTGCTGTATACAGCTCTATACGTTAGTGGGGTAGTAAGGAAAAAAAAAAATCGCTTAGCATCTCATCCCTGCCCAAAGAAGGGAGAAAATACTGTATTTTGCAAACACTGGTAATCTGTTCTGTATAGACGTGTTTGTCTTATTCAAGGGTATTTTGAATGATGTTTCCCAGTTTTCACAGGCAGCTTGAAAATACAACAGTATCTCAGTTAGTGCTAGTGGTACCCGTTTTTGCTAAACTCACTTGTTTCTACTTGAATAGCTTTTCTACTAATGATTAACCTCCAGGTAAAAGAGATTAATTGGATGTTGAGTAAGGCGCAGTATGTATGATGAAAATATAAAACATTTAAGTCAGACCCATTGGGCTGTCTTTGTTGCTTAACAGATAAGTTTGGTTTTCTTCGAAGAGCATGTAACTGCTGATAAATTTTCAGTAATAATCAGAGGAGTAGCTATGACATGGCTTGTATTTTCTCTCAAGATTTTAAAGGAAAAGAAAAACTGTTCAGCCTACTACTTAAAAACCAACTGAATAGAAGTCGAGTATGTGCTAAAAGGTTGTTTTTTTTTTTTTTTTTTTTTTTATGCTGGTGTGTGTGTAGGGTTTGGGGGTTTTTTGGGTTTGCTTTGTTTTTGATTTTTGATTTTTGTTTTTTACTTCAACAGTTTTTACAACAAACAGACATAATACACTTAGATCAAGCACTGGAGTTCTTCAAACAAGACTGTATTTTACTGGTTTGTTGTTATTTGCACAGTAGGAAGGGGACTTCTTTTGTGTGGAACATACAAAGGATGTAAAGCATACAAGTTTGATAGTAAGCAGTATGCTAAAGATATTTAACTGCTTACAGTTAAAGAAAGATGACAGGGGTTTTTGTAAGATGAGCTTCACAATTTCAGCTCCCCTTTGGAAAAGTATCAAGTCCCTTTGAGCAAATGAGGAAAAAGGGAAATGTCTGTCTTAAATTGTTCCTCATAGTTATGGTCAGCTGTACTGAGCTGCCCAGCAAGGTATGGTGACTGCTAGGGGAAATTCTTGCAATTAACACCTTGCATTCGGTGCTTTGATTACCGTCTAGTTAATGAGATGTGCAAATGGCAAATATATTTGAAGTTGTTTCAAGAGTGCCTTTTTTATGCTGCTAAAAGATCTATAGTGACAAAGCTCATGAAAACGCTGCTGCTGGAAAAGGGGAAAACCCTACTTCTCATTCAGTTATGCCCTAGGAGTGAAAAGGAATGCATTTTGCAAAGGCACTTTTTTGTTCTACGGATTTCTAATGTAATTTTTGTAGCTGATGTGGACAAACAAGAAGTGTTTAACTATAAGGTCGCAACAGAGTAAGCCTTGGAATTTTGGGCTAGAACTGCAAAACAGGCCTTGCTATTGAAAAGGAGAATTTTAGTCAAGACTCCTTTAGGAAGACTCTGCACCTTCATTCCTTTCTTCTTGCTGGGAGGTTAGGGGAAGGTTGGCCAACTGTTGGACTTCAGCAAGAGAAGTCTAATGGTATAAATTTTCTTCTATAGAAGGAAAGTATTGGTGGGTGTCTGAAGCTAGATAGATAATCTAGAACCTTATCTGCTAGAGGATTTGTGAATATTTGAATTTTTTAGCCATCTTAGTTACAGTAATGATAAGATCCCTTTACTGTTGAAAATTTTATTTCTCCTTCACTGATGGAGAAAGACTGAGCACTTGAGTTTAAGAAGCCAGATGACCATATCTGAGGAGGTTTACAACAGGAGAGAGGAAACTCTTCGGTGCTTATCCCTGAACTGTTCTGTGTTCTTCTTAGCTTACCATCTTTCGTGGCCAGAGACCATCTTAGTTGCATGTAGTGCACTCTGCGTTTCCAGCAGAAGCTGCAGTGGCGCTATCCTGTGAAATCAGCCAAAGCAGTTAGATACTTAGCTTTTCAGAACAACTCCCCTTTTTCTTTGTCAATATTTGTGACGTACTGGTAAATAACTACATTTAAGGTGGCAAAATTAATTAAACTAGCCATCCATTTACCTTTTCATTTCTGTCTGTTAGGAAAAAGGCAGTGAACTCAAAATTAGAACTGGAGACTTCTTAAATTTTTGGGTTTTGGTAAAGCCCTAAAATTTGTGGAAGATGGGGAAATATGTTTATTGAACTACAAAGGCTGTCTTTAGCTCATCCAAAGCATTTTAATTTGTTAAATTTCAAATTATATCTAAATTACATGTATTTGGAGATGTAGTTATTCTAATTATATTTGTACAATGTACAAGTATGATTTTCCTTTTTTTTTTTGACTAAACCAAGATGATATTTTAACAGATTGAAGAAAACGCTAAAATCCAAATGAGGGAAAAAAGTAAATATTCTAAGTACATGTTCTTGCTCTGTATAGTGTTCCTACATGTGTATTTCTATTCTAGCACTTTGAGAATTCTGAATTGCATAATTATATCTTTAACAGGGATTTGTTTTGACGGTCACGGTGGTACGGGAAGCCGTTGATGAATTTCGACGTTACAAGAGAGACAAGGAAATGAACTCACAGTTATATAGCAAGCTGACAGTACGAGGTTAGCAAAACCATTTGTATAAATCCTTAAAATATTTCATCTTTTTCTTATCTATACATTTACAGACTTTCAGTTCAAAGAAATAACTAATAGTCTCAAGCTGCACTATTCAGAATGAAACTGATACCGAACCAAGTAAAGTGCTTGATTTCCCTCAGATAAATACGACTGTTAAACTTGATCTGTTTAAGAAGTGGTGTAAATCTTTTGTTGTTTGTAAAGGAAAGGTGTATATATATATAATTGTATATACTTTTGAAGCGTTCTGCTGTTTAGTACTATTATTTCAAAGTGCAGTTCTCCTCTGAAATTGATACCAAACAGTAACTCAGCAACACTGTCATCTATATATCAAGTGTATATAGGAAATAAGGGATCAGTAACTAAGAAATACGATCTAATTAAAATTCACTAGAGCCTTTCAAACTTGGTGGATATATTTGTGCTTAAGAAAAGGAAGATGTCTTGTCAGTCAGCTTCAGTATCAAAAATACTGGTTTCAGTTTTTGCATATAATTTGAAATCTATATGATCATGCATTAGAAACAGCCAGTTTTCTTTCCAGAAATTAATAAAAGGAGAAATCACAGTTATGACTTTTTTTGGACTCAAAACCTTTAGCAGTTTTTCATGAAGACTTTTAAGGAAATGAAGCACTTCAGCTGTGAAGCGACAATTAAATTTGGTAGGATACGGTAAATTTTAAACGTGGGCATAAGAGAAAAACTATGCACTCCTCTCCATTTTTATGTTGCTTAGCACATTTTACTGTTTAGATTCGGAACAGAGTGCCACATAGAAAGGTGCCAAAAAATAATGAATAACCTATTATCAAGTCAAACTGTAATGAATAACCTTAGAAAACAACATGACCTTGCTATTACCCTCAAAAGTTATTTTGCTACAGTATCCTGGGAAGTCTCTTTTAAGCATTTTCCTTGGCATAAAAAGTTCTAGAAAGTGGGAAGCTGTTAAGGTATGTGAGGTTGCGTCTCAAGCAGTTAGAGTATATGGCATACATTATGCCAAGTGTAAATTCTGTTCACTAATTCCCAACGTATATTTCACTGGACTTTGTAGTATATCTTGGTGAATATATTCTTCTCAGAAGTCAGTGGGAAGAGTAACCTTACCAGATAAGGGAGTCTTAATTAGCAACTCAACTCTTGGAGTAGCTCTGGATAATATTTTCTCCAGAAAAAAATGGATTAAAAGCTTGTAATGTAACACAAGGATGTTCTGTCTGAAATCTTACCCCATTTTTTAAAGTAACTGGAAGGTAAGTAAACAGGCAACAGTCTCATTAGTGATGACATAACCTAGCAGCTGAGAGGAATTTATACTGCTTCCTTTCAGTATGGAGACTTGCATTGTTTTCTGGAGTTTGCGTACAGAAGGGAGCGACTGTAGGGAATATTTGCCTACCGTTCTTCCCTTCCTTGTCAGCCTGAAATAGCTTTATCACCATTTAGAACTGTGGAAATTTGCAAATGGGCTAACTATCATTTGTTTAACACAAGTGGTTGCATTGCTGGCTTCCAGATCTTTACAGTCTTTAATACAATCTGTAAAGAAATGGACTCTTAACGGCTTTTCTTTCAAACTTGTAATTTAACCTGCTAGTTGGTAGTTTTGGTTTTTGTTTTTGTTTGTTTGTTTTTTTTTTTTTTTTTTTTTAAGATCTCTTATGGTAGGCCCCTGAACACTCACCTTTGAAATAGGTAGTACAATCCTACCCTATTCAGCAATAGTGTTAGTAATCTGAAATTCTTAGTTCTGGAAGCACACGCATAGTTTATAGTTACCAGTGTGATGTAAATGTCAAGACTGACATTTGCCGTTTTAAGGACTAAGTTTGGTGCCTTTTGTGCTTCTTTTTTCACTTAACTTGTTTAGAGTTAGTATTTGAGTTTCTAGTAAATTGCTAGGCATTTAAGCAGCATTTAAGTAGAATTCTTGGAATCCTGATGTCCTCTTTGCCAGCTCATGAAATATTTCATGAGGTTATGTGTATTTGAGAAACTTTTAATTTTGTAGCTTCTCCTAGAAATAAGGAAATTGTCAAATTAAAATCGGATTGGGTCACCTTGACACAGCTGATTTCTAGATACAGAATAGAGATTTAAAAATAGCATATAGTAGTATATAGGTAAAGCCCAGCAGTTATATCAAGAACTGACATGTAGAGAGCAGTGACATGTTCAAAAATGTCCCTTTTTTTTAAAAAAAGGATATCAGCTTTTACCCACGAATGTGTATGTCTATTTTGACTTTCAGGTTTGGGTGTCAGTGCCATCATGAATTCATACTTGGCTTTTGTTCTGTTTTGTGGTTTTTTTGAAGACCGTAATATTCTACAGAAGTAAAGGTTCAAGATCTCTGCTTACAATGAACTCTGAATCCCGTGTTGACAATGGGGGGATAGATGAGCTAACAATGCGGTGGCCAGTTTTAAGAATGAAATCATTATTGCAGTCCCCACTCAAAATTAAGCTGTATTAAAAATTGCTACAAACACATATATGAAATAATGAATAGAGGATAAATTGCACCTCTTTCATAATATAGGGTTCTTTCATAATAAGGCATTCGGAAACTGAAAGGTATCATTTTGAGGCAAAAAATGGCACTTCCTGCTATGCTAAAATTAGACTAAGATTTTTACAGGTTTTGAGAAGGATTTAGGTATTTTTCTGTGCAAATTAATAACGTCAAGTACTACACTTCTGCAAACTATTGTTATAAATAACTTTCAATATAATCTACCTAATTTTTAATATTGGCAGTACTCTTCAAGTGGAAAAATTCAGTTAGGCTTACTATACTAACCTACAGGCTAATGGTTTGGAGAAAGAAGGCTTTGTTACTTGTGAATGAACAAACTTGATACTGATTTAATTAAAAGCCTGAAAATCGATGCCACTCTTAAGACTCACTTTTCAGAGTGGAACTGCACTTTATACTGCTCTAGCATTTTTTTTCTCCTAGTGATTTTATGACTTGTGTAGGTTTTACAGCCTTTTCTTTGACATAGGTATTTTTTCCATTTCAAAGATGGAGAAACTGACATAGAGAGGTTAAGCAGGTTGCCTTTGCTCAGTAGGAAAACTTAGAGTTAACAAGGTTCAGTGTTACCCTTGGTTTAATTGTATCATTTATGGAAGATAAAAACGAGAATGTAAGCACTTCTAGTTAGCTGTTTTGCAAAAGTGTTTGTTTATCATAGGGAAACAAATGTATTTGTAGCAAGGAGAAGCTACTGGGATTTGAATTGTGATTAATTGCTTGTATAAAGATAGTGTGGGTAGGCTGATTTGTAAGTTAAAATCTTTTTATACAGCATTGCAATAGATTAAGATCAGGAAGTCTTTGACTGCCTAGCAGTGTTGACTTTCTGTGGAGTCATTCTTAGCCTCAGGAACCCCTAAACAGGTAAAACACATGAATGTTGTCTTACGACCTGCATGTTGCTAGTGTAAGAAGTATCAGCTTTTTGAAGGTAGTGGATTCACATTAGTGACTCTTAAAGACTTAGAATTTCTTTTTAGTAATTCAAGACCTTGAATAAGTATTTGTTCTAATCAGTAAATCTTAGCTTTTTTAAAAATAATGAGCTGTTCCAAGCAGGAAATCAAGGGAGAATGGGATATCTGTTTTAAGTGTTACTTAATTGTACTTAGGCAGCAATGGCCAGCTTAATGTCCATAGACTAATTCCGATCCATGAGATATCTATCCAGTGTTATGCAGTTTTCTGTTTGTCATGTAACATGGCAAAGGTCAGTCTTCAGTCATCCCTTGGTGAATTTGCTGTGTGTAACTTTGCACTTGTCAAGATGAACCTGCTACACGTGAAGTTTGAATGGCTTCTACTTTTTCAGCCCTTTGTGGCAAGTGATGAAACATACAAATCAGTAAATGTATTGGATTTTTTTGTGAGCAAGTCAATTAAGTGTACCCATCTCCATGTCTTTCATGTGAATCTTCTCCCTTGTATACTTTCCTAGATTATGGTATTGAATCTCTTAAGTTGTTCAGTGTATGATGCATTCTGCTGTTTTAATCTTTTTATTGAGATGTTTGTTGCAAAATCTACTTTCCTTTTTTGCATATCAAAGCCTGCAAATCCTTAAGAGACAGTTTTCAGTCAGTATGCAAGTTAAAGTTGGAGGGAGGAAGAGTATCTGCCTGTAGAATTGAAATTATCTTGCTATTGAAGATCCTGTCAATTTAATTGCTTTTTCTGCTTCAGAGCAGCTCACCTGCATATCCTTTTGTAGAGCAGAAACTGCAATGGAGAAAACTTTAGACCTCTGCATGCAGGTTTGGGAGGACTTCTGTTTTTCTTTCCTAAGGGACCATTATATTTCCGGCGCAGCTTCTTGTCTCACGCACTTACGTATGACCAGTTAAGTGCCCATGAAAAAATGCTGTTATTCTACAGAAGAATCATCTCAAGTTCATAAACAGGCTATTATCTTTTTCATTAAGATGCCAAAAGCCAATTGGATAATAAAATAATAAGACAATTTTAATTCTTTTTCCCTTTCTATTCTCGAAGTTGGCAGTCCTGCCCTGAACCTTTCCTAGTTAGGTGTGCCCATGCAGTGTTACGGAAGTTTTGAAGAAAAAAAGATCAAGAAGAAAATAACTAACTAATAGCCACAACTGCAAGCTGCAGAAGAGGCATGCATCTGTCACTTCATCTCAGAACGTTTAACAAGATTTTTGGAAGTGTTGCAGAGCTCTCACTTTGCAACCTGCAAAGCAAAATAAAAAATGAATGTCAGGAGAGATGAGATTAATGAAATAATTCCATCCAGGCTTCAAATGTGAGATTTATGTCTTTGTTGTGCCCTTAAAGGATGGATAACAATATCCTTAAAGGGTGTTTGAGAATGTAGTGAAGTTGAAAATATATGCCAAAACTGTGTGAAATTGAGAAAATATCAATAACTGCTATACATAAGAAGAGAACAAAGCGTGAAAGCTAGTATGTTTCTTTTAAAATCGGAGAATTGAGAAGTCTGGTTTAGAGAGCTACAGCGATCTGAATTTTTTTTTTTTTTTAACTTTTGAACTTCTGTTTATGCAGTGGGAGCTGCTGTCTTCCTAAAATGCCACCTTACTGAGTTTATATCTCAATTGACCTTTTTTATAATTGCAAAATGGTCTCTGTCAAGGAGGAGTCAGTTTTCAATCATTAATATCTGTTATCTGCAACTTTAAAATAAGATGTTTGTCAGAATGTCTTGATTATTGTAATATTATTCTTTTTCAGTTATTTGAAATCTGTATTGAAACCTCTTAGAACATTAGAATTTCAGTTCTTCAAGAACAGGTTGTCCTGCTTTTTGAAAAGCCACAGCATTAAAAAAAAATCAACATCATTTCTGAATCTAGAGGTATGACATTAGGTCTTTATTGCTTGCAATAGTTCAAACCTACCGATGACTTCATTCCTGGTATTTAAACCATACAGAACACAAGTTTTTAAAGAATTGTATCAGTTTCATCTAGCTGATTAGGGAAGCAGTAAGCAACAGCAGAAACAGAACTTGAAATTTTAATGTAAGAAAGAATTTCAAAAAGAGGCCAGAAGAGAGGAAATGTCAAGGGGACTGTTTTCTTCCACATTTTTGCAGCATCCAGGAGATGAGATAAAAAGAACGAAGGCTTTCCATTTCACCCAAGAGGAGAGAGTACACAGAGGAGAGGAGCTAGGAAGCTTCCCCCTAGAGTTTCATATTGGTGATTAAAGACTAACCTCAGTTCACTATGTAAGACTGAGTTTGAAAGAAGGACCTAAGGACAGCACTTGCACTGAAAGTTCAGCATCATCACACCACCCGCCCCCCTCCCCCCAGCTCCCCATTATTTTACGTATACTCTAATTATGCTGACAACTCAGGCTAATAGATGCCAGGTAAAACTCTCATATGGTCTTTACTTGACTCCTTTCATTCAAGAGCTTTATATTTATGGGTTAGAGACAGCCTCTGTTACCAACTCCAGGAGCAGTACTTCAGACAGTACTCAAGGTACCATGGGTAAGATGTAATAGCAAATTAAAAAGAATTTGAAAATGCTACTCTCAGATGTTCTTTCAGGAGTGGCTTGCACTCCAGTAGTAGAGACACTTTTTAATAAAAAGAAACAAAGTCATTTCTGATATAGTATATACCCATAATTTGTTTACTTCATTTCTTAAATTTTTATGTGAAATACTTGTTAGCGCATATGAGATATTTATTAGTTTTTCAAATCATTGCAATTCATTTCAAAAGGCTTTATCTTGGGAGTATAATGAGTTACTACAGACACATTTCAATGTTCCAGTTCTGCATAATTCTATATGTTGCTTTAGGCGAAAGCCTTGCGCCTTGGTGGACTATAAAGTCTGGATGCGCAGGCACTTCTGACAGCTTTGGACTTTTTATTGGTAATTACACAGATGGTGAAGAGTATTTTGCTACGGAGATGTTTTTAGAGAAAAAATAGTTTGCAAAAATAATTTATGCAGTGAATAACATTCAGTGTCTCTTTTTCGCTAAACGCATCCTCACTAAGATATAGTATTGCGTTATTTTAATGTTCTCTGAAATGGTATCTAATGATTCTCATTTTTGCTAGTCTAAAGGAAAGTGTTATTTGTTGACTTCTCAAAATTTTAAACCACTTTTTGAATTACTGACACTTTTTAGCATTTAGTTTTTAATAGAATATGTCCTGCCATTCAGATTCATCGTAGAATTAACTGTCTTGCATGTCACAGGCCCCTTCCTTACGTGTGGGGATATACAGGATGCTCTAACAGGACATGTTTAGTGTGTAATAAAGACGGTATTCTGTAGTGTTATACTAAGCCACAATCTGATAAGGAAACTTTTCAGTTCGTAATGTGAAATTCCCAGGATCGCTAGACTGAGTACAAGCAAAGGTGCAGTGTGGGTTCCTGTTGGTATAGTTGGCACCAGGAGTCTTTGCTTTTTGTCTGCCCTACATCATGTTGCAAATGAATGTTCTACCTTCTCTTGCCCTCTGAGGCTTAGTGTCTTTTGATCTTTACTGTAGATGCTGTTAGAACTTGACTGTAGAAAATTCAATTGTTTAAGTTGATATTGATTAGTACTTCTGAATGGTTTTGATCATACGTGACTGCGTAAGTTGCGTAGATCTGAGACAATGCCGCTGGTACTAGGATTTTTGTGGCTGTTAAAACTATAGTCAGTCGATTGACTTGATTATCACAGGGATAAATTGATGAAAATTGTTAGTGGAGGAATTGAAAACACCATGGGAAATGCTATCCCTTTGGTAAAACTAACAGACTTGGAAAGCAAAGTAAACATGACGATGTTTTTCCAGTATATACACTAGTCACTTCTAGTCAAAATGTGAGAATTTATAAGAGAATTCACAGGCTCATGCAGTTAAGCAGACTAAATATGTTGACTCTGGTATCAGACTGTTCTTTTAGTGGTTGAGCTTCAGTATTAGTTACTTTAAATTAAACAAAAAAAATGTTGAGAGAGTGACACTAACTTAATTTCCATAGGTATCTTGAAACTCCTGTAGAGAACTGCTAGTGTTTCTCGCTACAGCTTTTTATACCTTGGTCCTCTGCTACTCCCTTCACCCTCACAAATGTGTTATGGCAGAGGTAGGAGTCAGATTGAAGATATAATTTGTTTTATCTTTGGGTGTGGATGTGGGTAAGGTGTTTTTGGCAACTGAAAAATTCAACCGGTGTAAAAGATCATTAGCAATAACAAAGACTAGCTTTCAGAAATGACTTTGCAGACAGGCCAAACAAAAGTTGTGATTTTTTTCCTCTGACATGGCACATTTTAGAAGTGCTAATGTCATGGAAAATGTATTAAAAATTAGCTATAGGAATACATTTATTATTGACTGAATTACACATAAAACAACTGTTACTTTTGCATGAAATGCAATTTTAAAGAGCAAGTACTGAAAATAATTACTCATAATATGAATCTTACTACCTTCGACTAAATGCACATGTAAATATAAGGAATTTTTTGAGGTTAACTACCTAATCTCTCTTCATTGAGAGTTATGAGGAGGAGGTCTCATGGATTTGGAACCCAGCTTAGCGTTTGTTTTGTACTTAGTATAACTTTGAGAGATGACAGAATGTGCATTGACAAATCTACTATTCATAATACTTTTGATTAAACTGATTTTTTGATTGAACTGATTTTTTTGATTTTTTTGATTTTTTGACTTTTGATTAAAGCTGATCGCTGCTCATCCTGTGCTTTTGTGGGTCTTCTGTTCTGATTTGTTTAGTCTGATTTTTATTTAGAACCCTAGCACCTTACCATGTTTTGACGTACTTGTCATCTGATACCTGCTGATCAGATACCTGCTGCTTGGAATCATGATAGTGTTTCTGATGGGAAAAGATACTTCCTATAGGTGTGTGTTTCAGCTTGTCAGGCTGTGTGAATATAGACGTGTTTCTATCCTCAGTTAAGAGGTTCTGAATTTATCACCTGTTACATCTTGGAAGAGGATATCCATATGTCATGACTTGTTTATCCGCAAGGCTTTGTTTTGGTTGTTTTTAACTCAGGGAAGCAACTTTTTCTGGAATTGTAGCAAGGACCTGGGACTAGAACTCCTGAATTGCAGTGAGCTCAACAATAACGCATTTTGGGCAGCAGCTTAACCTCTCTGTCTCAGTTTTTCAGTCCATAAAATAAGAAAGTTTAAAACTTAGTAGTCTTACAAATACTAATACTGTACAGAACATACAGGAATTAAATTGGTACGTATATTTTTGAATGAGTTGTTCACAGCAGTTACTGAATGGGCAGCTCTAAAGAATGAAAAACCTCTATTTCAGCTTTTGATACTCTAATTTTCTAAAACGAAATCTTCAGTCATTTCTTCTGACTTTAGAGAGACTTAGCTCTTTTCCACTATAATGCCAACAAGTGTCAGACAGTGCCAAATACATCAGTAACTTTAGTGGCCAAGCAAAGCTACCTGTTGGTAACTGGGCTGTGACTAACAACTCATGTGTGTCAGAATGCTCCATCACTGTAAGCATAACAACTCTTGACTTGTCAGAAATAGAAGTGCTGTCTAGTAGGAGACGGGAAAGACTCCTTTTTCCTATTTTACAACTCTGTTATTGATACTATAGATCAGACCTGAGCATCTTCCATACATATTTTTTTCCTCTAGTACTTCTACAATAGCTAACTGGTTACAAAACTAGACTTTTTTTAACCAGTGAATTATTTATTCAGACAGATGAAATCTATTTATTAATGTGTTCATCAGAGATCCATTTTGTATAAATTGTAACATTTTCACCAAACAATAACGTATTTAAGTATAACTTGCATTCTGGGATTTATATTCTTGTGACTCTTTATTAATGTCTGCCTAAGTTGATTACATTTCTTCTTTTTTTTAAGGTAAAGTGCAAGTTAAGAGTTCAGACATACAAGTTGGAGACCTCATCATAGTGGAAAAGGTTGATACTTTTTAAATATATTTTAGAGACTAAAGATTATTAACATGCTAATTATCTTCTGAAGCAAAGTATATTGAGGTACTTATCTGTGAAGTACTAACTAGCTAGTATTTTAGTTCAAGTCTTATTCGAGAATCTTCAAGGAAGTGTATTTTTGGATTAATTAAGCTTAATTGAATGTAAGCATTTATATTTTATGAATTGGTATATGCTTAAATTTATCTAGTGAAGGGAATACAATTACTGAATTAAATTCTCTGGCTTGTCCTGTGGTGAATGTTCGAAGCTGTCTGATTACTGATACCTTCCTTCTGATGCTCAAATCAGTGTTTTTCTATGTCTGAAGCCTTTGAGGATAAGTTTTTATTTATATATAAAAACTTATATAATTATAATATGTATATAATATATATAATTAAATAATATTACAGTTTCTATATTTTTAAAAAGGAGAAAAAGCTTTCCAGTTTGATTGCAAATGGTGAGTGAGAGCTGTGAACTTTTTTTCCCCTCTATGCTAGTATTATAATAAAGACAGTGGTGCTCATTTCAGTTGGCTTTCTGGGGTACTGAGAAATTATTGTGACCTTGAAAGTCAACTTAATTTTCTTGTCGGAGGAAACTATTTTTACTTAAGTTCATTCTGGAAAGGTGACTCACTTTCTGGGTGCCAGCAAGTGATTCCCATCATGCTTTGTATTAGAGAGTTAATCCATGAAGATGCTGGAAGGAGGCACCTCAAGTTGAAGTTTGTATCTACAGCTTTGTTTGAAGTGTTGTATGGCAAGTTGCAGCTTGGCAGAATAATCCTTAGTGGAACCTAGTCAGTGACTAGACTTTTCTAAACTTCTTGGTGCTTTTACTCCTATTTAGTGGAGTAAATTACTTCTGATAAAAGAAAATCCTTCAGCAGGTGTGCCCTCCTGATATATTTTGTGCTTTCTTATTTGTTAACAAATCTGATTTTACTTGGAGAATTTGGAGAACTCATAAATTGTTAGCGGATAGAGATTATTTTCTTTTTTCAGCCACATATAAGAAACACCTCTTGGGTTTGTTTTGGAAAACTTCTGTTTCCTTACTTTCTGTTTCTTGTATAGTCCAAAGAAAGAACGATACATCCAAGTCTCATTTGATTTGCTGCTCTCAGCTTAAAATATATCTATTTTCATGTAGTTTGAACTATTTCTTGCTTTTTTTTTTCTTCTTTCTTTTGTCTGCTATCTGTACTGTCTTTTTGGGCCTGAGCAGCATGTACTAGCATAGACAAGATTAGCACTAATATGTCTGGCCTTTACATCTGTTTTGCCTTACACCTTGCTATCTCAGAGTGCAGGTGAAGTCAGCTTGCAGCTGCTCACTTGTGCCTATTCCAGATCTTCTCGGAGACTGAGAATGAGATTTGCTTTGTTTTTTATTAGGAAACTTTTTAGGGCCTTCTTAACCTCTAAACCTGGAATTTAATTATTGTAGAGTGTAGAGAAGACTCTAATGGCTACATAGGTAATCTGCCTTCCCTGAAATTTACTGAGATCCATCGGTCTGTTAAATTATGCTAGAATTTGGAAAACTGGAATTACTTTGGGGGTCAGTCTGTCTTGTACGAGGTAGGTCATTAGCATCTATTTCAGCACTACTTGCAGCAGCTTACAGATCATATGTTGCAAGTGCCTGAAGCTTCTACTGAAAAAAGTAATGTTTAAGGCTTTAGGGCAATGAATATAGAGTTCTTTTTGATGACAGTTTTACTCAGATATCTCAGTAAGATGCATATAATTGAACGTTGTATTTCAGCTTCAAGCTCCCACCTGCCCCAGTAGAGCTTTTTTTCCTTTTGGCCCAGCTGGGGGTGCCTCCAGACTAATGAAACTAAACGTTTTCTGGTTCTATTGAGAAGTGTATTGTGTTGGAGCAAGCAGTTTTCAATTTCAGAGTATGACTCTTAAGCCAAAGAACTAGTCGGGGGTGAAATGTTCAATTGCTCACTCTAATGGCAAAGGAACAAGTTAACATTGTATTTGACTGGAAGATGCATCAACAGCATTTCTGCAGTGAAATTAATGACTCATTTGAGCTGAAGATCTATATGTTAACTGGTGACTGCATCACAAATACTAACAACTTAAGTGAAAGGTTTTTCTATATTTAAACCTTGAATATCCTCTGATTATTGTCTTTTTAAATAGACCTGATTAATTTCAGAGCAGCTCTATGTGACTGCAATGTGCTTAAAACAGTTTACTTCCAAGTAATGTATCTATTGTTTCAACTGAAAATTTTGTAATGCACTAATACTAGGGTAGGAAGAGGCCTGAACAGAAGAAACTATTGCCTGTTTTTAAAAGTGGAAAGACATTTGTATATGTTAGCTGAAAAGCAGTCCCCTGCCTCGAGCAGACATGCTACTTCCTAGATGTTCTCTTTGGCTTGTGTTAAGATACATTTTTAGTTTCCAATGGGAGCACAGGTGTGCACAGTGTTCCTAAATAAGACAATTGAAGGGATGAGTTGATGAGTTCAGATATTGTTATTTAGACACTGTAGCTTACTGACAGTTTGGAATACATTTTGGAGATGTGAAGAGGGCATAAAAGTTAACACATTTACTTAATAATTATTAATAAGACATTTACTTAATAACATGTAATAATAACACAATAATGTTTTAAAACGTGGAACAGTAATGCTTGATCTCAAAACTCTGAGGGCTTTTCTTGGAGCTGTAAAGGGACACAATTGTTGTTTCTTAATCTCAGGTGTAAAGTGAAATTAATCCAATATTTGTAAGGATTGCAGTTAATGCTAGCATGCAGTATTGCACAGCATGCAGATGCAAGACGACAACTGGGAAGTTCCTCTTCCATTTATAACTTAGAAGCAAGCAGGAATATTTTAGTCACTGAGAAAAGTACATCGTTCATTACATGAGCGGAGAAGAAAGGACAGTAAATGCAAATTTCTGAGGGTCTGTAACTATGGGCAGTTGTAGGAGAATTGGAAGACTGACTAGAGAGCTGGAGAAGCTTATGTAAATAACAATTTAATGATAATAACATGAGAAAAATGAAAAAGTAATTTGAAAGCTATTAGAAATGGTATTTTTCAAGTGAACATTGTAGCCTGTCTTGCAGGGAAGTGTATGTGTGTTTGTGGGTCATCTTCTTTTCCACTCTGGCTAGTATTCCTTGATGGCATGGAGTTAGCCATGGGAACCCAGAAGCTGGGGAGGTACTGACCCTGTGCTGACCGTTAGATCGATCTCTAGGAATGAGTCTGTACGTCTGCAGCATAGACAGACACTGAGAGAAAAGGAAGCCCTCCTTTTCTGGAGCTCTAATTCTGCCCAGACTTAAGCAAAACAATGTATTCAAGTCATTTTCATTACTTCTATATTCAAATTTCAGTATATATCAATAAACATTTCTAGCTTCATCTTCATGGTAATTGAGATTACATAGTTTCTTCATGGGTTTCTTAATGCTTGAAGTTGTATGTGTTGTCATTTTAACTTGTTCCACTTTGATAAATATGACATGAGAGGGCTAACATGATTGACATATTGCTGCTGTTTGTCTGTGACAATGTACAACAGAACTTAATTTTCTCCATAATGAGGTGTTAAAGATTTTTGTAGCATACTTGCCATCTGTTTCTATGTAGTCACTCTTTTATAGTGACTAGGTACGTGTCTGCAGGGGGATCTTTGCTCCCCAGTGTCAGCAGTAATAGTGACAATGGTTTTTGGTGCCTAGTACTCTGCAGTACCTTTCTGCCCACTTCCAAAATGTGGAAAACCTGATGAAAAATGAGATGTCAGTCTTAAATACTGTTGTGTTTCGGTGGTTGGTTTTTTGGTTTGGTTTGGTTTTTTCTCCTGAGGGAGAAAGTTAAGACAAGACAGTCTCTAGCCTTCCCTGTGTGGAAGGATACATTCAGATATGTTAATGCAGAAAAGCTGACGTTATTTTACAGGAAAGAAAAACAAGCAGAGAGAACACATTAAAAAGACATGAAATCAAGATACATTTTTTCTGTTAAAATGTGAAGATGATCACACGACTAATTTGATCAGTCTACAACTTCCTCAAGAGGGGCAGCAGCAGGGGAGGTGCCGACCTCCTCTCTCTGGCGACCAGCGATAGGACACGAGGAAATGGAATGAAGCTGCATCAGGGGAAGTTCAGTTTGGACATTAGGAAAAGGTTCTTCACCGAGAGGGTAGTTGCTCACAGGAATAGGCTCCCCAGGGAAGTCGTCATGGCACCAAGCCTGTCGGAGTTTAAGGAGCATCTGGATGACGCTCTTAGTCAAATGGTTTAGTTTTTGGTAGTCCTGCGAGGAACAGGGAGTTGGACTCGATGGTCCTTATGGGTCCCTTCCAACTTGAGATATTCTGTGATTCTGCCCAATTTTGCCAGACATAAAGACTTGGATCTTGGATAGCAAGTACCAGGTGAATGCTTCATTTACTGAAGGTGAAACATGCGTTCTCCGTGGAAGTTGGTAATGATTTGTAAAAACATACCTCATTCACATTATTAGAACTTCTATTTAATTCAGTATTAGATCATTTGACTGTTATTTTTGCAAAATTTTTGGGTGTTGGTCAAGTGTTTTAGCTTGTTTACAAGTAACTGGAAGTTTGTAGGCATGAAGCCAGTAACCTGAAACTTGTGTAATGGATTTATGTCAGAGCTGGCAGGGCAGCTGCAGAAATGTATAGCTAATCTATATGAAGACTGGATATCTGTTTAATTGTTATTGTCATTTAAGGAAAGATTTATTTAATTCTGAAGTTGCATTTTCTCTTTCCTCTTTTTTTCCTCGAATAGGTGCAAAATAATACATATTAAGGTTAATGTTTTTACTGCAGTTTTTTCCAAATCTGAATATGAGATATTCCTGGTTGAATCTGGGCTCATGATGGATAATAAATTTCACTACACGTTTAATTATTTTCTGATATAAGGCAAGATTCCAAAAAATGTTGTACTAACTGTAGTTGCAGGTGAGCAGCCTCTTCAAGGTGAATACTGTTGACATACAGACAAGCACATGAATTTTTAACTCTTTGTGCTTTTACAAATAAGCGGGAATTGCTACAAACCAGGAAGTATCCATGCATGAAAAAGTATAATTTTAAGGTATGAGGAGGTTTTTTTGCTAACAGCATAGGATCTATAGGTAAACCAGAACATGCATCTATTTCCTAGTGTTTCCATACTTGCTTGTTTTCCAAGCATCTTGTTTGCTTGAGATAATACTATCTCTGTAGCCCTTCATGGCCCCTCTATACTGAACTTCCCATCAATAGAGAATAGAGTTGCATTGCAACCAGTCCCACTTCTGAATTGGTGTCCTCGAGAGTATGTTACAGGGAGTGGCAAAAGGTACCTGCCTCCCAGAGATTTAGAGGGTTTACATCATCTTATTCTGAAAGCTGAGCCCATATAACGCAGAATCTGGCAGTTGACTCTGACAGATCTATTCAGATCACACTATTCCAAATGGCACTGTTGTGGCTGCATGCTGATCTCGGGAAGGTTTCCTTGGAGTAATGGAAGACTTTGCCTACAGTATCCAGGATGTCTTGTGGTCAGAAATAATGTTGCTATACGAGTGTGGCTTCTCAAGAACTAAGGCAAATGTTAGAGTACAGCGTTATATACTGGAAAAAGCATCAGCTTCTTCAGTGGTGTTGTCTGGTGTAAATACACATTTATTTTCCATTATGAGTGAGACCATGTGAATTTTTTCACTCTCTGAACTGATTTTTATGGATAGTCAGGCATAGTATTTTGAAGGTCCCCCACACTAGGTGTCATACAGAGCAGTGTTTAATTATCTTGACGGATGTATTTTGAGCTGTTTTATTGTATGTACTTCTAAGATTTTTCTTTTGACAAAGGGCAAGTGGTGCCTTCAGAAGAATAAAAGGTGGAGGGTTAAAAATGAGTAACTACATGTCTGGTTTCAAATCAAGCCAGTTTGAGAATGCTGGGTTTCTCTTCTGTTCATAGCAGTATTGTGTCCTTAAATGTTGCGATGGAGGACTAGCTTGACTCAAATGAACAAAAAAACCCCTCTGTATTTGTATTGATTCTTCTAAGCAGTTTTTGAATGTGGTTGCCGATGCTGTGGTCTGGGCTATTGCCTATAGATTCCTTTCGAGATAAGTACATTCAGAGCTGCTACATGCTGAATGCACTTGAATTTCCCGTAAAGATAATTTTGTACCATTGCATTTTTCTTTGATCATTACATCTTTCTAATAACCCATAGAATTCATATCTTCCACTTTGATACAGTGAATCAAAGTATCCTGACTAGGATTACCCTTATAAAATTTACAGGTGGGATTCTATATGCTGCGTTCAGCCCGTGAGATGTTCCATTGCTTAATGCCTTGAATTGAAGTTTTCAGGTTAGCTTGACCCCATCTTCATTGCTGTTTCTTCTGTATAAAATAACTAACCAGTTTTCTATAGCTGGTAGTTTATGTACAAAATAGAGCCGCAATTGAATTGTTATTACTGTATTAATTTTGTATTTTTATTATAATTGAAGCGTGAAATAGGGAATAATTGTGTAGTTTTCAAATGCTCACATACTGAACATGCTTCTTAACTGTTTATGTTCAGTAAATTCAGTCAGGTTTTTAAGGCTGAAATCTATGAGGTTCACGTATGCCACGTGGTGGGCTTTGTCAGCTACGTTTATTTTCTTTTCCACTCAAATAGACAGTTTAGCTCTTAAAAAATAAAAGATGAACCTTAAGTATGGAGTGGCTTTCAAGGCAATATCAACCAAGTATAGCAGGAAAACCTGAAATTTATTCTCAAATGGAGGTACTTTCTATGTGAAAAATGTGTGTTATATCCTCTTACCAAGTAATCTGAAATGAATATTAAGAAGTATTTTTTAGCATGAAACTAGTAAAGCCATAGCTAATAATCCACTGAGATGTCTTAATTGGTTAAAGGCAGTCTGTAAATGAAATGCAAATGAATCTTTGTGTTTAGCTTCAGTATCAAACAACACAACATGTGGCATGCTGGACAGAAGTTGTGATGGAAGAAACTGCAGTTCAGTATGGTATCTTTTCTCATTGCTCTGTTCACTCTGGTCCCTGTCAGCTTAGCCTGTTGCTTTTTTCCTTTCCAGTCCTGTATCTCTCTCAGGTTTTGACATGTTGGTTATTTTTACTTCCCCCAGCTTTTCATTCTTAAACCCTATGTTGGCAATGTGTAAGTGGTGCTGGTAGATGCCTTGTGAGCAAGTGGTGGGAGAGCTAAGGATTTGGGTAATCATGCAGCAGATCGTATGTGTGTGGGAGGGTGGTCTTGTTCCTTTGGTTTAATCTGCGAACGTTTAGATTGGCCTTTTTGTGGACAACAAAAATTGAAAATGTGGTTTGATACAGATAGTTCTGTGCTTGAAAGGGAAATGGCAGAACAGGTGTGCAGAGGCATCTGACTGTGCATATGGCTCTATGCCTTACATATTGAGGAAGAAATTCTATTTATTTTTGTCTTCGTAAAGGAGAGGTTTATAGATATGTGAAATAGGAAAATGCTGTTCCCTGAGTTGCTGTTTCCTCTGTGTATGTTTGTGTGTGTTGGGAGAGAGGAGAATACTTGGTGTACGTGACGTTTGCAACTTGAGTGCCAAGGCAGGTGTTTTAAATATCACTCTTTCCTAATATATATGCTAACTGAGTGTCATTTGCTCAGTGAAATTTTAAAAAATATTTCAATTAGATATTTATATTCTCAAACTACTGTTTTCGATCAAGAAAATGTAAATCTGTTGTAGTTCTTCAGGTATTTATGATTCGCTTATAAGGAGCATCTGAAAGGATTACCTGTTGTTTGCTTATTGTATAATTTTTCGAAAATATTGATTTCTGAATTGCAAATGCTGAATGTAAAGTACTGTGAGAAATCCTATTTTAATTGAGTTTCAATCCAAGTGTGACCTTTTGGTGATAGATCTTACTGGACATTTGATTGGAATTAACTTTTTTTCCCTACTTACAAAACATATACCTTTTTTTTTTCTCCTCTCCTCAGAATCAACGAATCCCATCTGACATGGTGTTTCTCAGAACATCGGAAAAAACGGGTATGTTTTGATAATTCACATTGGTTACATGATAAGTTTGTGGCTGTGGTAAAATTTGACCTTGTGCTTTGTGACCAATTTGAAGTGGTCAAATAGACTGATGGTAGGACATCTACCTTCATCAGATTAGTGGGAGAGTGTCCATATGTGAGAAATACAGTATGCTTAGCCTGTAAAACAGCAGAAATCTTACTGTGAACGTGAGACCTTTACAGATATGTTCCTCTAAATAGATGATTTTTATGAATTGTTATAACAAAATGTTTAGTTAAAGCAAATGTTAAGACTGCTTTATATTTAAGACTGTACTTGTTTAATATGATTTAACAGTATTTTAAATGATTTATGACTAATCATTATCTTGCAACACACATTTAAATGTCATCTGATTGTATTTCAGTTATTAAATGGAAAAGAACTGAAATCTGAACCTACTAATATGTGATTTAAAATATTTAAAAAAAAAAGTCTATTACAATGATCTAAAAACCTGAAATAACTGAATTCTTTTATTTAGAAATAATACTGCCTTTTTGGTCAGTCAAAAAAATCCCAACAATTTTCTTGAGTGAGAGAAAGAAAAGTACTTCTCGTTAGCTCTATTTCTCTTCACATGGTGATGGGGAGTACTCTTAATCTTTGAGAAACAAATATCTCCTTGATAGGAACCCTATAAATTATAGCTGTTTTGATTAAAGTTTAGAAATTACTATTGGATGCCCCCCATATAACTCAAATGAGTTTCCCTCCTTTATATTACCATTTCTCTTCAGATCCTGAAGAACTGTCTGATATTTGTCAGACAGCACTAAATTTCACAAAGCTAATAGCTGTGATATTGGTAAACCCTGTATTAGTGGCACTTGGTATTTCACTGTGGCACTGGAGTTCTATCATATATTTCAGATAAAAGGCTAAATTTGCAGAGATCATTTGCAAGAGAAGACAAAAATATTTCTGACAGCCTACAGAACACTACCAGAGCTATGTATTTGCTAAAAGAAGAAGAAATTACTGTATAGTTACTGTGTCTTGTTAATGACTTTCAAATGCTGATTAGATGCACTAAATCATCTATAACTGGTCTGGACTGACAAGGTTTCCTAATAGTCTGTATATAATCTCCATCTTGGTTAACCACCCTCTGGTTTAGGATACATGGACCTTTCTTTTTATTCCCTCCCACAGTACCACTTTTTATTAAAATGCATAATGCTTCTGACAACTCTCTCTTGGAACCAGTATGATTATAAAAGGATTGATAATGTTTTTTTTGGGCTACTCACAATGTCATCCTTTCCTACTGACCCAGAAACTGTTTCAGCTGAAATCACAGCTCCTAGAAAAGCAGAAAGTAGGAGGACTTTGCACCTGTAGAATTACTTTAAACTAGGCCATTTGCATGTGGTGTGTAAGTGGTAGAGGGTCAATGTGTGTTGAGCCAAAATTTTCCTAGCCTTTACTAGCTATGTTGGATTAGGTGTTACTTAGGATCCTTGTAGTAGTTTACATCAGATGCGTTGTCGCTGCTGGAATAAATGAACAAGAACAAGATGAGACAGTTGCCTAGCTTGCAACAAAGCAAGTTCTTAAGTTATGTATTTTGCATATCTGCACTACAGCATGTTTTCCTCCCTGGTAATTCTTAAATTCCTGGATTCTGTTTGTGAAGTTATAAGACATTGTGTAGTCTCCCTTCCCTGGACTATTAGTTGAATGATGGGGCACAGGTATGGTGGTCAATGAACAATACAGGCCAGAAATGCGTCTGCACAGGATACTTCTGTGTCTTGACTGGAATATGTATGAATAGTAAATCTTGAAGGACCACGGTTAGTATAAGTTAAACTATCTCTTTGTCAAGGTATGGATGGGGGGAGGGAAACAGGGTGAATCCCTATGTCAAATGTGTGAAGAAAAACACTTTTGAAAGTAAAATTCATCAAGTCTACTTCAGTTAGCTTTTTTAGAATGTCCTAATTAAAATTTTCCTGTAAGAAGCTCCATTAATTTGCTATCTAGAAAATAAAGCTACTTTTTTTAGAAGTTTCATGTTGTAACAATACTTTCCATAATTGATATTAAAAAAATGCTTGTGAGCACTTTGAAAGAGTTGTGTACCTACTATGTAAATGTTCATTATAATGTAAAGTGAGTAAAGAGCAAATTGAGTGAAATCTTCCCAGAATTCTGATATATTTTATATACACTTCTGCTACACGTGGAATGGGATTTTTAACATTGAAAATGCACTTTCTATAAGCATGTGACAGGTTAACTAGTTATATTGGTGCTGCACTTCTTTAAAAACAAACAAACAAAAACACACACAAAAAATCCCCTGAACTTCAAGCATATGGCAGTAATTGTTTTTTGACTAAAGAGTGAACACTTACATCTGTAATTGTTTCTTCCTGGATGTTGCAGTTTTGACTGATTTATGGTTTAATTTATAGTTGACACTTTAAGTACTTTGTAAAACACATTAGTTTTTGCATGGTTTTATGTTCTATATGTAATTCTATTTTATCTTCTGTGCAATAAAACAGTTTAACTATAACTTGTTACTATAAATCTATAAAGAGTAAAGCAAAGAGTTTGAACCAATCTTAAAATCCAACCCACCCTCTAAGCTTCTTTTGGGGCAAAGTACTGTTTTCCAACTTCAATATTTACACTACATATTAATGTAGTTTGCAGCACTGCAGTATCCTATATCTTCAGTCAAAAAAGAACCAGTTTGATTTATAAATGGGTAGTTTACAAAGTTCAGCCTAAAACTGTTCTGGCTTCTTTTCACACAAGTGTGGTACCATGGAAGAAATGGGACAGTGGTGTGTGCTTGTTTTCCTCCCCTTCCACTTCCCACCCCCCCCCTCCTCCCCCCAATGCAGTTTTAGGAATATTGAGGTTTTTAGGATACTTTCAACTCTACATAGCAGAAGCTGAATTTCAAGGAATCAAGCTTATTTTGATAAAACTGAATTCTTATTAGATGTCTTTTTTTTTTTTACTTTATCAGATACATTGTCTTTTAGCTAGAATGTCCTCTTCATATAATCTGATAGAATAACTTGATGCGAATTGCATACATGTATCTAATTACTAAGATTCCTATGTTGTTTTTTTTTTTAATCAGACTTTTAGAGGAGTTAGTCTAAAGGCTAATGTAGGTGGGTCTTCTGTTTTGTATTCATGTCTGACAGTCCATAACATTGGTATTCCTCTCTTTCATGAATGGAGGCAGCTAGATGGCTGTTTGAGTTTAGAGTTAGGATTACTTCCCCGGGGGATGGAGCAGGTGGAAATCACTCCTCAGATGTGAGTTCTTTGCTGCTGTCAGGCTTCCCATATAACAGAGGTTTCCAAAACATCTTCCTTGGCTTGCAAAATAAAGAAAAGAAAAAAAAAAAGGGGGGGGGGGGGGGGGGGAGAGCAAAAAAACTCTGGAATAATATCTTGGGTTTATATATATTTAAAAAGGGGCGGGGGAGGTTAAGGCTGAAGCTTGGTTTTGCTCATTACATATGGCAGAGATGACAAGCAATTTGGAAGATTTGTCCCATTTATCAGCCTTCCACTAGATTAAAGGAAATGTTCATGCTGCGATGGCTGCAAAAGATGGTTTAAAGGTTATTTTCATTTGGTTTATAAGCAGGCATCATGCCAAAACCAACTGACTGCCTTAGTGGAAAGCTGTTACGCAAATGTAGGCAAGATCTGCATTATACCAACAGAAAGCTCCCTTACAGAAATTAAGCTAGATCCTAAGTGGCCTTTAACATAGTTTTCAGGTTCTTTTTTAAATTGCTTGGCATGCTCCTTATGTTTTATTTGTCTATGTGCCATCTCAGTCATAGATCAAAAGCTAGACAGGGCATTCCAGACATCATCGTGTAACTTTGTAATTGTCCACAGGAACTGCCAACTGAAGCAGGTGTTAAGGACTTCAGCATTATGAGAGTATTATCAAAGATACTATGTTTGTAAAAGACGGAAGGCAAATTTCAAAGATAAAACTCTTTCCTTCTCTAAGCTAAAATCCTCGCAGTGGCACCTTGGTTGTGCCTCGGTTCAGTGGCTGGCTTCAGATCCAGGTCAGGAATTCCTGTGCTAACACACAAAGGTGTTCTGACATGAACTGAAACTGCTCCTTCATGAAAATCTGGTGCATGTCTTTATAAGACTTGGTATCTCTGGAATATTTGTGCTGTTAACTTTCAAATGTGAAATTTTGAGAGGAACACAAATTTAATAGGGTGGCTACAGTGTCAAAAAAGAACGAATGAAGCTTTTTTTTTTTTTTGGCCTTCAAACTTTTCATTTACCCACCTCCAGTAACCTCAGATTTTTATTATTCATGGGGCAAAAGCTGGCATATGCCGTGGCTGGTTCTGAGCTAAGCACATGTTGATTTTTTGCTATCAATTTTTGCTAGGACCTAGAGGAGATGCCTGATGGAGCTAGCAGCTTGGCTTTTCTCTTGTTCATGTGACCCTTTCATCCTCTAATTTTTCACAAAAATTCAAGGAACTTCATATCCTTGAGATCTTTGGTCTGCCATACCTGGTTGAAAGTTACTGGGAGAAAGATGACATGGCAGAATAGTATTGTACATGGAAATAGGGCTAAACAGGCTATTACCTAAAGCCTCTGCAGCTGGAAGAGCCAAGGGATAACTACCTTTTGGGCTTGTGACATGCTCTGTAGAGTCTAGGACTATGAAGAGATGTTTGTATTGTGTACTACTGCTAACTGTTTAGGCTTATGGCAGACTAATCACAACACTTATGATACTGGGTTTTGTTAGTAGCTTTTTAGGAGGATAAGAATTGATTAATCGTAATGAAACTCTTTTTGTTCCTGAGGTCCCCCTTGTCACAGATGCCTTGTGATGGTATGAAAAGTAGAGCTGGGTTTTCTCTTCAGCCTTTTCTGGTAGAAACTGAACTTCCAAAGGGTAAAGTGGAATTGCTTTTACTGGTCTACTTCAACTTTCCTGACCATGGTATTTGAATCTTGCACATCTGTCTTTTGCACAGAGCTAGAATTTTTGGCAGGCACTTGATTCTGCGTAGAGTAACAGCCACTGCTTCTGAAAAAAAGTAGTTTTTCCAAGAGGCAGAGTACTGCATTAAGATACTCCTCTTCTAACAAACTTGTAGTTTTAAAAAAGCTTTTAAAAACTGTAATGGTAGAAGTCTAGTAAAATAAGGTCCACAAATGCACTTTAATACATCAGCTGCTGTAGGCTTCTCGGCAGCTACCAAATTGGCAAAAGACTTTTTTTTCTTTTTGTATTGTTAGAGGTGATACTCTAGAGAGGGCAGCTCCCACTGGCTGTCAAGCATGCCTTCATGCACAAATCGTCATCATAAAAGAATTTCGTTACTGTATGTCTTGATAAATCCGGTATATAGTAATTTACTAGTGTGGACATTCCAAAACAGTGTATGTCTACCATTACAGCTGTACAATGGAAGCAATAGGGAAATGGAAAATCATTTACAAATTCTCACAATCCTTTGATTGTGAAGAACCTTTAATTCTTTGTAAGGTAATGCCAGTTGCACAATTGTTACATCTGGTATTTTTCATGCCTGCATTACATTGTTTTGGTCTTAACTTTGTGAGTACTTTACATGGTATCTCAGAATCGTAGAATGGATGAGGTTGGAAGGGATCTCCAGATATCATTTGGTCCAACACCCCTGCACAAGCAGGGCCACCTAGAGCTGGTCGCCCAGGACCATGTCCAGAGAGCTTTTTAGTATCTCCAGGGAGGGAAATTCCACAGCCTCTTTGGGCAAGCTGTGCCAGTGCTCGGCTATCCTCACAGTTAAAAAATAATAATTCTTGTTTCCTGATGTTCAGAGGGAACCTCCCATGTTTCAGTTTGCGCCCATTGCCTCTGGTCCTGCCACTGGGCACCACTGAAAAGAGCCTTGCTCAGTCTTTGCACCCCCCCTCCACCTATTTATAGACATTAATAGGATCCTCCCTGAGCCTTGTCGTCTCCAGGCTAAACAGTCCCAGCTCTCTCGGAGTTTCCTCATATGTGAGGTGCTCCAGTCCATCATCTTTGTGGCCCTCTGTTGGGCATTCTCCAGCACGCCCATATCACTCCTGTACTGGGCGGGCCCAGAACTGGACCCAGGACTCCAGGTGTGGCCTCACCAGTGCTGAGCAGAGGGGAAGGAGCACCTCCCTCGACCTGCTGGCAATACGTTGCCTAACGCAGCCCAGGGTACCGGTAGCCGCCTTTGCTGCAAGGGCACATCGCTGGCTCGTGTTCAACCTGGTGTCCACCAGGATCCCTAGGTCCTTTTCTGCCAAACTCCTTTCCATCTGGGTGGCCCCCAGCATACACTGGTGCGTGGGGTTTCTCCTCACCAGATGCAGGATTTTGCACCATTTCTTATTGAACTTGGAGGTTCTTGTCAGCCTATTTCTCCAGCATGTTGAGGTTGCTCCCATTGCATAGATCAGTTTCTTGACTTTTGCTTATGAAAATCCTTAAAAATGGTATATTTACTCAGGCATAAATTACTAGTTGCAAGCATGTTTATATTTTTCAGAATTGTAACAAAAAGAGCAATCTTGCTTGTATTAAAGTTTGTAGTTAAGAGTTTTCAGGATTCTTTACTTGTAATTACTTTTAACAACAATGGTATGAGTAAAATGTGGGAATAAAATGGGAAAATCATTTTTCTTTTGAGGCTTTGTAGCAATTCATGTCTGTAGCAATATTACTGCCTCAGATGTGATGGTTTTTTAAAATTTTAACCATTTTACTGGCACAAACTATGCAATGCAAGTACAGGCTAAGTCATCATTCATACAGCTTGATTTGCTGTTGGAAGGAGCTCCGAGTTAAATTACTAAAGGCTTACTCCAGAGTCTACCTTCTCAAACGAAGTCCACTACTTAAAGAAAAGAGTTATTTTGAAAATGATAAATTCTTAAGCATGTCTCCGCAGAAAGAGAGAATTGTGCTGGCAAGTATGTTTTACTTGTTTAAAAGGGCTAGTTTCGTAGATCTGAAAATGCAAGTATTAGTAGAACATTTGTGTCTTAACATGAAACACCAAGCTCACTGCAAATAGAAATATAATAAAGGTGATGCAAGTAGTATCTATTTACTCTGGAAAGTTAGGAATAAGTGTGCTACAAACAACTTAATTGTCTGTGCCCCAGCCTGTTCTGGAACTTCAGATATTTGAAAATCAAACCAGAGGAAAAAATGTCAGTTGGGAATTCATTTGTGCAACCGATGTCACTATTTATCTCTTTATAAAACCAACTACCGCAGAATAATAAGGCTGAAGGAGTTGCATTTGTCACACATTCTGGAATTTTCTATTATGTTTAGAAAACAAGCATTATAAAACCTACCTGTCTGGGAACTAAAATGCTTTGAAAATCTATTGCTATAGAGAATGATAAATGACTAGAGTTAAGTTTTGCACATACAGCCAGATAAAAGTTTATCTTCAGGGCATGAGTAGCTGCCAACAATCTGTCCAAGCTACTTTAATCTGTTTCTCTACTTCAGTTCCTATTCAGGTTTTAACATTTGATTTAACTCAGGCTTGAAATGTTTTGGTATCTACTTTAAGCCACTGAGTAATACTGATTCTGTGTGATCAGCTACTTGTTTAAGATATAGTCAGATAGTATGAGTGTTACGTGGTGCAAGGAGGAGGTCTTGGCAGGCATTAAGCTCCTAATAGTATTGCTCTCTCTATATTAGTGATGTAAAATTACACAGTAAAATGTTATTAGAAGACATGATCATATATCTAATTCCCTAATTATTTTATTTTCTGTGTACACTTGGGTCACTGGCAGAATGCATGTGTTTCATTAGATTTGCAGCAAAATAAGCAGTAACAAAGAAATATTTACTATTTATTTATTTTTCATATTAAAAAAGACGACTAGTAAGAGTTGAAAAAAGTTGATCTGTAAGGAGGCTGTGTATTGTATTAGGCATAAATTTGCCTGTTCTCACTCTCCAGTAATAAAGCATTTCCCCAGAATTTCTGGGCATTTGGTGGCTTGGCTGGAGTAGCAGTCCGAATATCTTGAAATCCCAAACAATTTCCCTAATTTTGGGAAACAGCTTAGAAAAGCTGAAGGTGAGAGTCATCAAAGTGGATCTCAGAGGCAGGGCAAGTCAGGCAAACTATATGGGTGTTTATGACTGATAGACTGTGGGTATGTTGTCAAAGGCTTTGAAAATAAAAGAGAAAGAAATTACTCTTGCAGAAGTTAAGTTCAAGAATTCCTTGCGTAGAAGCAGTTCATAATACGTTTCCTGTAAAGTGTTTGTTCATAAGATTGACGCCATGCATTATGGTTTTTTAAAGATACTGTCACCTTTTTCTTTTGTTAGATTGTTTAACTTGGAGGGTTTTTTTCTTTTCTTACCTGAAGGCTTTACTAGGCAAGCTGTTAACATTAACTCGATAATTCTTTGAAATGATTGGAAGATGTCTCTTGGTGGTCCTCATCTTTATAATGAAAAAGGAATTTCTGCATAGCCTATAAAGTTCTGATGATTAGGTCTAATGAGGAGTGATCTTGCAGTAGTTTTAAAGTTGCCTCACTAAAAATTTAGAGATCATCCTCAAATCAATCTTAATGTATTCTTAAGGAAAGGATGGCTTGCACATGTTAACCTGATTCTGCCTTTCATATGGAGCTTGAGGCGTGTGGCTGGCTGGAGTCGGAATGGAAGCTTGTGTAGACTTGAACTACCTTAGTCCAGCAGCTCTCTTTCCAGTGGTAGAAAACCTAATGTGAAACAACCTTCCTTGTAAGCAGTACGCAGCTGAGGAGGACACTCCAAGTTGATTACTATTGCTGCTGCTAAAATCTTGGAGACTACATTCTTCCAATGGATTCTGGTGTATTTGGCCGTATGCTTTTCTCAGCTGCCTCTGTTCGCTTGTGAGCTCTGCTTTCATCAAGAGAGAAAATGCTCCTTAAGTCAGCTATAAGCACTTTTCTTTGAGGTGTATATGCATATGTATTTTTTGTATTACTGGTCTTTAGAAATACCTCTAGGGAGGTTGATGGTGAAACCGAGTTCTGCTGTGCTGTCAGAGCTCTCAAATCAGGGAGCCTGTTTAATCAATACTCTTAAAATATTTTGAATGTTTTGAACCTTTACTTGTCGCATCGATGTTATTGTGTGCTTCGCATTAGGATCAGAAAATTAATTGAATTGATTTTTATTTTTCTATAAAATTTAAGCCAAAAAAGAAGGAAAGCTAGTTAAAAAGTCCTAATTCCTGATTCCATTTCTGTTATGATAGGGAGCAATTTAATGATTGTCCTGTATAATGTAACTACTGCATATCTGACTGTACATTGTAAGAAGGATCCTATTGAATCTTCAAGCAGCCATGCAGTACTTGCACTTAGAATAATTCTCATAATACATTTTAAATAAGAGCCATGTTTCCCGTTGTAAACCGGAATGTTTTTCTGTGAGGGCCAAAGGAGCACTGTGTGTTCAGGGCAGATAAATGGAAAATGCCAGCTGAACTCAGTACTTAGACCAGAATAATGATTCAAATAATGATAAGATACCAAAATGGATGGTGTTTATGGAATAGCACTTATGGAATAGTATCAGTGTTAGGCAATTTTCCTGTTTTAGTGGGACCTTAAAATGGCTTGCAGTGGAGCCACTTTTGTGTTAAAAGACTGTAATCTCTCTGGTTGTAAAAGGTTCGGTTTCATCCCTTTCACCTATCCGGATGTGCAGCATATTTTGTACCAAAGTAGCCTGTAATCTCAGTGAAATTAGCTTCCTGTAGTAGGTTACACTAGGTGGGGTTTTTCTCCTACTGTGTTACAATTACTTCTTCTGGAAAATATTTTCATCCTTGATTCATTTGAAGGAAGATGTACCATCTACTGCTTTTTGAGAAACACGCTTCTAATACTAACACACGTAGTAAATATGACTAATATGTTGAAGATGGGAGCAAAATAGGTTTACAAATGAATGAACAAGGCTGAAAATATTCTCAAGATTCTTGGACTTTAATCAGGCGATGTGTTTGGATCATTCATGGGACAGATCACTGTAAGTTGTTCCAGTTCTAAATGTTAAAAGCAACTAGAATAGCAAACCAAGCAAGTGCACAAACAGGGAGTAGTGTCAGTGAAAAATATTCTGGTGATTGTATAAAATGTAACGGTAAAGCTGACATCTGCCAAGTACAGTCCTGTTTTTCATACCTTTATAAAGTGGTATTCTGGCCTCCTTCACATTTTTTTTGATCTGAAAAGCGAGAACTTTTTCAATGTTCTAAGCATTCTGTATGGCAGAGTTTTTGATTTAGTCATTAAACTGAAGACTTAAATAATTCACAGTATCTTTTTTTTCTGTATCACACGGTTTCTCCAAAAAGAGATTACTAGTATACATCAGAAGAATAATGGAGCAAAGTGGTGCATTAAATCCTATTAAATGGAAAAGATAAATTAACGCTTTTGAGCATCCTTTTGTGTATATCAAAATAATACAAATCAGTATGTTAAAAGTTAAGAATGTGAATATGAATGTAGATACTTTTTTTTTTCCCCTTGGAATATTGTTTGCTATGTATAAGAGAATTCCATAATGTTTTTAATAAAAATAGAGATAAAAATTCCTAAAGCGTACTGAATCAATATAGCAATTCAAAAAAGATGCAGTGTGATCAAGCTTGGATTAAAAGCATCTGTGTGCTTGTCAATACGGAACTGTGATGAGTTTGGGGGTATCATATTGACTGTGTATTAATACATGGTATCCTATAAGACCATCAGCTGATTGTTTAGAATGTAAATGAATCTGTTGATGGATCCAGTGACTGATGGCTTAAATTCCAATTAATCAATTGCTTCATCGGTTTCTTAATTCAGATCAAATATCTCAAGTACAAACAGTTCTTTCATGGTCTTAAGAGAAATTAGTGCTTTAAAACTAATTTAATCAGTCTTGCATAAATGCCACTGCGTTTTTTCAATTGCATCCTATGTGATGGCACTGTAGCTTAAATGTTTGGGATGTTTCAGGTGTCTTGGGTTTTTTCCCTCCTTAGAAGCTATCATAATTGAAAGCTTCTTGTTATAGTAGTAAATGAAACTCTGTATTCCAACTTGTCATCTCGGTGCTGCTATTCATCTTGTCATCAGTTTAAAATTTTCATGTACATAGTCACTTAAGTAATATAAATGATTTAAAAATCAAGTTGTTCGTAAATGATCTGCTGTAGGTGTGCAAAGTCAAAGTCCATTTTTCTTTTGTTGGGTATATTCTAGTAACCCATCTCTTTCAATGCTTTTGACTTAAAGCAGGAAGGCTGGTAATATTCCCAGACAATATATAGCTGTTTATGACACCACAGTTCCATGTGCCCCGTTTCCCAGTGACCCATCAATTAATTCATCAACACTTGATGCAGGCTCTTTACTGTGACACTTATACCAGTTGATCTTAATTTGATTGCCGTTAAAACCTTCCTTTCCTGACAACTGTTGTCAATTATACAAAATAAAATCAAGTATTCATAAGTAGGCTGTAATAGGATACAGGCAGACAGATTTAATAATTCAGTTTTGCTGAGGCTTGAAAGGCATTAGTTGTAGCTGTTGTTCTCATTTGTAAAAAATTCATTGGATACAGCTCTTAAGAGAGAAGGCAGGCATAATTTTATTTATTTAGATTTGACGGAGAAGAACCCAGATGTGTAGTGGTGGTTTAGCATTATCTCTGTTTAAGAATAACTGACATGAATTCTTATCAGTTACATTATTATAGAAAGTAAATGTAATTTAATTTTATGATTTTTTTTAGACTAATTTAGGTGCACACATCTACGTTTGTTTTTTGATGATATAGCTGTAATTGAGTATGGAATTCAACCCTGCATTTATGCAGACAAAACAATACCTTTTCAAGACTGGGGTGCTTGGTCTTTAATACGCTTGTAAAACACACGTATTCCTCCATAATTGCTATATACAACTAAATTACAGTTGCTTCCCTCTGATGCATCTTCAGCACAGTATAACATTAAAATGTGTGCTGTGGCATATTTGAATTATACCTGTGAGTTCTCTTTAGTGCTTACTGGCAAGTTTATCTTTTTTTAAGCTTGCTGATATTTGGCAAAAAATTTGCAAGCAGAAATCTGTTAACTTTAATGTTCTCCAAGAGAAAGTGAAATACGGTTTTCAGAACTCTGTGTTGTTGATTGGCTTCTTGTATACTATTCTTTACTGTGTATACTGACATTCGTAACAAATACCGTGCGTGGGTTGACTGTTAAGGCTCTGTGGAAGGGATTTGAATGTACTTGTGAAATCTAAAAATGGAAATCTTTTTAAAAATAATTTCACTTGTAAAATGCTGATTAAATAGGTGTAGTTGAAGACCAGATCTGCTGTAAGTGGTTGCTCAAAGCAAGAGCAGAAAAAGTGAAGGACAGATGTGTGGAAATACTTTTAAAATGATGTGTCATTTGCTTTGTCATTTTTAATGCTAGCCAGAATAAGTTATTCCTAAGGTTTTTTTTTCCCACTGAATTCAGAATCCTCTCTTCTGTGTCATCTCATGACTTAAAGCTTCTTTCTCAGATCCTTCTTCCAGGCTGGGAATTGGGAGTGGGGAAATGAAAATTAAATTCTGGATACAGGACAAGTGGGACAGTTTAGTTTCTTATGGCAAGAAAACCATCTTAACTTCTCATGTTGCTATTAGTCAAGAAACTTGGCCAGTCCTGGAAAGCAAGTGCTTTAAGTATTAGCACACTTTCCCACCTTCTTTTTGTGTAAACAAGCCAGAAGTCTTCATGATCAAGAAGGAAGCAGGGAGGAAGCTCTGTCTTTTCACGATGCCACTCTACGTAAATTTTTCCTTGCCATTTTCAGAATCTGATTTGCAGGGAATTTCCATGAGTTGATGTGTGCATTTTGAGGTATTTGGATTCAATTATCCAGTGTTGGATTATTCAAGAGTATTATGGCCTAGCAAAGAACATGAGGTCCTACTGTGTAACTGGTAGGATATTCTGCCTCTGTCTGACTATTTTAGGATGCTATTACGCTACTAAGAAAAGTTCTGTTGCAGTCTCCTACTAAAGACCCCGTGCTTAAAACATCTCTGAAAGAACAATGTATGTAATACCCAGGAATGTATGTAATACACAGGAGACGCTACAAATGACACACAGTTTTGTTTCTGCAGCAAACTAAACCAACTTCTCTAGGGTAGTTGAGGCTTTCTTTCCAGTTACTGCAAATATTAAATCTTGATGTAATTCAGATAATTTGAATGATTTTTTTGGTTGTTTGTTTCTTCATTGTAGTCTTCCATTAAAATCAGGCGATGCAATTTTATATAGAATCATCTAAATTATTTTCCTCTTGCAAAGTAGATTGTTCTTAGTCTGTCAATACTGCTCTTTTGGGTTTCTTGTGTTAACTACACTTTCTTTAGAAACTACTTGGTAAACAGGCTGAGTAGTAAGCTAATTGTTTTAAGGAGCAATTATCCATCTTTCTGCTTATCAGAAGCAACAACACTTCCAAATGAAATAAAATAGGAATAAATAATTCATACATAACAATTTTTCTCTTCAGAGTGACTTATTTTAAAAACCCTGTAAGCTAGAATACATTTAAGAAAATATGTAACATCCCAAGTAATAGCTTGTTTTCAGAAGCCTGTATTAAAAACTGTAATTAATACTAAGAAGTGTCTATATAAAAATAAAATTTAAATGCTTGGTGGCAGCACAATTTTATGTACGTTACTGTAATTTCAGGAAATTAACAATATCTACACATAAAGAAATTAATGCATAAAATATCAATAGTGAGTTTGATAGTATAAAAAATATAAGATTTGGCTTTTTGACGATGATGCATAGTATTAATTAAGAGAAAGCTTATGATATAATTAGTTTTACTTCATTAAGTAAAAGCTACTGAAATAAATGTTATCTTTGTTCAATATTCTATTAACACACAAAATAGCTTTTATAAAAAGATGGGGTTTTTATCCATACTATCTCAAATAACCATAAACAAGTCTGTTAATAATTAGCAATGTATGCTTATGTTTTAAAGTTATATAGTTACTTCAGGGACTTAAAATAGTTTTCATCCTTTGTATTGCAGGTGCTGCTTTTCCACAGAAAGCAATCTTAGGGTAAATTCTGGACTGGCCTCAAATAGTTGAGCTTTTGCTAAAACACAAAAAAATGGAATAGTAGTCCTAGGACTTCCCAAAGCATACAAGTTTCACAGTTTTCAACTGAAATGGTTTTTAGAAAAAGTTTAGTTGCACTTGGGCAGCAGCTTGCGTGGACATGCTCTAGATTGATTTGTGCCCGTCTTCAACTGATTAGGCTAAATGAATATTACATTCTTGTAAATTAGTTTAAATGTGCTCACATGAAGTTTGCACCACTTTTGATAAATGATTAAACTCTTTAAACTCAGTGTAATTTCCTTAAATCAGCCCCTAATTCTAATTCAGATCACTCCAAAGTTTTCACTATAAAGGCAGAAATAAGTCAGACATGTTCACAATGTTCAACTTTGTCTATTAATCTTGAATGACTGTGTATTGTTATGGGAAACGAGCATCTGAGTGCCCTCACTGTATAAAGTAAAAAGTTTAATTTTATTAATTCTCCTTTATATGTAGCCTTATGAAAAATTGTTATGTTCAGTGTGGATTTTTTTTTTTGTAGACAGCTAGCCTTGATTGGTAAATATTTAAAATACTTCACGACTTTTCCTTTAAGCAGCACAGAACTTAAAAAAAATTTGATTCTTTGTGTGCTGTAAACTAAATGTCAGGTTCAAGAGTTATCACTGAATTCAGAGAGAAAGCAATTCCTGACATTTGTATAGAAGTTTTTTTCCTGGCAAGTCATATTCAGGTTAGAAACGTAAGAGCATTTTAACACTGACCTAAAGCATTCTGTTAAAGTACATAACACAATTTTTTTACCTTTTTTTTTTTTTTTTTTAATTTTGTGATTGAGGGGGGAGGGGCCACTGCTGGCAAGCATTTCAAAATGGAGCAGTTACAATAGCTATTTTTTCAGAAGACACTGATTTTTAGAAGTTTTATGTACTGCTGACTCAAATACCTTCTAAAGGTAAAGTACGTGTGACTTCCACGCAATACACAGTGGGGAATATTTAGTTTTTTACAGGTCCAAGGGCTTGGTAGGGGTGAAGAGTTGTTTTTGTACATTGTTTCTAATGACATGTTTCATCTCCCATGTTTATAGCTTAGTTAAGCCAGGTTTAAAATCAGTATCTCCTAGTATAATTAAAATTACTTAGTCAAATCTGCTGCAGTATTTGAGGTAGAGGATTGTATTGTTTCAGTTTTGCTGTTGTGATCACTATTGAGAGCTGACTTGGCAGAAAGCAGTCCGTTTTTTGGGATAAAAGGGAAACAGGCTATGAGATAAGTTATTGATGAAATTAACTGCTGAAGTGGAGAGGAAATGCAGCTGGCCAATACATGTCATAGTGTGAGCTCTATTAAATGAATATATGTGCAGTCAACCATTCACAGGAGCCACACTGGTCTTGAACTGCATTGATCTGTAGTATAATTCTAAATGAAATTGATGGAAGAGAGCAACCATTGACAGGAAGGGTAAAGAGAACCATGAAATGTCTTGTACAGGAAAAGTATGATGGAAAGTAGGCTCACCTATGCCGTGGATAGAAAGTGAAGTGAAACCGTGGTATTTCTAGGTGTTCCTAGGTACCTCATCCTTAATTATAATGCAGTGTATGTCACTGGACTCTTCAAAAAGCGCTTTATAGTATTTTATTTTTAGAAGAAAATCCATAAAGCATCCTGTCAAGAATTTTAAATCAGCTTTTCAAGAACTTTAGATACAACTTTGCAGCTTGCAGGTCTGAGCTTTGGGTGAAATTTAATTGTGATAATGTATTCTGAGAGCTGTTTATATTAACATTTAAAGATTTGTTTACTTACTATGCACTTAATATAAATACAGCTGTTACATGAAGGCTTGTAAGCTTCTTTCAAGACTGTTGTGCAAAAATGCTACCTTCTAGTCAGATATAATTTCAGGTGGCTTTTCTCTCAAGCGTGTCCTTTCAGACCTTTAGCTCATTGAACTGCTTAATTTACAGGCCTTGATGAATAAAACATTGGGTTCTGTTAGATTTTACTTACATCAGGGTCCACATGTCCTATAAAAGAATCTCTCTCTTAGTTTTGTGTTCACTGGTAGGTACCCTTTCTTGATGTATTGCCTATTAGATTCAAAACTTCTAGCACGTTGTCATCTTGTCTGCGTAAGAAGACTCAAACCTGGATAAACTCCTTTGCCAGTGTTTCCTTCAGTTTAATTGCTACCGTATCACTTCTAGTGATGAAACTACTTTGTTAGTTTTTATTGGATTGGTTGAAATACAGGTGGAAGTATGGGTATATACGCATGTATGTCTACACACAGTTTAAACTTTACAAGTAACTAGAAAAATCTATTTTTATTTCACACCCATAGCACACAGTTACAATAGTGTATACAGTTGTTAGGCTGTAGCATAATGGAAGTTGTAATTATCACTTCAGAAATACTTAAGGTTTCTTTAGTGTAGCAATTGTGAAGAGTATTGCCAAAATTTTACCACCTTTTTCAAAGGCTTCAAACTAGGTGGAAATTGTAGCTAATTGTATATGTTTTTAATAGATTGGCAATGTTCATGTGCAGTCTTTTTTTGAATCTTACATTAGTAACCTACGTAATACCCCAGACTTGGTGATATCCATCAAACTAGTTATTGGGGCAGTGGGAGGCTCTGCACTGGTCTCAGTTTTCTGTTTCTTGAATACTAGTCTTCTGTCTGTAAAGCATACTGATTCTTTTCAGTATGTATAAGCCTGTATCTTGAATTTCCCTCATATCTTAAGTACTGTGCATGCATGTGTTGACAGGTTTCTTTAGCCTTGGATCCTTAACAACTACAGATGATTCAAAATTACTTCTTTTAAGTGTAATACAGTGGGACCCACATTGTTTCAAATGGTATCCATGTTAAGGATTTATTTTTAAAAAAATTTTTTCAGAGAAGCCAGGAGATTATAAGGAGTGGAAGTTTGTGATGTCATACCAGCAAAGAGACAAAAATCACAGGCATCAGTTCATTGTTCTATTGTGTTGGAATTGTACAAGTGACACAATTCTAAAAAGAAAAAAAAAAATTAAACCTGTTTCAGCTTCAGCCAGTGAAGTTGTATCTCTTGCTGATAACATTTGGATACCTGTTTAGAAACTATTAAGAAACCTGTAAAGTAGGATTCTGCCCCCCCCCCCCCTTCATAAACAGGCATATTGAACAATTTTTCTGATAAAGTTAACTACTGTGTGATATTTGGAGCATTCCTGGAAGAAAGCAGACAGACATTTCAAAATACGAATCCTTTTATATGTAGCACATTTATTTAAAAATGGTTGTAAATGGTTTTATTTTCACTCTTCTAAATTTTTTAACCCAAACTGAATTTTTGAGATCAAAAAAACAGTTTGATGTCTCTTTATAACTTCAAGGTTCGTGTTTCATTCGAACTGACCAGCTCGATGGAGAAACAGACTGGAAACTGAAGGTTGCTGTCAGTTGCACACAAAGATTGCCAGCTTTGGGGGTAAGCATCTTATCTGTTTGCTCTTTAGATATCTTCCGTGTATGTATATATATCTCTTATCTAAAAGATTGTTACAATTATTGTTAAGTATTGGAAAATATCTGTTACCACAGTCTTAGTTTTTGCAATGAATAGGAGATAGATATTCCACCGAATGCTGAATGAGAAGTTGGTTATGCAAATATTCTTATTTTTCCATTGAAAAGAAACTGAGATAAAATTGGATTTTTATCTTTCAACTTAGTGGTTCTCATTGTGGTCCCCACTGTGGTCCACACGCTGCAGAAGCCTATCACGGCTGTAGTGTTTTCAACCAAGTGTTACACTGCAAGTGCAAGTCATTATTGCCTCAGGAACCATTGCTTTAATAACTAACTTTTAAGCTTGGGAAACAAGAGTCTGCTCTTGGAAGGTAAAGTGCTTTTTGTTGACAAGATGCTTTCTAGTCTGACTAGGTGCAGTGTGCAAGTTCTTGCAAGGAGGGCTCTCTGAGTTGCTTGAATGTGTGTATTTTTTGAGTGCACATGTCATGTCACAGGCAACTATTAAAATTGTGAAAAAGGACATGTGTGTGTATGTGTATACATTCAAAACAGACACATATCTACAAAAATGTATGTAGAATTGTTTAAGTGTCTCTTAATGAGAAGCTGAATTGTGTCCCTTGTACTGGGGAAGCTTGCTATTTTACAGGAGAGTTGGCTTGGTATTAAGAGACTTCCTCTGAAAACATACTCAAGTTACAAGCTTGTGGAAATTTACCTGTACAGAAGTTCTGGTGTTTTGACACTAAGTCCTTTAGGTGCTTTATTAAAGGCAAACATACCTTAAGAGGACTGTTTATATGCCATCTCAATAGAAAATGTGAGTGTTAGATTATCTACCAGATCTTAGCAGGACTTCCGCAGTCGTTCTTCCAGAATTAGAGTTGCTGCCACACTGAAATTAGCAAAAGGGAGAGATTTTTTTCCTGTGTGCATAGTGCTCTGTCTACTGGCTTCACATGTGACAGGAGGAAAAAATATCTAGGTTTGAATTTAGATTGGGAACAAGGGATGGAACTGAAGGTTGGTCATGCCAGACAGAGATGCCAAGTCAGGCTCCAAGATGGGAATTCTGGTGCAAGAAGAGACTTCAACAAGTATTCTGTAACCTGCAGTTGAATTTAGTATTTGTAGTAATTCCTCTCCTGTAGGTTTTTACAATTTAATCATTGGCCTATCTTGTTTTCTCATTTAAAAAAAAAAAAAAAAATCATGTCCACATTTGTGACAGGTGCATGCATTTGACTAAAATCCGGTCAGTTTTCTCTTTTGCTTTGATTTTTTTATATTAAATTGTGCTTTTCAGATAGTTACAACTGTGTCCAACTTAGCTCTTATTTCTTATTTCCCTTCTGTTTTGTAAGTATCACTGACTGCACTCAGCAAATACAACTCTTCCTGCAGAGCACCGCCTTTTTGAGTTCTGTTTGCTGGTTATAATTTCAGTGTTCGGAGCTTGGAAATTTCAGTGTTCTGAGCTTTGGTGTTCTGAGGCTGAGGAAATCTGGAGTAAATTACAACGTAAAGGTTTCTCTACACTCTCCTTTGGAAAAGAAAAAAATGTTCTCTTTTCTATTTTTTTTTTTTTTTTTTTTTTGAAAAAAAACAAACAAACAAAACAAAATCCATGTCTGAAGTCTTCCCTCCTTGCTAGGAAGAAATAGACCTGGTAGAGCAGAGAATTGTACTGTAACTTTTATATTATGTTCTTTGTTTAAAAAAAAAAAAAAACAACAGTTATCAACAGACTTGACAAATTGTTAAGCATCTATGGAGACAGTATAAAATTATGGTTAAACCTGTGCATTTGATTTGAAAGAAGTAAATGTATTGAAGTTGTTTACAGTGGGAAAAATAAATGGGAAATGGTTGAAGTTGGGGAGTCTGCATTTGAATGGTAGGACATGCAGAAGTGAAAGTTTGCTTCAGGTGGTGGTTGTTTTGGGCATGTAGGGGAGGGAAAGGCAAGGTATTGCCAAGAAATTATTTGTGTGTCTTGGAAACCGTATACAAGACTCAGCTGTACAATACAGTAACCATTTTTTCCTTATTTGTTTCCACTTACTGCTATTAACCTACCTCTGACTGATCTATGCTTCTTGCAAGATTCTTGTATTCTCCCTCTTCTTGAGATGTAGGTCACAACCTGAGTTGCGTCATCAGGTGCGGTTAATCAAGGAGCTATGGACACTGAACAAACCTTCCCTGGCTACCAGCAGCAAACGGAAGCCACTAAGCAGTTGATGTGCCTGTGCCCTTTCTCGTATCACACAGTTATTGGTGGTTAATCATGCTAGCCAGGGCTTTGTCTGTGTTAAGCTGACATGTCATCCTGAAGTAACTGATGCTGAGTATAATACTGCCTGCCAACTAAACTCAACAATCAACCAATTTCCATACCGTGTGGTTTGGTGAAACCATTGACACTTGGTGGTTCTTTAATGAGATCATTTTAAATGGCTGCTTCCCAGCTGGTCTTAGACTGTTTGCAGTGGTCCTGTCAAATACCTGCTTCACTCCTAAGCCCCATCTGCCTGTGAATTATTTTGGGGAAATGGTAGCCTAAGGCACCCAAATGTAAATGCTTTTTAGGGGATCCCCACATCCTTTACAGCAGATAATGCTCAGCGCACATCCTAGAAGGCTGTTTCCATTCCTGTGGAAAGCACATTGGTATTTCTTTAATTTCTGCAAAGACACTTTTACCTCTACTGGGATGGCAATAATATGCAAGAGTATCAGCCGTCTAAAGAAACTGTGGATGGACAACTTGAGAAGATTAGTATGAAGCAAGCCATGAATTTCAAACTAACAAAAAATGGCATTATGGAATTATTTTATTCTAAGCCTAATTTTTGCAGTTCCTAATAAGAGTCATAAGCTGTATCTGTATCTAGGCCCTACACATATTCGTTTTTTTTTTTAAAGTTAAATTAAAATGCGGTGGGCAGAATTATTTCTTTATAGTTACAGTAACAATGGTTTTGGAAAAAAGTTAAGAGTAAAAATAGGATCCATGCTTTAAACATGTAGGGATAGTGTTTGCCATGCTTTGAAACTTTACATCTGACTTACCTAAAAAGAGATGCTTAAAATACGTAGTTGAGGTTTTCTCAGCAAACAGTATTCAAGCTCTCTTGTACACACAGTGGAAAAAAATTTGAAGCAACTTGGTTAAAAGTAAGGATCATTTGAGAAATCCATTTCAAGCAGACTTTTTCTCACCCTGGGCTTCTACAGTATCTTCTGTTGCTGAAAACGTCTCTTAATAAAACTGAAAAATCAGGCAAGTTGCTTTCCAGATATTAACTTGAAAATGCCTGTTGCTTTGTAAAACATCCCTGTGCTTTATTTCTGTTCCTAACTTGAAACACCACAATTTTACAGTGATTATCTCGCTAACCTGTAGGGGCATAGGCTTTTTGATAGGCATAAAATGACTTTTGCAGAAACCCGTTGGGGTTTGAAGCGGTCTGGCAAAGGACCGAGCTTTGTCCTCCGGTCTGGGATCAACTCTGGTGTCCTTCCCTCTATAAAAGGTCAGGAGAATGGGGCCATGAGCAGAAGCAGCTGCTGGGAGCTGCCCCTCCTTGCCTCCTGTTTGCATTATGTGCCGCACAAGGTGGGCAGTGCTGTCACGTTTGCCCCCAAAATAACTGACGCGGTGCAAATAAGGCCCTTCAGGGAACGGCGATCTACGGGTTTCGCTGTAGCTTTTTGCAATCGAGCCATTAATGAAAACTATTTTGCTTTAAGGAATTCGGGGGGGGGGAAATCATCCTCCCCAAAGAGCAGATCGCTCATACCTGACAAATGCCGCTTTCTACCCGCGCTGCGTAACGCCAGCACGCAACGCCGCCGCTCGCGGGGGTAGTACGTCACCCCGCTTCTCACGTGCGCGCGCTCCGGTAGGTAGGTGGGGGGGCGGGGCGGGGCGCACGTCGCGCTTGCCCCCTGCTGGGCGGCCGCCGGCACAGCGGCGGGAGGGCGGCAGGCGGCGCCCCCCCCCCCCCCCCAACGGCCGCCGGGGGCCTGTGGTGATTCGCAACGGTCGTGCGGGGCGCGCGGAAAGGCGCGTGAAGGAAAGGGGCAGAGCGCTGTGCATTCTGCGCCTACGAAGGGTTGCGTGGAGAACCCGAGGTTTTGGTCCTCTTGTGCCTTTCGTGAGGCGCGAAGCTTGCGTTTTAATTCGGTACTGCCTTTAAACTGGACTGAAGGCTCCTGTTCGTATGGGCGGCTACAGAGGTGGGTTAGGTTTCCCGGGTTAACTTTATCCGTATGGATGATAAACCAGCAGTTGGCCGCAGGGGGGCCGTTCGGAAAAAGAACCCCTCCCGACAGGGGCGCCATCGCCGGGGTCCAGCCGTTGGCCCTTGCTGTCTCCGGGCTGGCGTTCTGGGTTATTCCTGTAACGATTCAAATAACAATAACGATAATAACGATTTCGGCTAACCTTCTCTCTGAAGTAGCAGCTGTTCGTTGCAGTAGTGCTTCTCCTGGCTTCCAGGGACTCTCCACGCGTAAAGCAGCACCTGTTACAATGTCTTCTCCGTGCGCTTGCAGCGCGTTTTCAAAGCTGAGGCTTAATATTTAAATATCAAAATATATTTTTCATAATTTAAGAGAACGTGTGCAAGTTGAGCATAAAAGAGACTATAAGCAATTTGATTATGTTTGACGGGATATACTCTCCGTAATTGTCACTCGTTTTGATTTCTCAGTTACCCGGTGTAAAGGCAGCGAGGATCTCGCGCTGGCGTGAGCTGTCGGTCGCGTCAGCAGAGCTGCGCTGTAACCCTGCCCGTCGTGACACCCAGAACAAACCAACCTGCAGGCCTTCCGAGCTTTTCTTAAGGAGCAGATGACACCACCGAGATGATCAATACAGATTTAGTTGTCTTTCTAAAGCACTTAATGTGATCAGAGAATTAAAATTTCAACAAGTCATTTAATGATGGCTGAGCAGCAAATATTGTAACACCTAGATTGGGTTTCTTGCAGGTTCATGGTTACAGGCGGGGCAGTTCTTCTGGCAATAGGTGCGTTCTGAGGCATTCTTCTCTGGCTCGTGTGATCAACTAAATTTATTAGCAGCAATGAGGTCACTGTAATTTTCAATAAATGGTGACTTGCTGATTTATATCAGAAGATCCATACAGCAGTAAACAATACCATTTACATTTAATTAGTTTTATTGAACCAAAGGCAATTTTATTTGTAATGAACTACATGTTATGATTAAGAATGTATTTTAATGATCTTTAAGTAAGGTGAAGAAATGTTGCCCTTGACCTAATAGAGCAGATTTTTCTATGTTATTGATAACTTTACAGTGATTTTCAAATTCTGAAATACAAAAGAGAACATTTTCATATTGTACCATCATCAAGTCATTTTCTGACTTTCAGTTTAGAAGGATGAAATACATTCTTTTGAATGATTGTTTTCAAGTATGAGATAATTAAATGCATATTAAGTTTTTTTTAAAAATCTCATCTACTATTGTATAAAAATAATTCAATTTTTATTGCTTGAGATTCAAGTCTTTTATGCAGTTTCTTTAATCTAGAACTGTTACAATCCCCCTACCCAAGTGTGGGGGTCTTTTGTTTGTTTTGTTTTTTTCCTTGAGTAAGAAAATAACTGAGGTCATTTGCCCTCACTGTCTCCTAAAAGCAATGTAATTTTAGGTGTAGAATACTGTTTCCATTGAACATATCAGTAGAACTATTTTGGCTTCAGTGAACCAGCAGTTCAATGCTTACAGTATGAAAATAATTCTTTACTGAAGCTGAATTTCACAAAGATTAAGTCCCTCATTAGTTAAATCATTAATAAAAAGTAGTTGTCTTTTTTTTTTAAAATATAATTAAATCCTTTGTTTAAGGTAATTTCCCTTCTCCCTGCATTTATATAGGGGGAAGCAATGGCATAACCTAACCAGGTAAACTTTTCTTGCTCAGTGGGCAGAAGCTACGTTTCCATGTAGCGTTGTGTACAGATCTTGTTGTCTCCTTGTTAAATTCACCATCGTGACTTCTTTTAAGACAGTGAGATGAGAAATGCACAGCTTCTACTACTGGGAAAGCAGCACTAGGTGAAGGAACATCTTTGTACTCTTATAGTAACTTTTATTGTTGAATGCAGTTCATATGTAATGTGTTCTATAGTTGTATCATTCTTTGGATTTGTCTGTCTTTCCCTTGTATTATAGAACTTTAGCTACTGTATTTTATTGGCCCGAGAATGAAGTCCATTTGGAGTACAGAGTATTGGGCTACAGAAAAAAAGTCCTTATCCCTTTTCTTTACCCTAATAATGAAAAAATACTTCAGAAAGGTACTGAGCATGTGTGATACGCTTTAATGTCTTTACTACTCATGAATAAAATGCCAAGGAACTACCACCCTGGACTTCTTTCAGAGCATAGGTTTTTCTTATGATTTTTAGTTTTAGGAAAAAACATGCACTTTTGGAATACTCTGCTGGTTCTAGTTTGTGGCGTTCCAGAGTAATGCCACAAATGTGTAGGGAATCTGCAGATCTCAGTTTTTCAGAAAGATAAGTGAGTTAGTTTGAGTTGAAATTCAAAAAAGAAAAAAAGAACAACATGAAAGTTTAGGTATTGAGTGAGAAATACAAAAGGAGAACTAAAACATAAAAAGAAAAGACACCAAAGAACGTGGTAGAAATTTTTACATTTGAAAATGTAAGAAAGAACATCACAGTAGAAGAAAACAGAAAGATTAGAAACCAGGAAAATATATTACTGTATAAATGCCAATATACTTAAAAAGGTGGATATTTCTGCTTCCTTTTATTCTAATGTTGCGTCCCACTAAGGCATTCTTTGAAAAGCGAGAAGTTCTTGGTTGACGCGTTTCACTAGCAGTTTTAATTGTGTATATGAGTATGTGTGTGGTATTGGTTTTCTGCTGTGCTATCCACTACTAAGAGACTCTTTATTTTTCTTTGCATAATAAAGCACATAATAGCCTAGATTAGCTAAATTGTAGGTGATAACAGATTGGAAAGAAGTGAATGATGAAGATATAGGACACCACATGTGTATTAGTTTCATATGAATTATTTCTCGTGAACCTGATGAAAGTAGGTTGGAAGAACAAGGATGCAATGAATGAACTTCATGTGAAAGACTGCAGTAAATAGCTAATGGTTTAAGATAAAATAATTTGTGAGAGTTAATGTTCGGATTTGATTCATGTTTTAAAAAGCGTATGAAAAACAGTCTGGTTTTGCAAGGTATGAAGTGAGATTTCTTGTCTGCAGCGTATAGACAGAAATACAAATTCGCTATTTATAGAGCTACACATTTTTGAACTAAAGTCAAACGTGTTTGATAAATGTACAGTAGATTTTAAAAAAACATCCATTTTGATCTGGACGAGTGAAAAAATTATATTAAAAAATCTGTAGCTGTTTTATCAGAAATGAAAGGATACAAATGCATCAGATTTTAAGACAAGTGGATAGATTTTAAGACAGATGGACAATTGTGCCTTTAATTTTTGTAATGTTCAAATTACATAATATTCAAATATAGTTGTTTTTTCTTATATTCAAAATTATGAACAAAAAATAATGGCATGCTTTTAAACATAGCTACATTTAAGCCAAGGTGTGGTTATACGTCCATGAAAGAGGCTGTAAAATTAATTCCGCTTTTGAAGATACCCTGTTCATGCTAGCTAGAATGTGCTATCGTAGCCATGTAGTCTGCTCCCCAGAGATGTCTGATGAGCCTTTTGCAAGATTCATCCAGTAATAAAGGATGGAGATAATGGAAATAGGCACTACGTATGGTGAAAAGGTAGACGCTCTTGCATTTCATCAGGGGTTATGATTCTTAGATCGACTGGGATTTGGTATGAAGTATCTGCTTCTCTCCAGAGTAGAAATTGGATTGTGGATCCATGCATGAGTGGTCTACTCATGTTGAAATCTCTTAGCTGCTGTTGGTCCTGACCATCTAAAAAGCACCAAAAGGTTTGCTTTTTTGATGAGAAGAAAGTCCTTTGTGAACACATTTTTAACAATTAGTCTGTGGTGGTCTTTCTGTGAGGTGGATGTTTCAGAACAAATACCTGATGAAATAATTGTTTCAGAATTTTCAGGTGATCCTCCCTTGGCCTCTTGGGATAGCTCTTAAGATCTAACCATCATCAGATTTTTTTTTTTTTTTCTCCTTCCCCTGTTTATACCGTAGCACTCTCTATTTATAGATCCTGCTAGTCCAAGAGTCACTTACTCTTCTTAGTTTTAGGGTAGGAATGTTCATGGGTTGTTGCTGTCAGCAGTAGTAGTACCATGTATCTTAGACCCAATTTTATCAGACTAGTTTAGCGTATCCCTGACTTTAAGCACGTAAGTAATCCTGTTGATGTATCTAGGCTTTCTTGAAGCTGATGGGGTTTTCTCATGGGTTGACTGCAGATGTGCTTGAGCATTTAAGAGAACTTGAATCAATTTCATTGTTTCCTCTTGTATTCAGCTGGCTTTGTCCTTGCTGGAAAAGTATTTTGTTTCCAGTTTCATTAAAAACAAAACAAAAAAAAACCACTTTATTTTTAAAAGAACAAATAGGTGGAAAATATTTTCAGATTATACTATTATAAATTAAAATGGGGCTGTTAAGAGAAAATAAATTAGATAGAAATCTCTAACTTGTTATAAATGTAGAATAGTTTAGTGTTTGAACTATCAACACATTTAGAATATCATCTTGGATCTGGTTCATTTATAGCAAGATGTACTGAAAAAACCAGCTTGTTTCTTAGTTCATTAACTTAAAGCTTGGGGTTGCATGGTGGGCATCATAAACCGGAATCTTTACCACTAAAAGGTTCTTCAAAATATGTGATTAAGTTTAAATAATAGTAAGTACATTAATCTGTTTTCCAGGATCTCTTTTCAATCAATGCTTATGTTTATGCTCAGAAGCCACAGCTGGATATTCACAGTTTTGAGGGTACCTTCACACGGGTAAGTTAAATACAGCTCTACTTCTCTCTTCCATTTCTCAATGTAAGTGAAACCTATGCTTAGTGTCAAAGTTGTATCACATCTTTCCTTAGCTTTACAGCAGTATTTTTTTTCCATGTTCCTGCCATGGTAATACTTCATATAAAAGGTATCCTGGTAAATATATATTGCAGAAAGCTAGTACAAAAAGAATATCTGAAAAAAGCAGAATCCAAGAATTGGCTATTTGTTGACATCATTATAATCATTTTATATGAAACCATTTGTATAGTAGTATATATTGTCTGTCTGCGGGCATCTAATGTGTTGTTTCATATATGTGTAAAAAGTGGCAAGTTGAATATATTCAGTAGTCTGAGACAATGCACCTGCTAGAATATGTGCAATAAAAATGTGCCTTGTTTAACAGCATTTCTATTCAAGGGAAAGCTAGTACTTCTAAAGTTCAGTTATCTCAAAAAGTAAAATAAAACTAAAAGCTACTTACGGGGGCTTTACTAAATCTTTTTTTCCAGCTATAATTATTTTCAAATTTTATTTATTTTTCAAATTTTATTTTATTTATGATAATAACTGCAATAATTTCTGTGATTTTTTTTTCTGTTATTTTTAAACGGTGGCCTGCTAAAGTTAACCCTTTAAAGCAGGGTGTCCTTCCTAATAGGTAGTAAAAAAATTTTTTTTAAATCGGTTTACAGATTTGTAGCATTATATTAGCAGATATAGTGATTGTTTTGTTTATTTTAGCTAAACTCAGTGTTAGTATGCTCATTCCTCTTGATAGTTTGTTTCTAAAATAATTTGAGAGAATTTCCTACTATGGAGGTAGAGAGAAAGGTTTTTTTACCCAAGTGACTCAAATTGGTAATAGATTTTGTTCAGTAATTGGAATTCCAGTTCACAATTCTAAGTACACTGATGAATGAGATATTGCAGTTGTTGGCTCTCCAAGACCAATTTATACCAGTTACATAGTTCATGCTGCCTACAAAGTAAATGTCATTTGCCCATACCTTCTAAAGCTGTAAGCAAAAATGTTTACTTAAACCTTGTATTGACCAATTGTTCAAATGAAACTTCTATTAACAGCTGTAAAATTCATGTTATTCCTGTCCCACTGGCTAAATGCATACTTTTCTAAATATAAATTGAAGTCCTCAGAGCGTTTTTAACAGTTCTGGTACATGTAATTGAGACATTGGGAAATCATCACTAAACACTTCCTCCCTGTTGTGGGTTCTGTTTGTACATGTAATAAGAGCTGTATAATTCAAGCATCCCTGATATGTTTAAATAACCCTGATATATTTTATGCTTTCATGTTTACATATGTGTTGTTTTTACTGCTTCAGTAGGAAGGGCAGTTTAAACTGAACTTGTGTGTGCATGCATCTGAGGGCAATGCCCTCAGATTTGGTTCACAGTGGCTTACACTGTAGATACTTTTAGAAGTTTTTTTGTTTTGTTTTGTTTTTTTTGTTAACGGTGTACCTTCTGCACAGTGAAATGTTGCTTTAGGACGCTTGTTTACTGATTTATGTTTCTACTTCTGCTGCGAGCCCTTGCTTCTTACACTAAATCAGTTTTTGCATCTAATTTCTATTTTATGTTAAAGTAAAAAAAATTAGTGTGCTTAGTGATGCTAATGCATACATTTTTCCTACTTAAGCATTGATGTTCAAAGAATTCTTGCAAGGGTAGGTTGACAGGGTAATAGCACATTGATTTTTCTTTTCTTTTTTTTCCCCCATTATGAAGACAGAGTACTAACAATGTAGAAGACAAACTTAGATAATTTCAAAAAGTGCATGACCATAAAACAAAACAAAGTTAGGTGCACAGCTCTGGAGTTTTTATGAGGGAACAACTTCTCTTAAGTACTTCTATGTGAGAAATATATCCACAGCAAACCTGATAGTGGACAGAAGATACCGTTTGCAGTACACCTGCATAACCATGTCAGGAGGAGTTAAAGCTCTGCTGTACTCTTATTGATGTCTGCCAGCTTCACATGAAGTTATTTTTCCATTGTCCTCCATGGATTTTGGTGTGTTATATGCAGTTAATGCATAAAAGTGAGTCTGTCCCCTTGTGTGGGCATGCAGGAAGGATCATGTCTGGCCCTTAAATAAGGGCATAAGTTAATTTCTCTCCTCCTCTCCGCTCTTCTGGACATCCTACCAAGAAAGACTAGATGAGCTAAATTAGTGTTCTGTGAAAATGTGTGAGATGATTGTTTTATTTGTTCTCAGGGCATCATCCGTGTCTTGGCTGAGCTTTTTTGAAATAGTGATGCACAGAACAGGGATTTACGCAGACGTAACTACTATAGTTTTTCTTCTGTCTGATGCTCCTGTGTAGGCTTAATAAATTAGGAAGCTATTTCATCAGTTCTGAAAAAGCATGACAAAAACACATCTGTAGAAAGAGAATAAAAGGTAGCATGCTTCTTATCCGAACTTTTTCCAGTTGGAGCCCAAAGAGTACTCTAGAGCATTATATCAGTGTGTACTGGCATGACCAGTATTATTTACCTTTTGCTTACAGCTTCTGTGCAGAATCATGGAAATTCTCTCTTCTGCTTTTGACCTTGGCTGGGTTTTGTTTAAATTTGGGTCCTTCTTCCACCATTCCCTTACAAATCTTTTCCTTTAATTTCTCCTATATTGCAGCTCTGTGGTGTCACCTCAGTCTCTTCATTTACTTTGGGAATATATTGAAATCCCTTTTTTTTTTTTTATTTTATTTTATTTTTTATTCCAGTAGAAATCTCAGAGAACGAATTCCTTCTTTAAGTTTAGTTCATCTGCTGTAATAAACTTTTTTTTTCTATGGTACAGAACTATTTGGTATGATTTTTTCCAATATAGCACTGTCAGATGTTTTAAAAAACTACCTTGGTGCAAAACCTGTTGCATGTAGCTGTTGATACTTTGGAAGAATACATATTGAGATGTGAGCACTGAAAATTGTGTATTAATTTGAGTAGAATCTCTGGCCTGGGGCTAAATTAACAGATGATTTCTTGGATAAGTCTTACATTTTAGTAGAGGGAACGTTGAGTCATTTTTTTACTTCATATTTGCTGTTGGAGAATTAACTGTTTTGAAGCAATGGTTGTGTTCAATCTGGCTTAATTTTATGTTGCTACTGAAGGGAATGGTATTATGTTTTGCAGCTTCTTTTTACTCACCTTCCTTATGCTGTCACTAACAGCCATACGGACAGCCAGACTAGGGAGCTAACATGTGCGGAACCTAATCTGACCCTGTCCAAAATACATGCGCCAGTAAAAGGAACACAGCAAGAATAATGAACTGTGGGATTGGGGTGGGGAAGGAATCTCTTTCAGTGACGCAAATAAACTAATGCGTATTCTTCCACTTTCCTGCAAAAGTTGGTGGGGGTGCTTGTGCTGCATCCTGTCAGGTTGGAATAGGGCTAGAAAAGGTCAAATGGAAGTGGTACACTGGTTCGTTCAAGGATTGGGTATTTAGTCTCAAAGGCCTCTGTCATTATCTGAAAAAAATTCTAGTAAATTGTAGCTTTGAAACTTTTTGAATGGCTCCTTGAAATCTGTCATGATCCTTGGTCAGCAGTATTAGGAATTCAGGACTGAGAGTAGGATATATTCAATTTTTATTTCACTGCTCATCTGTTCCTTTTTCTCTGCACATGCAAGAGCTGCAGACTAATTTCCTAGAATAGGAACTGTGGACAGTTTAAACCTCTATGATCAATACTGCACATGACTTCAAAAACTCAGCCTGAGTATGAAGCTTGAATGCAATACTGAACTGCACTATTCTGGTAATGAACTTAATTCAGAATTTAAAGATCAATAAACATGCAGCTGCCAAAAGAAATTCAACCCAGCAGACCTTAAGTGGAAACTTCATCAACTGGACAAAGAAGCCCTTGTATGTCAAATTTTTGCTACTAAAGTGAGTGATGGATTTCATTTACCCCAAAACATATATTGTTGTTAGCTGTAGTAGCGTCACAAAATTTGCAGAACCATTTCTCCTTACCACAGGCCTGTCTTGTTCAGGATTTGCAGGCCTTGTCCCTTCCATGCTTCATCTATCTCTACCATCTCTCTGAAAGCAGAAATAAAAATAATGTGAAACATCTAAACTCTTGTTTAAACATCATCATCTTGTAGTATGGAAGAGGTTCATAATTCACTGTCTTAAAATCTGCTAACTGAAGAATAAACTAAGGCAGAAAAAAAAAAAAAAAATCTCCTAGCTTAGTATCCTATTCCTGACAATAGCCAGAAGCAGACTGCTGGGAAAGAGAATGAGACTAGAGTAAGGAGATGGTAATGCCTCCTCAGAAGATACTTCTCTCTTAACAGCTCATGATGTGGGAACTTCCTGAATCAGAGCTGCTTTCTGTAAGTAACGTGCAGTGAATTTTCCTTCTTTAAACTTACCCAGTCCCTTCTTGAACCTATGTAACCTTTTAGCATTCAAATAGGAGGAAGTTGTAGAGGTTAATTACATATTTTTATGAAGAGCAATTGCCAGTTGTTTTAATTTTACTGTCTATGACTTCTTTCTTCTTTGGTAAGAGACAGCAGTATCTATCCTCCCTTTCTAGGTGCCCATTTCATAGATGTTTGTCATCTTGAAGATGTCATAGTTGAAGATGTCCCTGCTCATTGCAGAGGGGTTGGACTAGCTGACCTTTAAAGGTCCCTTCCATCCCAAAGCGTTCTATGATTCTATGTTCCTCATTAGAGTTCAGGTTTACTTACTCATATCTAGTATGGAAGCTACCTTGACCACCCTTGTTTCTCTTTTTGAACATTTTCCAGTTCTTATTTTCTGTTTGGAATAAGGGGAGGGGAGGAGGGATTTAGAACTACATATTTAAGACTTGGGCAAACCATGGATTTCTTTGTAGTAGCATGATTTGTTGTTCTTTTTTTCTCTCCTATTAATTCTAAGCACTTAGCCTGTTCTTGACTATTAAGTTAGTGTTTTGGTAGATTTTTAATAATCCCAAAATGTGTTTTCTGAGTAGTTTTGACAATTTCTGAGTAGTTATGAGTTCTGAGTAGTTTTGATCAGCTCAGAGCTCCTCACTTTGTGAAGCTGGGATGTTTTCTTCCTTTGTGTGCATCATTCTGCATTTCGCTGTATGGAATTTCATCTGTCCACTTTTTTGTAGGACATATTAACCTACAGTATCACCCAACTATTAAATCATAGGCATTTTTTCTATAGCTATTTTGTTCTGAAGTCTTACTTTAGTCTTATCTAAAGTTACAGTTATAAAGGTATGCAAAGATACAGCAGCGAATATTTCTTTGAATTCTACAGCTTTTCTGTATCTCTAATTCTGTACATTAATTTTGTGCTAATGGCTAGTTAAAACAAAATGCGCCTGTCAAAATTCAAATTCTTTCTTCATGCTGGAATTCAACATAATGCAAAAATGACTACTTCAGTGTGATTGCAGTTTTAGTAAGTGGCATATAGGAAATAATCTCTTTCAGTGTTTGGGGGGAGCTATTTGGAGTCTCACTGTGGACAACAGGTATTCTGTATGGAACTTCTGAGGGCAAACCCTAAACTTTTTCATTTATTGCGACCAAATTCATCGCAAGTATGATATTCACATCTGTGTCCTATCACTCTATGTTGGTGATTGTAAAAGACTGACCCATTCATTTCCGTGAGGTTGCAGTGTTTAACTGAAATATGGGATCTTTGTGGTCAGCTCTGTTAGTATGCATCATCCTATTATACGCCTGCTGGGCACTGCTCTGACAACCCGTAGCATGATTTGCTCTTTGAGGTACAGTAGTGAGTTCTTATAAACAAAAGCATTTTCCTTGTACACCTATACATTGTTTTCAGTTGACCTAGTGATGCAGTGAGAAACTCCACAAATTTCTTGTTCAGAATACTTGAGCAGGATTTCCTTTTTTTGCAGTGTATGATGGAAGGTACAATTTTTAAAAATAAAGCAAGTTGAAACAGTTTGAACTATGCAGAATAGTTTGTGGATGATAAAAAGTAATCAAGGTTAGCATGTGTGTTGCTGACTGAGAGCAATCTGTGCACCTCATGGCAAGTTGTGTGAAATTAAGAATCCTGTTTGGTGCCAGGCCCACTGTTTGGGTTGAAAGTGGCAGCCTTCCACTCTTGTCACAAGTGGCTAATCAGCGTTGTCTATATGAAAGTATAAAAGAATTTCAGGAAAGTTGTCCTGTTAGATTCAGGAATTCTTGAAAAGCCCGTGATAGGAATGAAAAAATTCAGTATCTGTTTTCAACTCGCATATGGCCAGTTCATGTCCTATTTCTAGCCTTGTAGAAACAGATTCTGAAACCTCTAAATAAGTTCCATGTGGAAACTTACCACTGGACATGGTCATATTTCAACATTATAGGTGTAGGTGGCAATCTCTCCACTGACTGCCATGCTCCAAACACCTGCAATTAGTATTTTGACTATATTACTAGCATCTTCCTCTGGAAAAACTAGTATTCTTGGATAATTTCCACTTAGACTTATATGTCTATACGTTGCTTAATTAGGCTTTCAGAAGGCCGAAATAATCACAGAACCTGAATAACTGAGGAACGATCGTAAATCAAACCAGGAATCTAAGCGTTATGAAGTTAGGAAAAAGTATCCAAAAATTTAGGCTGTGGATGAACCCTATGAAAGGCACTCATCTTGGAAATAAGTTACTGAGTGTTACAAAGATGATTGATAATTGCCACAAATGATACTTTTTTGAGCTAGATCAGAATATTATTCTTGTTATTTAATCTTTCAGTGATCAAGACTTCATGTGTTACTAATACTACCAATTATTTTGAATATTGCTATACCTGCTGATCCTGTTTTACCTTCAGAGATGTATTTTTAGTTCTCTACAGCTGAACATTCCTTGGCCTCTCAATACGAAGTACTTCTGCTGTTATGTAGCAATATCTTGGAATTCACTTCTGCTCTTTGTAGCATTCCCCAACTACTGAAAATTCCTACATAATATCACGTTACTCCATTAGAGTGGGCGTGTGGTTGCTGTTGTCTCAAACCTAACGTATTTTAGTTGTTAGGAGTATAGCAAATAATTCTTGCAATATTAATTCCTTAGGTATGAATCAAAAAATATTTCTCCTTTTTCATAATGAAAGACTAAACTGGTAGAACATTGATGATTCTTGACAGCATTTTTACTTCTTGTATGAGTCTTCCTTCAAAAGTATGAGTCTTTTCTTCTTATAGCTAATTCCATATCGTCCTTCTCTTCCCCTTTGTTTTTGACAGAATGGTTCTCTATGCCTTTTAAACAAGTGATTTTGCTTCACTTAAGAGAGTAAGAGCTATAGTTTCCTTGCTACGTGGGGATCTTTTGAAGTACAGGCAAAAATGTATCTGTTTAGTTTGAGACTTTTCATTTTTAGGAACAGAGATTTCTAAGCATCTCATCCTGTGGTTCATGAAAAATGGACATAGGTTTTGATTATTGACATTATGTAGAATTTATTGTGTACTTAGGTAAATCAGTGGTTCCCCTTTTCCTGCAAAATGCTTAGCACAATCTGTAATTCGATCAAATACACTTGATTATCCTACCTCCTAAAGTTTCCTTTAGTTGTAAACAGCACATTTCACAGCTGCTAATGAGTAACAAATCTGTACATGCTCCAAATTGATTATGAGAGATTAAGTCTGTTTACAATCTGTGGACCATTATTGTTTGGGAGGAGAGAAGGGAGGAAAAAAAAGGAAAGTTTAAAATAATGGAAGCAATTTCCTATTGGAAGTATTTTCCCATTGGATATGTATTTTGCATGTGGTAAGACCACACAAGTGTGCATTTCTTTTTAGAAGTCTGAATATTTTTCCCTGAAGTTGATATGATGTCACTTGGGTTACAAAATGATGATGACCATAACTTATTGTATGAATTATAGATGATTTAAATTGTCATAGAGAACAGGGTATTAAATTTTGGTGGTTAGTGTTGATAACTCACTTTTAACTGATTGGTATAGCAAACTGTTCTGCAATTTGAATACATCTGAGGAAAAGAATATGTTCCTTTTAAAACACTATTGACTTTAGTTCTTTGAATATTACTGGGTTTAAGTAATATGAACTTCAAGCAGTATTTCACTTTTTGGAAAGTTATTTTTGTGTGTGCGCACAGACAAATAAAGCATGTGCAATGAATACTATTGTACAATGATTGATACAAGGATGTCTGCATCCTGTGCCAGTTATTCTTATTCAGATGGTTTGGCATTGTTCTTACCTATGGCTATTTGTGATGTTGATTTACTTATTAGCTGTTCATATTTTTAACAGGAAGACAGTGATCCAGCAGTTCATGAAAGCCTAAGCATAGAAAATACATTATGGGCAAGCACTGTTGTTGCTTCAGGTAAGTGTTGCAATAGCAAAGCTGATAATGTATCTGAAAACTTCTGTGGAAGTGTATCTTTATTTTTACAATGTGAAATATAAATGGCTTTTGAAAATCTTTTTGTCTTCCAGGCTATTAATCTTTCTCCTGTGTTGTCTGCCTTCCCATTGGTTTCATCATGCTACTTACAATATCTTCATACCTTTTTAATCCTCCTTAGTATTTTTTTTACTTAAATTTTGCTGTTTCAGTAGTGCTGTCCCTTGTACCCCACTAAAGTCACTGACCTTTTTGTTTTAATTAAGACTTCAGGTTGTAAAGTGCCTTGTTCAGCTCACTGTGGATAGGGTCCTGCTGAAAAGTAAGGGTGGTTTCGTATTTTTTTTAGTTTTTCTTTTATGTATACTCCATGCTGTGGGTAAAGTTTGCTTAAAATCTTCTATCAGGCAAAATCTTAATAAGAAAGTATAGATCAGTTATACGGTCATGTAATTTTAAAATAATGGGATCTAAATATTGGTAATTGGTAATGTTTCATATGTGTCTCAGATATTATAACGAGTTCACATTATCTAGATGCTGTGTTCAGGCTTTAAGCCATTTTTAAGCGCAGAAAATTATTTTATTCTGTTTTGCTCTATGTAAGAAAAGTCAAAAGGACTGTGGAAAAAAGGGCTGTGGTTAGTCTTCTGCACAAAAAGACTGAGAATAAGGAATCGGGAGAGCATGATTTCTGAAAAGGAGCTAGGATTTAAAACAGGGAATTGGAACAACTGGAAGTATAAACCAAGAGGAGGAGGGGTATGGAGGGAGGGGAAGAAAGTCAAAAAGGGTCTGCACCTAACTTGTAAAGTTCGTTCCTACTATGAAGGCTTCTTACACCAGTGAGGGGCCTGCTGGAAGGTTGTGGAGGAGAGTTCACGTTTGAGGAGGTGGCAAAGGAGTCCGTGACTGAGTGCTCCTTTCCAGAGTCTGAAAAGATAGTCATGTTCTTTGATGCTCAGTAGTTTGGGGTTTGATTGCACTGGGAAACTATTCTCTCTATAACTGTTCTGTCAAATGGATGATGCCTAAAATTGTCCTCAATTAGGTTTTTAACTTAAGTAGCCAAGATCTGTAACTGTGTGTAAAAAGATGCTGCTCGTGAATTACAGATTTCAATACTGTGTAAATTTGTTGTGAGTTTGCTTTTCCCCAAATTTATATATGGGGGAAAACTACACTCAAAGAGTATACGTTTGCAGTCAGTAATTTTGAATTAGTAATTTTGAATTTTAATTGAAAACCATTCATGTTTTTGTTTCCAGGGTAGATGATTTGATTTTGTTTTGAAGTGTAGCTAATGTCTGAGGCCTCTTGATCTGCCATCGAAGGTTGGCACCCAAATTAATGGAAACAAAGCGTCTTAAAATTTATGCCTTAGCATATGGGGTTTTTTTACTTCTGAGGGGTCTTGTGGAGGTTTAATTGTTTATGAAGGACTCTAGGTTCATTATTAATGATGGTAGTAGAAAAACACAGGAGAAGATAATTCTCTTGTTGGAACATGGTTTTGAATAGTGGAATAAGACTCTAAGGGAGACTCAGGGCAACTCGCTGAATGGTACAAAGTAAAAACACTGAATGGCTCTTCAAGACAGCAGCCCCTTCTGAAGAGAAAAATAACATGATCAAGTAATTAAAAATGATGTCACTATGTGCATAGAGAAGTTGGTTGTATTAAGGTAGCAAAGAGAAATAATTTCCTTGATGTAGTGACATATAATTATATCTTCTTAATCTAAACTTTGGCATATCATTAATTTCATTTACATCATCTCATGTATTAACTACAATTTAATATTGTGATAGTGTGCTCCTCTCCTGTAAGTAATGCAGTTATCAAGCATATAAGATTTCTATTTGGATATTTGTTTGTTCTGTATGGCATCATAAATCCAGATCTCAAGAATTGCTCAGCACCTCTGTGGAGGTAATTTTAGCATTTGACAGGATTAGGCCTTTAACGAAGAGTAGGAAATTATTGCCTTTGGTCTGTTCTTATCTAATAAGGGATTTATAATGTACTATAGGTGCACGTATAGTCGTGAAGACCATAAAGCAAAACAATTAGGAGATTGTTAAAATTAAGATGTTTGAGATTTGGTTGATAACTGATGTGTCATTCAGTTGTTTTCATCTCACTTCCAAGTTGAATGTACGTAGCTAAGTTAGGATACTTGATGCTAAGCTAATTAAATTTGATTTTTTTATAGGTTTTTTTTTAAATTAGGCTTCATAATTGAATTTCCAAGATTTGTGACAACTTAAAATCTTGTTAATAAAAACACTTTTCACTGTCTGACTGCATTATAAACACATATAAACTGCCTACATCCACTCCCCTACCATGGGCTGTCACAGTTCTTGATTATATCTGAAAAATTTAGTGGAAGATTATGCTTGCACACAACCTCTACAGAGAAGTGCCACTCAGATTCCATGAAAACAGAAGAATAAACAGCCTGTAGCATGTGAAAGTCTACTGTTTTTCTATGCTGTAGATAGCTACCTCACCTCAACCACACTTGTATCTTACTTCAGTCTCCTTACTGTCTAGGCTCACAGGTCTGTTACATGCAGGTGTTTTTCACCCCAAAGTATACAATGTCTATGTGCAAGCCTAATCTTCTATTACTTTGCTGCTTTGATTTAAGAAAGTGGGTTTGTAGCCTGCGCCCAGATGGTAGGGGGTAGCGTTCTGCCCTGCAACATTGCCTGTACATCTCTTCATTTACCTTAAGACTCTTCAGTATGGCAGTCTTTAAGGCATCCTAGCTTGGAAGGCTGCTTCCTCCAGTGCTCTTTAAGCAGCCCGGACATCATCTGTTACTAAGCCAAGCAAATGTGTGACCCATTGCTCTTGGGACTATGTCATGCCCTTGCCAACCCCTTGGAGGTTGTTACAAAGCATTCTAGGTCAATCTGTACCGTTATCTTGACCTATTACTGACTGATGCTGTCATTCTCGGGGAGGGAGACAGGGAGCTACATCACTGATGCCCAGGAAAGGAATATGTAGCTGAGTTGCAGATACCAAGCCTTATTTAATTTTAAAAAAGGTTTTGCATAGGACATAGAGGACAATTGTTGGGCGGGGGGGTTCTGCTTCCCATTTTCCTCCTTCTAGTAATTAAATATATGCTGAATTTCCTGATATTCCCTTTGACATATTACATAAAACACATTGCATCAGCTAGGAGAGTCCACTATCTCCAAGACACATGCCGTTGCTATTTGTCAAGGTGATACAGCAGGTCAAGGTCAGGCTAGGAAAAGCGTTTGGGGAATTATGTGGGGAATACCTCAGAAAACTTGAGCTCTGGTTGCTGATGTCCTGACAGTTCTAGAGGAGAGAGACCACAAATCAATCATCTTGCAGATCAGTAACAGTAGATGTAAGTGTATAAAGGTTTCAAGGAATCTTATCAACTACATGTTGAATGCAGATTGCCAAAGCTCATGAAAATATCAGGATACTACAGTAATGGATTCTACAGGAAAAAAAAAAAAAAAAGCCTATTGCTAGAACACTGCAAGTGACAAGAACAAATACTTGCTATAATTTAAGAGAATTTTTATTTTCTTTTTGAATTTTGGGAACCAAAAAATTGGTTCAACAAAATCATGTAGTATCAGACAACTCAAGAATAAACTATTCCACAGCCTTTTTATATCAACAAATGAAGTTCAGGAGAGTGAGATTCCTCAAATTTGTACATTTGGAAGGTGTTTAATTTCCTTCGTTTCAGTACCTCTCCTTACCCCTTAGAATAACAGTAAGCTAAATGGAAAAAAAAAAATTACCATTTTGTCACACCTAATATATATTATATACCCAGATGTTCTAGTCTCAGAATTGATAGTTTAGATATCTAAATAGAGATTCCTACTGCTACCAAATCTGAAGTGCTTTCTGCTCCTTGCTGTAAAGCCCTGACAGAGATCTGGTGACTGTGTGCATGATGTTTATCCTAACCACAGAAAGTAAAAAGACTGATTTGCCACGATCGCACTGGAAGCCTCTGGCAGGAGGGGAAATCAAAAGCCCCTCTCTCAAGTCCAAAGTATGTGGCTATCCTTTTGCTATTCTTTAATAAGTGAGACAGGAAAAAATATTCTGACTTTTTCCACTTGCAGGCAACATCCCAGTGAGTTCCAAAAAGCTAGCAGCAAGGTATGGGGTCTAAGTGCCATTCTTAATATCTATATTATTGCTGTGGAATTAATAATAGTGCCTGAAGGAAAGGAAGTTTTGGTTAGTGAAAACTTGAAAAACTGCTACCAAGGAGAGAGGGAAGTCAGCAGTTACATTTTAAAAAGCCTCAAAAGGTCCACTACAGTATGGACTTCAACTTTTTGCTCTCCAGTTACTGTAATGATCAGTGTGGTTCAAACTTTGAACAAGATAATGCAGTTTTCTGAGAGACCTGCTGAGATATCTGTTAAGAGGAGATTTGTATTAATGTAATTTTGTGATCATTTTGGCAGGTGTCAGTCTTGCAAAGTCATTTTAGATAAAATCAGAACAATTTGTATAACTGTACAGCTGTAAAAAGCACTATTTTGTGCCAAGTCCTCCACACGATTTTAATTAATTTGAGCACTCTCTTGTTTTTCTATGGTTCACATAGTGCTTGGGAGATACCAAAAGTTACTGTGATCACACACCAGATTTGGAGTATGCCTGACTGTTTGTGTGTGTTAATTCTGCACAAGTCCTCTTTTCTCTCTTTTCCAGGCCCACATGTTTATTCTAGTGGTATCTCCTGTAACTTCTCTCTCCTTCATTAACCACTTTGCTGTTACAAATCAGTGATTGCCCAGTTTACATGAGAGCCAGTTTGCACAGAGGCCCATACATAAAAATACTTGAGTCATTGCTTTTAGTAAGCCCAGGCTTGTAGTACAGTTATGCTTCCAGGAACCCCAAACTGGATTCAGTTCTTTCTGGTGTGGGCCAGCATGGAGTTCAGTGCCAAATATGCACCTTTCTTCACAGCTGGTATTAAGCTTAGATTTGCTGAGGATAGTGGGAGAGAATAGTGGGTAAAAAACCTCTCCGGAACACCGGAACTGTCCCTGGTGCAACCACTGTGGGACAACACTTAAGTTAGGCTTGGAGTTCCCTACACTGATGTAATTCAGGTCTAAGGAACCCTAGATTTACCAGTGATACTGTGCTAGTATCTGACAGCCCCAAAAGTTTAAAATCAAGGATCAATGCCTCAGTAAAAGTAGCAGCTCAGTCAGATTTAGCTAAAATTATGATCAAAATTCAGTAGTCAAAATGGCTTTTATCTGACTTTCACCTTTGAAACCAGCTTTTCAAGGAGCAAAATACAAGACAAACAGGACAGCTTGTTTTCCTGAGCTGCAGCAGCCTAGCCAGGTGAAACTTAGTGGAAAGGTGCCAGCTGGAATGGAGAAGTCCTCCCCATCTTCTGCTGAACTAAGGAGCTGCAAAGGCAGAGATTGTTGGGGAGGGGACTCCCTACACGATATCGTCCAGTGTGTTCTGACCATTGGACAGAGGTCAGCTCAGAGGATCACCCCAAAATAAAGTGGCCCAAAGGGATATGGGCATTGGTTGGAGACCAGTAGAAAGATTTCAGAAATTACGGATCAATGACTATTCTTTTACAAAAGTCAGGAGGAATTTTGGGGTGTGTCAGGGACATGTTACCTATATCCTAATGCACAGATTTGCATGTGGAACTGTCAGCAGAGGCAAACTAGCTTTGGGCAAAATGTTCTGTCAAGGGAAGCCTTAAGAAAAAGCTTTAGTATGGAGAGGAAAATAATAGAAAAAGTAATTTTTAATTGTCCAGAGGATGTAATGTATAATCACTGATGTTTTGTATGTGGATTCAGAGTTTTCACTTGCATTCTCATTTTTGAGTAAATGAGATTTCCTTTCTTTAATGCCAACATCTTTAACTGTCATCTTTTTTTTCCTTTGTGTGTTCCTTCAATTTTTTTACGACCTGTTACACTGCAAGAGTGGTGACAGCAGATCTTGCACATGGTCCTGATTGCCAAAGACAAATTAAGTTACTTAATGTCGGACAAATGTGTAATACTTCTACAGTTTTTAAAGTTTTCTGAGCAGGGTGTTTCTGACAAGTTAGGTTAATTATTTCTTTATAGCATAAAGGCAACAAAAAATATCACACTATTGGTTGTACTGCCATAAAGCCGTTTCAGGTCACTTGAAAAATTAATAGAAATAAGGGTTATGTTCTGTGCTAGAAAGTGTGATAGTGGCATACTAAAAAAAACCCTAAATTTTTATTTAATATGAAAATTTATTTAGTGATGCTGAAGCCAAGTTTTTCTATACCGTCCACTAAATATTGACCAAAAGATAATTGGAACTGCAGAATCATTTTTAGAAGTTAATGAACAGGACAATATTTTTCTATGAGATTCTATCAAAGTAATTAATTGGGTGAACTAGATTTTACATCATTATAGATGACGGAGCTAGCAGGCAATTGTGTCTGATGTGTTCAGCACCATTGTTCTCATTTTTGTATTCCTTGTGAAGGGCAGTTATTTATGCTGTGTGTTAACTTCTGAAAACAGTTGGAGACAATTTTAAGTTCAAATGTAAGTTTTTAACCAGTAACATTGAAAGTATTGTTTCCATTAAAAAGAAGGAAAGCACGTTGTCATTTTTATGGATGTTAATTAAAGAAGTTACAATGATCCATGATAGTAAATTCTGAAAAACAACATTCACAATACTACGTACATTGCATAAATGTTTGGGCTTTTTCATACAATTGATTTGTTTGAGGAACTGTAAATTACTGCAAGTTTTAATTCAGACAAATTTTCTCTTAACTACTTGACACCTCTGTTTTACTTTTTGTTTGTTTGTTTTACAGGAACTGTAATTGGTGTTGTCATTTACACAGGCAAGGAAACTCGAAGTGTAATGAACACATCCAATCCAAAAAATAAGGTAAGTTAGCCTTGCTGTGGGATTTCCTACTTTTGTTTTCATAAAACTTAAAAACAGAGGTACCTAAAACCAAAAATCTACAAGCTCTTACTCATGTATTTCGTGTGTGCTGGACTGACTTGAACTTTGGTATGAGAAGTGAATTCTGCCTCCGTCTCATTTCGGAAGTAAAATAATTCTTCCTTTAGCTAGGAGTGTTACGGGTACTAATGGAAACGTTTGTCTTCCAAGTATAAAGGCACATCTTCAGACTTTTATACTTCTATCTTACAGCTAAATATTAATTCCCACTTCACTTCTCTCAGATTATATTACTGTAAAGTATTTGGCCAAAGTTACGCAGTAGTTTTAAGGAGTATTTATAATAGACTACTAAAACTTATCTGGGCTCCCAGAGGAAGTAGAGCGAGATAACTGAGGTTCCAGTCAGTACCCAGAGTGCTCTTCCAGGGATTTTTGTAAGCAATGAAAACATTGTCAGGAGATTTGTCTGTTGAAAAGATCCCAGAAGCTTGAGTGCTTCCCTCTGTACAAGGTTCTTTGAGTTCAAAACAAAGCAAATAGGTCTTCATTTCATCGGTAATGTTTCTAATGTGAGTTGGGGAGGGCCCTCAATTATGAAGAAATGGAACTTCAGTTGTAGGCTGTATCTTACAACCTAGACCTGTGTTTAGTAAGAAGATACTTAATTACATTAAGAAAGGAAAAAATTTTTGCAAGAGGTTTAGAAAAAAAATCAATTGTGACAGGTTGCCATTTTCACGCCACTCATAATAAGTTGGTCTGAGCAGGAACATCAAGAATGAAATAATACAAATTGCTTGAAGCAGTTATTGCAGTCCCCTGAGTGTATTGATTTGTGTTTCTAATAAAGAGATGCTTTTAAATGTCTCATTGACAGAGACAGGTGATATGTACCATTACATGGATTAAGATGGCCTTCTATTATTTCAATCTTTGTAACATAAGTTTTAAAATAATGGAGTAAAATGGAACCAGAATGTTTATGGTGCGTAATTATTTTCTATTCTATCTGATGCAAAGATGAGCCCTTTAGTAACAGAATCTTTCTCTAAGAATTCTGAACAATGTCTGACTAATAAATAATTCTCACAGGTGTTTAAAATGAGATTATTTAATATAGTAAATTGATAGGGGAGTATGCATAAATGTAACACGCTTTACCCACATTCAACAGATTCTGGAGGTGTATTAGATTTTTAGTAAATGTTTGTTAAATTTTTTTTTGCATTGCTATTTCAAACAGAAAACTATGATAAAGAGTAAAAGGATTTGTGTTTAAAATGTGCCTGAGGTTTCAAAATGACTATTAATATTAAAATAGTTGCTCCAAATCTTCATGAGCAAAAGATCAAGTAGCAGATAAACCTACAAAAGAGATCCAGCAGCATGTTGACAAGATGCAGCATGGTTTTTACTGTTATGACATACATGTACCACCTTTGCTTGCATAATACTTAATGTTACAGCTGCTACAATTAAGTGTTGTGTTCTTTCATCTGCAGTGGGAACGTAAATAAACTTAGAATTTTCATGAAGCACTAAGAAGGAAGATACTACATGTACACATGCACATGTAATGGGCTCAGAGCCAAATCCTAATAATAACAGAGCCAAATGCTAATAATATTATCTGGCATATATTGCGCTATCAGTATATGAACACTATCTAAAATAATCAGCTTAGGAACAATTCAGGGGAGGTTTAGACCGGACATGAGGAAGCATTTCTTTACCAAGAGGGTGGTTAAACCCTGGAACAGGCTTCCTGGAGCGATGGTCAATGCCCCAAGCCTGTCAGTGTTTGAGGCATTTGGACAACACCCTTAATACCATGCTTTAACTTTTGGTCAGCCCTGAAGCGGTCAGGCAGTTGGACTCGATAGTTCTTGTAGGTCCCTTCCAACTGAAATAGTCTATTCTAATCAGAAATCATGCTTTTAAGTAGTATGTTATCTGCCACTGATAAAACAGGTGACGCTTGTATAACTGAACTGTACTCATTAGTTGTCCGAAGGCCTTTCAAGTATTCATTGACCTATTAAAATGTTCAGTATTCTAAATATGTATATTCATTTGTTCCTTGGAGGTGCTTAGTTCTTTGTACCATAGTTAGCTGATAGGAATCTACTAAACATGAAGAATAAGGCCTAATATAGTGTATGTAAAATGACCTGCTTTACATGTCTCCGCTTTGGTAGTTGCTCTATAGAATATTTCAAAAATTTAAAAATTAATCTTATACTGAGCAGGGGAAGACTTTCTCTAGAGCCTATTTTCTACATCAGCTGCATCAACTGTGTGTCAGCTGTCTTTCAAATTATTCTGTAAATGTGTAAATGAGTCTGGTGTGTACCAATTGCTCAACAGTAATATTGGCATGGCGTTTTTCTCTCTATGGCCTGAACATCATCATTTAAAGCAGTAGCCAACAAGTAACGTGACCAGTAAGGATGTATTTGGGAACTGAAAACAGAAAAACACCGAAGGCTGTCACAGATGAGTAAAAGTGGTAAAATGCAGTACTTCAGCATAAAGAATAGTTGTCAACATTTTTTAACATGTAGCTTTAACTCTACCTTTCTGTGGAGTTAGGATCCTACTGTCTCTGTATCTTCTACCATGGGGCGAGATTGTTTTGCATACTTCTGTAAGATAAGACACTTAGTGCCTGTAGGTGATATTCTGTGCTAGTTAGCCTTGCAGCAGCTAGACAAGCACTAGTCAGTTCATTCCTCCTCTGTGTATTTGGGAGAGGGAATCTTCCTGTGTTTTCTCAAGCTTGACAATAATGATTACGTGTTGGATAGGGTATGTAGCATTAAGAGCCAAAAGGAGGGGAAAAGGAGTCTAAAATAGTCTTTGAGATTAAAAGATATATTACAGTTGAGAGATTAAAGATTTGAACATTTAAAAAAAAAGTCTGCACCTAACTGTTGCTGAAACAAAATTGAAATTAAATTGATCAGTTGTGATATTGCCGCAAACTCAAAAGGAAATAAGTCTGCCCCCTCTTCTGCTTTAGAGAAGAATTGTTCCAAATACTATGTGGAACTGGTTTTAAATGGCAGATTGTCTCTCTCTGCTGCTCTTTGAAAACAAATAAAAATAATATTCTAGAGATTTTCCTGTAAAATGTGTTGATATGCTCTTGTTGGGAATATAGTTCAGTGATGTTCATGTCTTCTGGCTTTGGGAGAAAGCAAACACTGAGCTCTGATTCTCAGTTTACATTGCCGAACTGAAACTTCTATGTCCAGAAATAAGCAAGAAATACATGGGCTTGACTCTTTTATCGTTCCTGTCTTCATTGAAATACGGATAGATGATTCAGTTGTATTTCTTGCTGGAGTATAACATTACTGCTGTACCTCATACTATAAACTGTTTTTCTAATGGCAAATTTTTAGTTTTCCTGCTTAAGGGTAGACGCTTTTTGACTAAACCAATATTAAATTTTAGAGATGCAGACCTTCTCTGTAAACACTGAGCAGAAGACAAAAACTGAAATAAGTTTAAGCAAACTTACATATGAAAAACTGTGAAATGTATGTACCTGTTCAAGCATGTGGTTTATCTGTATGTTAAACTTAGCAGGATTTATTGTGTGCTGAAGTATTTAGTCATTCAAGCAACATTTTTTTTAACTTAAAGTCAACACTTTGTCGTTTTATTACAATTATAAAAATTGTTTCATTGCCTAAGGATGCAGACACAGTCACACAGAGAGAAGAAAATTTTCTTAATGGATCAATTCAATATGTTTTTAATTCCAAACAATATAAAGAAAAATTATTTCTGACAAGGTTGAATTTCAGTCTAAAATGATATATATTCTGTGCTTTAGATAAATGTAGAAATGGTAACATCAACATTATTATAGTGTAATGACTCTCTGCATTTTACCTCATTGGCAGTCACATCAGCTTACTCAAGAATGCAGTTCCAGCCTTTAAAAAAAAAAAAAAAAAAAAAAATCAGATTGAATTGTGCTCCTCACAATGCTGTAATCAGTAATCAATCCTATTTGGATAGATATTCTTAAACCTTGGCTTTCTGGATGAAGTTGGACTTGTCAATGCTAAAGGTCATTTATAGGTGTTAATTAAACAAGAGAGAAATTAACAAACCAAGGTTATTTATTTATTTTGTCTGGCATTTTGCAGTGTTCTCATTCTTACCTATTTAAAGTGCAGAATAGTTTTATTATCTAAATTTTTAGAATTGCTTTTGCAGTTTTGGTTCTTCATAGAAAGCAAGATTGTTAGCACAGCCCTTCTGCAAATGTGACCTGTTTCCATCAGTAGCAACAGATTTGGGGGGTAAAGTTAAAAAACCACAATATATTTGGAGGGAGATGGAAATAAATTCAAGGGAATGTATTTTGTGTGCTAAGAGTGAAACATTAAAATTACTTGGACTATGCAATATATATACACACTCAGAACATACACAGTAATGCATCAAAATGAGTAGAAATTATCTTAAATAGAACTCCTGAGAAATCAGTAGCCTCTGTAAAGGAGCTACAGCATGTAATCTGCCTAGTGTGCTTCAGATTAGTACAAAAATAGTTTTTATATTTCTAATCCTTACAAGCAGCATTCAAAACACTTTTTTTTTTTTTTGCCTTACATTATGGATTTCTACATCTGCTGTTACGTTTTAACATCAGAAGTAAAACTACATAGTAACCGTTCAGTGTTCATCAAAATAGTAATATTGTTTTTTCCCTAATTCTTGACTAGCCTGAAAGCTGAATACTATGTCTTGTGGTTGGTGCTTTGCTGATTTTGTCAATGTTGGTTGTTTGGGTTTTGTTTTGTTTTTTAGACAAATGAAAATCTAAAAACTGGTATTTTTTCTTCTTTGTGTGTGTGTTGCCCTTGGTTATTTGAAAATGGCCTCACTGGCGAGCCTTGAAGTAACAAAAAAAAAAAAAAAAAATTCTGTTCTGGTAAACTGAGGCAAAATCACTTCACCTCTCTCTCTCTCTCTCCCCCCCCCTCCCTCCCTCTCTCTCCCCCCCCTCCCCCCCCCAAATTCTCGTCTTAGTGTTTTGTGACCAAATTTAGTTCTCTACATTTAAAAGGCTTCTCTATGCTTGTCCTTCTCTCTCCCCCATTTCATGAGAATAATTTTTGAGTAATATTTCCTAAAAAAGGATACGCCCCATCCACTTCTCTATTTGGAATGAAATAGAGTGGCTGGAGCAGATTCATGTGTTCCCAGAAATTGATACCACTTCACCAATTTACCTGTTCAGCATAGCATTTTCAAAATACATGCTTCTCCTGCCTTGACACACTTTTTTGAACATCCTTAAATTTGGTTGTCCAATATCTTATAGTTGTATTAGTAAGCTGTTCTTACCTGTTCCACCTCAGGCTGATATTCGTGAGTCCGACTTGCATTTCTGTTCATGAGTACGTGTGTTAACATTAGTAGCTCTTCTGTACTATGCCACCAGTCTTCTCCATAACAGAAGTAGAATCATATCATGAATCTTGCGTGTTGGTATAGACCAAGGGAAGAAAGTGCCCCATGAAATCCCCTGTCAGATAGCACAAACAAGAATTTGCTGTTAGCTGAAGAGCTTCAGAAGGGCCTTAGAAATGCATTGACTTTATCCTGCTGCTGCACTATTATGCAAGGGCCCAGTAACTTCACTTGCATGTTTTTCTTATTACATTGATAATTTGATGTTCATAGTCTATTTGAGAAGAATGGCTTTCTATGGCTGTATGCCTGTAGTGCCTAGGATAAAAGCAGAACCTTGAAAACCGTTATGTGGCTGTTAATGACAAATTTCAAGGATTTATAAGAAGAAAAGGGTTTATGTAGCACTCTTCACTGCAGTATGGTGTGCTGTGCTTAACCCTCCTAAAAACTCCTCTTGGTGTGGGATAAAATTGAGAAAGCTGTCACCTACAGGTAGTAAGTAGTCCCCAAACTTAGTTTGTCCCCTGTACCCAAAGCTTCTGTCCAAGAAAGTGCTTAACCACCAGCTTCCCTTGAAGTATGAGAATCCCTCTCTTGGTTGGATCAGGCCACGAGGAAATACATGTAATGTAGTACTGGCGCTTTTCTCTCCATGTGCTCTCGTCTCTGAGCAAAGCAAGGCAAGTGGCAAAAGACAGAATAATAGAGTAGCCCCTCCCAAAGACTAGAGTGCCTCAGTGAGACAGATGGAACAGTGCTAGGTAAGGAGGAGGACAAAAGACATCTTTCCTGAAAGGTTTGGAAAGAAAGGGCTGAACAGCAGAGGAGCCACCATTGTTCTTCCAAAACCGGGATTAGAACATAGGAACGTTGATGCTTGGAAACAGTCAGCAGTGTTTTGGCAAACCAAAAGCAAAATTTCTGTGTCCTTCACTCTGAGTCAGAAAGAGTATCTACCTACTATTATTACCAGTAACTGCGTTAACAACTGAAATAGTAGAAGTGTGGAAGTGGGGATTTCAATCCTCAGATGACTAGTATGGAAGAAGTATAGTTCCACATAAAGGCACTGAGGTTTTCCGTTTTCTTTCATATATAGAAAACTGGAAGAATACTACCTTTATACCACTATATTAAAACAATAAGAAAACAATAAGACTGAAAGTCTTGATTGACTTCTTTGGGTGCATATGTGGACAGAATTCACTTAATGTAAACTAGTATGTTGTACCAGGTATTTTTGTACACTCCTATATTTTATTTACAGCACGCTCTACAACTTTTGCAATTGCTTCTTTTCAGAAACTTGGTAGGGCATTTTTATCCACGTTACCAGTGCTTCTCAAATAAGTGTATATTTTTTTTATACTCTTCTTTTTTACATTCTTCTCTCCGAAAGTAATAAAATGGTAATACTACAAATGGGAAACTGGGGCACAAGAGATCGAAGGGGGAAAAAAAACCCATAAACAAAAAAACAGTAAATGAGAGTGGTCAGTTTAAGGTACTGGACTTAATTTCTCATACAACTTAGTGTTTCATAGTACTGCTATACCTCGAATACTGCTACTATTGGGTTTGCGTGCACCTGATGACAGTAGCCTTAGAGCAGACTTGATCCTAATGTATTTTCTTTGGCATCTGGAATATGATATTAGATCATCATTTGCTTATCTACTTTGCTGTTATGTCCCTGGGCTAGAGAATAAGTTGTTCCATGATGTGGCCTGCTATCAGTTCACAAGTTAAAGTCCCAGAATAACCTGTGCCCTAACTTCTAATTTGTTCTGAAAGCAACAATTTAAACATACTATGCAATTGGTATACCAAGTCATGTGATAGGTCTTTTCTGGCTACATGTAATTTAGCAAGGTGCGCTGCATTGCGATGTGACGTCTGAGTCACCCAGCCTAACTGCTGCTCAAGTACTGAACGGAGGAGATTGCCTACAGTGTGTTATGGCACTGTGCTCTTGGGGCATGGATGTTGAATCAACGTTTCTACTTCACCTGGTACCGCTTTCTGCTTATAGTCCTACTGCAAGGCAAAGTATGTGCAACAATATACTGTTTAGTTCTAAACAAAATAATTGTTAGATAACAATATACAAAACAAGCAAGGGAATGGCTCTTTGGTAGTAAGAAAGAATTCTTATGGTACTCTGGGTAAATTTCTGGGTTTACTCTATTTTAGAGTTAGTAGCAAACTCTCCCATTGATTTCGCTAAGCCCAAGAATTTATTCATAGCTGTAAAATTCTTACAATGTTATATTCATTCCCTATTATAAGAATATAGGAGGATAAAAATTGATAGGTTCCAGGATGTGAATGACTAGCCATAAGCCATGTCTAACTCAGAGTCCTAAATTTTTGTGGTTTTCACCAAGAATTTTACTTGCTGATGTTCTGAGATACATCACTTCCCGTTTTGGAGACTCCCATTAAAAGCTGCTTGGATTTTGTTCTTTTTTTAGTGTGTTTTAAACATGAATATGTTAGAATTTGGCTCAGCAGCTCAATGTCATTTCACACCAGTGTTTGAGGAAGGATCAATGGTGGAGTACACCATTTCTGCAGTAGTCCCTAAAACAGATTAATCTCACAAAACAGTCTGAGCAACTCTTAAAATAGATCAAGTTACGGAATAGCAACAACTTGTTGCTTATTCACCAGAAATACAGTGTATTTTACCTGTAGTGAACTAGGCTAAAATGGATTATTTTTGGTACAATATAGAAACCATTTGGAAATTTTATCATTCTACAGAAGACAATGCAAAAGGGAGATTCCTTGTGTAGTTGGCTTGTGTTGAGTATCCCGGTGAGCTGTTAAAAGGGGCAGTCCCGGATGGCTGTTTCCTCTCAGCTGCTGCCTCCACTGCTGCTAATCAGTTGCAGGAGTTTGCTTTTTTACTTGCATTGCTCCTTGCAGCTTTGTTGCCATTCAGAGTTAATCATGCCATTGGCAAAATGCAGCTGCTGGGAGGTGGAGAGGGTAGGGGCAAAGGGCACTGCCTCTCAGATGATATTTGTAACCTCATCTGATTGTTTAGAACTGCACGACCTTCCTAAGGCTTTGCCTGCGAGTCTGCGCTGGCAGTGAGCGAGCCAAAGCGGTGATGACGCCAGTATTTTGGTTGTGGCAATAGACCATTATGTGTTTTCCTACGGTAGGGTTATGTTTTGTGTATCGGGTGTTTGTTAATAAGAGCAACGTACCACAGTTGGCACTGATTTTTGTGTGTACTTTTTTTTTCTTACTGCATGTATTTTAGTGGAAATCTGAAACCTTTCAGTTAATTGTGGCGTTGCTCTATATGCTTTCCTTAGTAAAAACGCACGTGCACATTCCTGAAACAGTTCTAAAAACTTGAGACTGCAACTGTGTAGAAAGTTAGGTGTGCCTAATATCTTTATTTAATAACTCTAGTGATTATTAGAAAAGCTTATATATTTTTTTTGC